>NC_058135.1:243592803-243688360 GCF_016433145.1 Gracilinanus agilis
CCCATTGCCTAGCCCTTACCACTCTTCTACCTTGGAGCCAATACACAGTATTGATTCCAAGACAGAAAGTAAGGGTTTAATAGATATATATATATACATATATATATATATGTATGTATATATATATATATGCATGCAAAGGAATTCAGGTCCAGAGAGTTTATTTGTCCAAGATTAAATGACTGACAAGTAAGACGTCAATCTAGAATCAGAGAATTTGGAAGTTAAAAGGGATCATCTAATCCAGCTCAAATATAGCCAAAAAGGAGATCTCACAAAAATATACCTTTCAAGAGCTTTTACTCAAAAACATTCAAGGAGGGAGCCATTTTATGAGGTGGCCTAGATTTTTTTTTAAACCTTTACTTTCCATCTTAGAATTAACACTGTGTTGGTTCCAAAGCAGAAGAGTGGTAAGGATTGGGCAATGGAGGTTAATGACTTGCCCAGAGTCACACAGCTAGATAATTTATCTGAGGCCATATTTGAACCCAGGACCTTCCATCTCTGGACCTGGCTCTCAATCTATTGAGCCATCTAGTTGCTTCCTGAAAAGATCTTTTGATTTCAAATCTATTACTCAGTCAACTGTACCAAACTGTCTTGGTTGTTATATACTCCTTGTACTTTTGCCATATTTCATGGACCCAAATTTAACCTCTCACCCTAACTAGCTATGTTTAAACATCCATCTCCAGAAAACCAGAATGTTAAAAACAAAGCAAAACTGCAGGGCTAACTGATGATAGGTCTATGACAGCATGGTGTAGTGGAAGGAATATTGAATTTGGAGTAAAGAGAATCCTGGATTCTAATTTGCCTTATCTACATACAAGTCATATGATAAAGGAAAATGCCATTTAATTTCTCTAGAGAAGCCCAATTTCCTCATCTGTCAAATGTGGATAATGATACCTCCACTACCTACCTAGGCAGGCTTGTTTTTAGGATCAAGTAGGATAATATACTTTAGGCAATTACAAACTATATTGGTACGAATTGTCCTCATGTCCAAAGGGCTGAGAATTCAGTAGAAAAGAGGTGCTCTTATTTTTCCTTTGGGTAATCATCCCCATTGGTATTTTCTCAAGTGCCTAGTGTTAAAATCTGAAACATATAAGTTTATTCCATCTATAAAATACCATATTGCTGAAATCACCTCTACTGAGGAGCAGGTTGTCTCCAGCTAATTGAGATCAAAATAGCATATAATGGATTTAGGAAGCAATCAATACTTCTAAAGACTTCTGTGGCTCATAGCCCATAAAATATTAATTATCCATATTTGGTCTTAAGAATATATTTTATTTTTTAATGCATTAGTGAAAGAGCCTTCTAATGTTAAGTGACTTAAGACCTCTGCATGGAATGATCATATTTATTTTTCTTTGGGATGCAGATGTAAAAATAAAACAAGATGGAACTCTACCAATCAACCGCGCTGTGTGCTTGGAACAGTCAGACCACAGAACTAGAATTTACTCTTGTAAAACAGCCATTTTATTCATGTTTTGATGAGTGAATAAATAACTTATGTATGGCATTTCCCACCTAATAAAAATGTTTCACTGCCAGATTTACTGGACAAATTTATGAAATCACAACTGTAGAGTTCAGCTTTATTTAGTCACTAGGGCCATGCGGGGTCTGAGTGTGACTTGTCAACATAATGAATGGGACTTTTGGTATAGAGCTGATTTAAAACAAAAAAGTCCAGAAGGTCCAAGAGATTTTGTTTTAAATTATGTCAAAATTCCCTAGTTCAGAAAGTTAGCAGGGCATTATTTGAATGACTTCTATGTTCAAAAGACTGCTAAGTCTTTATACCACAGTTCCTCGGGTTCAAAGAATCATCTAATCTAACTCTTCTGTTTCTCAAACAGGGAATCAGGTAGCCAGAGAGATGAAAGGATCATAGATTTAGAGATGGAAAAGACCTTCTGGCCACATAGTCCAATTTCTTCATTTTATAGAAGAGGAAACTTAGGCATAGAGTGAAATGATTTGCAGAATCACACTAAGAAGTATTGGAAATGGACTTGCATTCAGGTTTTCCTGATTCTAAGCTCTGTAACTCTCCACATGACACTGTTACAGCAAGTATCAGATATGGGACTAAATCCCTATCTCCTGACTCCCAATCTAGGTTCTTTCCATTATGCCCCAAAGCTTCTTTGCTTCAATAAAGAGAAGAAAAGAAGGAATGAAAATTCTTTCATCCTATTTATCCTTTAAGGACCTGTTCAAGTGTAACCACCTCCAGCCATCTCTATCTGGCAACTAGATGGTACAGTGGATAGAACACTGGACTTGAGAGGAGGAAGATCTGAGTTCAAATCCAACTTCAGATATTTAATACTTATGTGCCCCAATGGAAGTCACTTACATTTCTTCTTCAGTTTCCTCATCTGTAAAATGGAGATAACAAAAGCTCTTATCTCCCAGTGGTTGTTGTGAAGATAGAATGAAATATTTGTAGAGGTCTATGAAGTCTAGTTATTATTATAATTTCAGCCTGTTGTGATTAAAATTTTTGAGAGATTGATTTGGGTAAGAATATCAATTTATTGATTAAGCTGGCATTGTAATCTATAAAGTGATAGGTCAGAGGCCTTCTCAAATGGCCAAAGACTCCTAACTCCCTTTAGGCAGATCTATAAATACAGTTTTAAGAGCTCATTATTCAGCCCTTCTCTTGAGCATCCCTAGACATCTCTAATTGGTAAATAGCTAATTAGGAGGTATTCCATCCAACCATCCACCCTTTCTCATCCTTATGTGACGGAGATCTCATAGACAGGAAAAGAATCCTTGTCTCACTCTTCTTATTAGTCAAATTTTGTTAAAAGGGAAAACATTTGTTGAGATTCCTAAGGACAAAGAAAACATAAAAAGCAGTAGATAGGATAGTTCCTGTGATTCAAAATCCTGGCACATTAATACTCTCTAATATATAAGAATTGATTGGGACCTTTCTAATCCAGGACCCTGATATAGAAATTAATATAGTATATGAAAAATAAACTATTACAAGCCAACATTATTTGGCCCCATTTCTGAACTTTGCTGTCTATTTTCTTTTCAAATCCTTACCTTCTGCTTAGAATCAGTACTGGATATTGGTTCCACAGCAAAAGAGCTGGAAGGGCTAGGCAATGGGGGTTAAGTGACTTGCCCAGGATCACACAGCTAGAAAGTATGAGGATAGATTTGAACCCAAGAGCTCTCATCTTGAGTCCTGGCTATCGATCCATTGAACTACCTGGCTACTCTATGCGTTGGTCTTATCACACCACTTAGAAGATAACCTCCTTGATAACAGTACCCTTATTTTCTATATCTCTCACAGTGCTGAGCATAGTGGGACACACAGTAGGCATTCAAAAAATATTGCTGGTGATAGTGCCTTATTTAATCCTTCTATTCCTAGTGCTGAGACAAATACTATATAGTAGATGTTGCCAACTACGTGATTCTTTGCCTCAGTTTCTCATCAGTAAAATGGGAATAACCTGTAGTTGTTCAGTCATTTCAGTCATGTTTGACCCCCATTTGGGGTTTTCTTGGCAAAGATACTGGAGGGGTCCTCCTCCAGCTCATTTTACAGATGAGAAAACTGAGGCAAACTGGATTAACTGACTTGCTCAATCACACAGCTTAGTAAGTGTCTGAGGATAGATTTGAACTCAGAAAGATGACTCTTCCTGACTCCAGGTCTTGTACTATATCCACTGTGTCATCTGGCTGCTAACCTATACTACATACTTCATGGAGTTGTTTTGAGGATGAAAAGAGATAATATTTAATGCAACTTTAAAAAATATAAATAATATGTTTGTTGAAATAGTTTTCATATTTGACAGGATAATCAGGGAGGATTGAAAAAAACTATCATATTAAACCAATTAAGGCATTGTTTCTATTCTCAGGGAATTTATAGTCTAATGAGGAAAGATGAGACTGATATATAATTAACTATGATATAAAGCAGAATGCAATGAATATGAAAGAGAGGTCTGGGCAAAGAGCTGTGGGAATTTTTCTAAGGGAAATCTCTTTTGGCTTAGGGAAGTGGGAGAGGAGGGGAACTGCATGGAGAAGATTATTCTTGAATAGGACCTTGGAGGATGGGAGTGATTTCGAGAGGGATAGAGGGAAGAGGGGCGGGAACAGTATGAGCAAAAGCCATGGACATGGGAACGGTGGGAAAAGGATAGATTATGGCAAATAGTCTGATTTGGACATTGCATAAAAGATAGCGGTGTGAAAAGCAGGATTTAAAAGTAGGGTGCAGTTAGACTGTGAAGAGCTTTGAATACCAGGATAAGGGGTTTGTTTGTTTTTTTTTTCATTTGAGAGGCAATGGGTAGCGACTAGACGTTTTTGAACAAAGTAATCACATGAGAAGAGTGCTATATTAAGAATTTTTTCTAGGCAGCATTGTGAAGGATGGATTGAAGTAGAAGCTAAAGCAGGAAGGCCAATTAGCAGATGTTATTAGCAGTTCAGGTGAGAAGAATTAAGAACCTAAATTGAGTTGGTAGCTCTGTCTGGGGAAAAGATTAGAACAGACTCAAGAAATGATGTAGATATAACACTGATAGTCACCAAGCATTTATTGGGCAGATGGGCATCATAGTGGATAGAATACTGAGCCAGGAATTGGGGAGATCTGATTTCAAATTTGACACCTCAGACATGACTTGTATGATCTTGGCCAACTCACTTAACCCTGCTTGCCTCAGTTTCCTCTTCTGTAAAATGATCTGGAGAAGGAAAAGGCAAACCATTCCAATATCCTCTGGTAGAGATTAAAAATCATATGTAGGTTACAAACTTTGCCAAGAAAACCTCAAATGGCATCGCAAAGAGTCAGACACTACTGAAATGACTGAACAGCAAGCATTTATTAAGCACCTTATGCAGGAGTCGGCAATGTATGGCTCTTGAGCCATATCTGGCTCTTTTGAGTGCAAGATAGGGCTCTTTCTTCAGGAGCCATAAAGTCCTTTTTTTTTTTTTTTTTTTTTTTCAGGCGCTGTTACAGGAGCGCACTGTGAGCACTGTACGGCTTTCACAAAATTACATTTTTTAAAATGTGGCATTTATGGCTCTCACAGCCAAAAAGGTTGCCGACCCCTGACCTAATGTATGCCAGGCACTGGGCTAAGTACTGAAGATCCAAAGAAAGGGGAAAATAGTTCCTGAATAGTTCTTACCCTCTAGGAGCCTGTAGTCTAATGGGGGAGACAGCATATCAATAACTATACATAAACAAACTATATACAGGATAAATAAGAAATACTTTACAGAGAAAAGGCACGAGAATTCAGAGGACTGGGAAAATCTTCTGAGAGAAAGTAGGATTTTAATTGGGACTTGATAGAATTTGGCACCTGAGATTAGATCAATGTCTCAGTAATTTTCACTTTAAACATTTTCTAATGAGATTCATTGACTTTAGATCAGGACTGAATCTTCCTAGTTAGGTTTCTCAATGTTGACCTGTTTGTCCTTCTGTCTTTCTGTGCCTCTTTTTGTCTCTGTCTCTCATCTTCTGTGTCAGTCTTTCTGAGTATCTGTTTATTTCTCTATCTTTGGCTGTCTTAATATTTTTCTTTCCTTTCTTTCTTCTTCCTTGGATTCTTTCGTTTTTACATTACAGTAATTTTTTTTTATTTCCCCCTCCATGACTCTGGGAACTAAATCTTTTATGACAAAGAATATCAATTAAGCAAAAACAACCAAAAGAGTAACTAAAGATTAAGATAGATAGATAGATAGATAGATAGATAGATAGATAGATGGATGGATAGATAGAAAGAAAGCTTCTTACTTTATAATCTCTTTTTCTGTGAAGAGGAAAGTAAATTCCTTTTTACAAATGGAGAGAGATCCAGGGAGGCTAAAAATGTCTGAGTCATATGGATGCTTCTACAGAAGAATGGCTCTTTTCACTAAAACATACTTTCTCTTGAGGAAATATCCAACATGGAGTTCAAATCCAGGACTCTGAGGTTGAGTCATATGCTGCACAGATTAACACTTTAAGCTTATTTCTCCTTCAATGCAGAATCACTAAAAAAAAGTATAAGTTTCTTTTAAAAAATTATTTCATTGTTTTACTTTTGGCTCAAGACCTTCCACATTCAAACATGTCAGTGGTCTTCTTGGGTTGAGCTTATTTGACTGTGATTTGGGGTGAACAGAGTTATGGGAAAAAGTCAAACCAGACTGGGGTAAAATTGTGTAAATTGTGTTCTCTTGTCTTGGAAGACAGTAGAGGGAAACAAAATAATAAACTATCTTGGAAAAGGACCGAGTACTCATTGAAACTTAGAGAAGTGCCCTCTGGCCCTTAGGTTAAGTGAAAGGCTATTTGTTTCACTGTATAACCCAAGAAACAAAAGCTTTAGCAGATGTTGCAAACACTTTGCAAAAAAAATTGATTTTGTAAAATCTAACTTCAGAATTTTTTCTTCTTCTCTCATTTCCTGAAGGGCTTATGAGGACATTTCTACTGTGAAGGGTGCCCTCTCACCAAAACTATATCCTGTGAAAATTGTTTCCTACTTAGGACTGACATATTCCTATGGCTAGGTGACAAACTTGTTGTAGAAGGGGATTTGGTGGCATCCAGACAACCTATCCACTGATGAATGTTTTTCCTTTCCCTTCACTCCACATTTCTCACCTATGATGGTGCCTGAATTTCCATCATTGGAAGGTAAGCTACTTGAGGAAAGGCACTGGTTTTTGGTTTTTATTTTTATTTTTTCATCTTTATATCTTCAGCCGGGCAACTAGGTGGTAAATGGATAGAGCACTAGGCGTGGAGTCAGAAGACTTGAGTAAAAATCCAACTTTAGACATTTACTAGCTGGGTGACCCTGGACAAGTCACTTAACCCTGTTTGCCTGAGTTTACTCATCTATAAAATGAGCTAGAGAAGGAAATGGCAAACCACTCCAGTATCTTTGCCAAGAAAAACCCCAAAGGCATCACAGAGAGTCAGACATGTCTGGATTGACTGAACAACACCACCAATCTTTGGCACCTAGCACAGGGGGAAGGTGGGGAAGTCCAGATCTGTAATCTCTTTGTTACGGGGAACTCTTGGTGTGAAAGTTGCTTTCACTGATATAGACAAAAAATTCATCACAGATAATTATTCAGAGCACTGATACCTTAAGTGACTGGCTTTTGATCACAGAACTCCTGTGTGTCTGAGGCAGGGATCTCTGACTCTCCCCCCGCCCCACACACATGTCAGTCTCTCAATAAGAAATGCTTGTTGGATTAAATTGAATTAGTTGTATTCCTTTGGGTCAAGGGGTCTCTAGAAAGCCCTTATCAAAGAAAACTATGTTAAAAGTAGGGAGGAGTGCTACTTTTAACTCAAAGAACCCTAAAGTCTTTAAGTTGAGAGGGAGCTCAGGAGTCTTTTAATCCAACTCTGATGTAAAGGATGGATTTACTCATGCTATCTTCAATCAGTAGTCACCTAGTATTTGAAGACCTCCAGTGACAGGTAGCTTACTACCTATTGACATATCCCCAATTTTGTTGGAGAGCTCTGATTGTTATGAACTTTATAATAAGGACAAATTGATTACTTCACCATTATCACTTCATTTGTGCTTAATCTAACTGCTGCTGGGGAGTAAAACATTACCCACCCCCCTTTTTTGCATTTCCAGTACCTGGTATATAGTAGGTGTCTAATACATGTCAGTTGATTGATTGGTTCATTGTTTTAGTGGAAAGATTGAAGGCAAGGAGACCAATTAGGAGGATGTCATGGTAGTCCAGGAATGAGAGATGATGAGGACTGATCTGTTGGGTTATTCACTTCTATTCCTTAGGCAATTTGTCAGGAATTGCTCCCAGGTCAAATTTCCTTTGAGTCCCAAGGACAGTGAACCCTGAGGATGCACACATCTTGTCCCCCATCTGTGTTCACCCCAGTCTGCTTTTTTTTTCCTCAGAGAGAGCAAAAGGACTCCCTCGCCACCTCTAGTTTCCTTACATCCCCCAGCGAAAGATCGCTCCATCTGCTTTGGATAAGCATGCTTTCTTTGTCAAAAAGCACCCCAGATTCTCTACAATTTTTCCAGGATGTGTCTCCATCTTCCATCCCTTTACTCCTCTCTTTCCCTCCCCCCCCCTTGCTACTTAAAGATAAATCGTCATGTTCCTGGCAATACTGCCAAGCTGTCCAAATCAGATTGTAATTCTTTGCCCCACTAGTTCTGTCCAATAAGCACTTCCCAGGCAGTTTAGTCCCCCAGTCTCTGGCCGGCGCATGATAATGCTTGTTCTTCTTTGTTTCATTGTTTAAATATGTGTCTGCTATCTGGTTGGAACTGATAAGTAAAGAAAATTGTGTAGCTTACACCAGACATTCTGTGACCTCAGGAGTCCCCCAAGATGCCTGCTCAGAGCAAATTGTCTGAAAACCCATTTATCATGATGCTGACCAGGGACTTTGTTCGGATTTCCCTATAAAAACAGCCTCCGTGCCCGTCAGTCCACATCTGCCCAAATCACACTTTAATGAAGAGAGCGTTAACTAACTCTGGTACCTACTGAGATCCCCACATCAGAAATGTCATTATAGATGCAGACACCTGCGTGTGAGATGAATCATTTTCCTAATGGCGGATGGCCCCTGAAATCCAGCACACCCTTGAAGCTTTATTTATTTTGGACCTACGTAATTGGAGCGCATTCATTATTTATATTTGTTTCAGTCCGGCAGGAAGTAGATGGCAGAGAATGAATGACCATTTAAGGCTATGGCAACCAGCTTAAAACATTTTATATATGCATATATATAAATGAAACACATATTGTATATATTTTATGTGATATTCTATGCATAATATACACATAATGCATTTATATTATAATAGATAATTACATATATTTTATGTGTCACATATGACATTCCATATATTATATGACATATTTATGTCATGTTTTCATATATTATATATATATAGTCTTTGATTAAGTAGGGGTTATTATACACAGTCATTCTTTCTAGAATTATTAAATGAGGCTTCCCGTAAACCGTTCTCTTTTTTTCCTCACCAGGACAGAAAAGCAATTCATCTCTACTGGGGGCATAGATACCTCCTCTTGTAGAGCGGGTCCAGTGGCCCGCAATCTCTATTGTACTCGCGTGGATTCTTGGAGCCTCCTGTCATCTATAGTACCATGATGGAGCTGTGAATCCCCCCAGGCAAAGCATGGGCACCCACAGAGTTTCCCAGTCCCATGACATCTATAAGATATCAAATCTGGCTCTGGCAGTTGAGAGACAGAGGAAATAGATTGCTCCCCTGCCTTTACTTGTCTTTCTTTATGTGTTAAGAAGTTAAAGGTTACCCTGTTAATTAAATGGAGAAATAAAGGGGACAGTGCAAGGTTCAGTAGCAAAATGATTCAAATTAAGCTCCTAATAAGGATATTAAAGCATGTAAATCACACACACATTTTTTTTTAAATTTCCTTGAGCCTTAGCTTTCTGTTCATTATACAAATAATTGGCAGGCTGAACCTCACCAGTGTCTTAAGATGAAGTTGCCACTGGATTTCTCTGAAAGGTGCCTCAGAGCAAATCACTTGACACCCACATTGTAATCCTACCATTGGAATCTAATCTAGTTTACTAATTAAATCCAGTGTTTAGAAAATAGAGAGTCACCATAGTACGATGAATGATGAGCAGGGCTTGGAGTTGAGGAGACCCGACTTAAAGTCACACATACCAGTTGGCACGTATGTACCCTCTGAAACATACCAGTTGAGTGACTACAGATAAGGCATTTATTTAACCCCTCAGTGCTTCAGACAACTTTATGAGTTACAAACGAGTTGCCAGTCTGCATCAGGGGACAAAGATTCCACACTGGAAGTTCTGAAGGCTGATGAAATTACAAATCGAAAATTAAAATGTAGAATTGAGTTAGTTAATGTAGCATAGTGGATAAAGGATCATCCTTGGAGCTCATGGGTTCATGTCCTGCCTTCGTCTAGCCCCGTCATGACCATGAACAAGTCATCTTTTCGGTATGATACCCTGGGGGATTCTCTTAGGATGTAAGTTATAAAGGAGTTGTAGATGTGTATTGGGACAGAGTATTTCTATACCAGGAATTCTCTGCCCCCAGAAATGGTGAAATCAAAGATTCAGAGTGCATGTACCCTGTCCCCCTCATACACACACTCACACATTTATGTATATACACAGACAGAGTAAGGGATAGGGACTGGACGTGGACTGGGACTTATACTTTCATTAGTATGAACTCCCAGATGAAGACATTCTCTCTACTAATTCAGATTATCACTTCTTCTCCAAATGATAGTCTTAGACAGTTAGAGCACGGATACATTTGGACTTCCTGGCCTCAAACACTTCCTAGCTGTGTGACCCTGGGCAAGTCACTAAACACCACTTGTCTAACCCCTACCACTCTTCTGCTGATTCTAAAATAGAAAGTAAGAGTTTAAAAAAATGTGACTTCCCTAGGTTACAGTCTTTCTGGTTTCAAAGCTGACTCTTTATCCACTATGCCACACTGCCTTATACAAACCTATAGATACACACATATACACATGTATAAAAATACTTATTTTGCTTAATATGTCCCAATTATGTTGAAAAAAATAAGACCCTTTTCTTCTGTCTTAGGATCAATACTGTGCATTGACTACAAGGCAAAAGAGTTTAATAAGGGCTACACTTATGGGGGTTAAGTGACTTGCCAAGGGCCACATAGCTAGGAAGTATCTGCAGCCAAATTTGAATCCAAGATCTCCTATCTCTACCTAGCTGCCTCCTCCCAATTATATTTTAATTTGGTTTGGCTGCTGGAAGTGTTACAGAATAGGTTTTTGATTTCTCAGGCTTAGAACAATCTCTAGCTAGAGAAGACCATATATTTGTGGATCCTCTGATTATTCCATTAATTTATATATTTACTAAAGTACTTAGATATTTGGGAAAGGAGCATCTGTATTGACTTAAGCCCACTGGCCATCTCTGGGTCTCCCATTGTTTGACCAGGAAGGGAGGTGAAGTCACCTCTTCTATTTGCTTGGGGTCTGGGTAGAGGAGTCAGCTGCTTCTTCCTCCTTCCTATTCTCTTTTAGAGACGTGAGATCCAGTGGAAAGTCCACCGACTTTGGAGTCAGGACACTTGGCTTCCAATCCTGCCTCTTCTACTTACTTCCAGTGATTATGGGCAATCATAACCTCTCTAGGCTTCAGATGCCTAATATTATCTATAAGCAAGGGTTGGCTATAATCATCTCAAAGGTCCCTTCCAGGCTGAATTGTGTGTGTGCATTAAAGGCGTCTCTTTCTTTTCCCCTAGAGAATATAAAGTCTTTTCCATCCCTGTTCTTGAATGGTTGGAGACCATCCCTCAAAGCTTCCTCAGAAAGAGACAAGCCTCATTCGCCTTTGGAAAGCATAAAGAAGAACTTCCTACGGGACTCTTAGGGCCTGGGAATGTCTCCCTCCCCCTCTTAGATTTCTGAATACAGTCACAGCTCAAGGACCCAGAGTGCTCTGGGCATAGGGGGCCTCTGGTTTAATGAAGTTTCTGGTCCACTGAAGCAAAAAGAGAAGCCTTTTTTTTTTTTTTTGCTTGAATCCTTTGTATATCTTTTTGAAATGTGTGTGTCCTCTTTCCTACTCAAGTAGGTAGAGTCTGGCGAATTCAGATCATCCCGTGGTAGCTGAGTATCTCATGGGACCTGGGTCATCATACCGTGTGTCAGCTCTCATTTGTAGGAGAGCAGCTGGAGAAGGCACGAGGAATTAGACTGAATGGGGACTGACCCCAGGGCACACCCTGGGACTGCTCACTTCATGCGGCCCAGATTTCAAACAGGTTTGGCCTCCCCTTAGGTGCAGAGGGCATCCTCTTAGATAAAGAGCTTGGTGAAGTGAAATCCGACCAGCAGAGGCTTAGCTGGCCCTTTCTGTCTTGGTTTCTGCTCTGTAGGACTCTTTTGCACTTCCCATTTCTTTGACCCATTTCGGAGAGTTTGACCGTGGAGACGAACATAGAAGGATGTTCCTCAGGGCTGTGGAGCAGGAAGGACCAGACCCCAATAACATTGCTGATTTGGCAACGTTTATCTTTTGTATCCTCTCATCCCTATCAATGCCATTCCTCTCCCTCCTGAAATCGGCCACCCTTCAGGAAACCATCTTATCTTCATGACATTGCTCACAGCATTCCTGCAGGAAGACCATCCTGATTTCCTCTAGTTGTATTCCATCCAGAAGTGATATAATAATAATAATATTAATAAAATATATACACAGAAATATACTTATCCTTGTATTAGTTACTGTATATCTGTTGCTCCTCTCTCCTTTCCACCAGGAATAATATATGTACCTCAAAGACTAGGATTATTTCTGTCTGTTTTTATAACTTCAGCATCTAACAAATATTAGGAAGGAGATAAACATGTATTAAGCAACTGCTATATGCCAGGCACAGTGCTAAGCCTTCTAAATATTAACTCATGATCCTTACAACAACTCTGGGAGATAGGTGCAATGATGATCATCCTCATTTTACAGATGGGGAAACTGAGGCAGACTTACCCAGGATCATATAGCTAGTGCCTGAGATCAGATTTTAGTTCAAGTCTTCTTGATTCCAGGACTAGCCCTCTATCTGATGCACTACTAAATGTTCGCTGAATGAATAAATCCCCCCATTTGGGGATATCCTATCCCCATATTTCTTCCAGTAGACCTCATAGATCATAGGTCCTTCAAGCTCTAACTCAGACCCTCTCACAAAGTCTTTCTTGTTGTCCATCAACTGGAAACCATCTCTCTGTCCTTTTTCCTTCATAGTGTCTATCTAGTCATTTGCTTATGTCCTCAAGGGTGAAGCTATTTAGTTTTTAATTTTTATTTCTGTATTGTGCTCAGTGCTGAGCATAGAGCCTCAGAGTCCGTAGTAGCCCCTCAGGGTCTGTTGAATACTCATCACTGAATAGACAAATATCCGGACATAGAGGACAATCTGTACCAAAGCAGAGATAGGAGATAGAATGTGTCATATGTGAGATACCGATTGAAAGTAGATTTATATAATCCTTGACCAGCTCAGGATTAGTTCTGAGCTTAAATGATCATAGAGTCCAGCCAGCTTTAGCCTTGGACTTGGGCTAAAGTTAAACCTGGGGGGCTGTTTTTTCTTTGTCAGCTGCTTTTAGCCACTGGGACCAACCCAGCGAGTCAACTCTTCAGAGAATATAAGCAGCCTTGGTTAACTTCCTAAGAAACAAAAGGGGAGATGAGTATAGAACTCAAGGGAATCTCTGTTGAGTAATTATTTGTATTTTATATTAACATTATGTTAATAAATATATGTCATATTTATTATTATTATATTATATAATAGATGTATTATATTGTAGATACATTATATTTATTATTATATTATAGATATATTATATTTATTATATATAGATATATTATATTGATTATATTATATTGTAGATATATTATATTTATTATTATATTATATAATAGATATAAAATATCTATTAACTATTATCTATGGTCAATAGTACCGACCCCCTCATGGTCTAGGACAGTGATGGGCAAACTACGGCCCACAGACCAGATGCAGCCCTCTGAAATGTTCTATCCATTTAGATAGAATGCTGACATTATTCCTAATCTGACAAGTACAATGAGTAGGATACAATACAATGAAACTTCGAAAGAGTTGCCTTAGAAACAGACTGACCGATGAGCCCCTCTTTAAAAAGTTTGCCCATCGGGGGGCAGCTGGGTAGCTCAGTGGAGTGAGAGTCAGACCTAGAGACAGGAGGTCCTAGGTTCAAATCCGGCCTCAGCCACTTCCCAGCTGTGTGACCCTGGGCAAGTCACTTGACCCTCATTGCCCACCCTTACCAATCTTCCACCTATGAGACAATACACCGAAGTACAAGGGTTTAAAAAAAAAGTTTGCCCATCACTGATCTAGGGGCCATGAAAGCATTCAGATCAGGTGGCTCTAACTGTGGGACACCCATGGAGAATATGTTTTGGGGTATTGGCCAAGTCCATCTTTAATCCAGAGTTAAGGGCAGTAGTGGAAAATGAGGGAAGTTGGAGACAATAAGGGGAGGTCTTTGAATGCTTAAAGAAGAAACTTGGATTTGACCTCAGATCCCTGATCAGATGAACCAGTATTGGGAGTAGGTTGGGGCCAGCAATGAGGGATATGTGGCAGTGCTGGGAAATAATTTCCTCCACTGGGAGAGGGCAGGTGGAAGGCTTCAATTTTTTAAAAAAGTTATTGTCCACTGTTGTCATGTTGTTGGTTATTTGAGTGGCAACTGATAGGAATATCAGGGATGACATTCAAAGTAACATGACTTGGGGGATTCTGAAATGCTTTCTTGGTGCTATAATTAAGTATCCAAATAAACAATTTATTAAACATCTACTATGTGCCAGCTGTTATCCTATGCACTAGTGATACAAAGAGCAAAACAAAAATGCCCTGCCCTCGAGATGCTTATATTCTATCAAAGGAAATAATGTATACATATAAAGATATACAAACATGTCCAAAATAAGACATTTTAATTTCAGAGGAAGGTAAGAAAAAGTAACTTGGAGATCATAAGATCATGCAATTATAGCTCATAGTCTGTCTAGTTCTAGGCTTCATCATATACTCATTTTACAGTTGAGGAAACCGAAACACAAAATGGTAAATGGACTTGTTTAAGGTCACTTGGGTAGTGTATGTCAGAGGCAGGATTTCAACCTAAGGGGTCCAGAGAGTTGGCTCAGTAGATAGAGCACTAGACCTCAAGGTCTAGAAGAACTAAGTTCAAATTCAGTCATAAAAATTTATTATCTCTATGACCTATGGGCAAGTCACTTATATTCATCTGTTGTTATTCAGCTATTTTCAGTTGTGTCTGACTTTTCAAGACATATTTCGGGTTTTCTTGGCAAAGGTACTAGGGTGGTTTGCCATTTCCTTCTTCAGCTCATTTGACATATGAGGAAACTGAGGCTAACAGGGTTAAGTGACTTGTCCAAGGTCACAATGCTAGTTTCTGAGGCCAGATTTAATCTCAAGAAGATGATTTATTCTAGGCTTAGCTTTCCATTTATTGTGTCACCCAGCTGCCCTTCCTCAACTGTAAAATGAAATAATAATGGTACTTCTCTCTCCTAGGGTTGTCAAATGAGATAATGTTTATAAAGCATTTAGCATAGTTCCTGGTTCATATTAGGCACTTAAAAATGTTTAGTTTTTCCCCTCTTTTCCCTTCCCCTACATAGTCAGTACTTTCTGGTAGCTTTTCAGTTGAACTTTGAAGAAGGCTAGAGATTCTTTTAGAGAGAGGTGAGGAAGGCAGGCATTCCAGATACAGGGGAATGGCCTGACCAAAAAACATAGAGATAGGATGTGGAATGTCATGATTGGCTGGATCATAGAGATTGTGAAAGGGAATAAACTTCTCAATTTATAATTTATCAGTAGTACAGTTCCCTTCCTCTATCTTATTCAAGTGCTTCTTCCTTTTTTTAAGAATATAGGGAATAAGGTGACGTAGAAGACCACTGCCTTCCTTTTTTCATGGCTGAAGGTATATTTCTTCCATCTTCTGCAAATCTCTTCTGCCTTCTCCTCCTTCCCCTCATTGCATCCCATTTATTATTTATAGTGTAGCTCTTAGTTTAATCCCAAGGTGCTCTGCAAATAGTCAATAATGGAGATAGAAAGAGAGGGGCAAGGATGAAGAGGAAACAGATGTTAGAGCAGTTAGGAGACCTTTCCTCTTCTCCTTGAAGAGAAAAGGTCAGGAAGAAGCCTGGTCTTATCTCAGAGCAGGCCAGCACATGTATTCTCTGTTCAAATCTTATGTTTGTGTTGCTTTTAACTTTTTCAAAATAGAATCTAGGTGGCACAATGGGCAGAGCTTAGAAGATTAGATTAGAACCAAGAAGATCTGAATTCAAATCCTGCCACAGACATAGATCAGCAACTTAACTTCTTGGCAAGTTATTTAATTTTGGGGGGCTTTATTTGCTCATCTCTAAAATGAGAAAGGAGAGAAAAGAATGAACATGAGAGATGAGGTAGAGATAAAGTTTACAATTATTATTAATTAGATATGGAGTTTGAAGGAGATGGATGACTCCAGGGTTGTGGCCTTGAGTATTCGGATGTACAAGAGTGACATCAACAAAAATAGAAATACTTGGGGGAGAAAAGGTTCTTTTTTTTATTTATTGCTTTTTCAGAAACCCTTACCTTCCACCTTAGAATCAATTCTGAGTATTAGTCCCAAGGCAGATGAGTGGTAAGAGCTAGGCAATGGAGGTTGTTACTTGCCCAGGGTCACACAGCTAAGAAGTATCTGAGGGAAGATTTGAACCCTGGACCTCCCAATCAATAAGCCTGGTTCTCAATCCACTGAGCCACCTAGCTACCCCTGAGGAAAGATTTTAAGAACCATATTTATGAATTTTTTGTGACATTGAATATATGGTGCCCATAGGGCATCCACATTCAGCTGTTCATCAAGTAGTAACACTGAACTAGAATACAAGAGAAAGATAGAGCTGGCTATGTAGGATTTAAAAATTTTGCCTTAACATTGAACCTATGGGAGATAATGAGATTACCAAGGAAGAAAATTTATTTTTTAAAATAATTTTTATTTTTTAGAAAAGTTATCCATGGTTACATGATTCATGTTCTTACTTTCCCCTTCACCCCCTGCCCTCCCCCTGCTCCCCATAGACAATGCACATTTCCACTGGTTTTAACAAGACCTATTTCCAAATTGTTGATAGTTGCATTAGCGTGGTCATTTCAAGTCTATATCCCCAATCATGTCCGCCTCAACCCATGTGTTCAAGCAGTTGTTTTTTTTTCTGTATTTCCACTCCTGTAGTTCTTCCTCTGAATGTGGGTAGCGTTTTTTCTCATAAGTCCCTCAGAATTGTCCTGGATCATTGCATTGCTGCTAGTACAGAAGTCCATTACATTTGATTTTACCACAGTGTATCAGTCTCTGTGCACAATGTTCTTCTGGCTCTGCTCCTTTCACTCTGCATCAATTCCTGGAGGTCTTTCAAGTTCACATGGAATTCCTCCAGTTTATTATTCCTTTGAGCACAATAGTATTCCATCACCAACATATACCACAGTTTGTTTAGCCATTCCCCAATTGAAGGGCATACCCTCGTTTTCCAGTTTATTGCCACTATGAAAAGCGGGGCTATAAATATTTTTGTACAAGTCTGTTTATCTATGATCTCTTTGGGGTACAAACCCAACAATGGTATGGCTGGATCAAAGGGCAGGCATTCTTTTAGTGCTCTTTGGGAATAGTTCCAAATTGCCAGCCAGAATGGTTGGATCAGTTCACAACTCCACCAGCAATGCATTAATGTCCCAATTTTGCCACATCCCCTCCAACATTCATTATTCTCCCCTGCTATCATTTTATCAAGGAAGAAAATTTAGAGAATGCCTATGGCAAAACCTTATGGGGTGTCCACCCTTATTATGATGAAGATACAGCAAAGGATCCTGGCAATGATCAGATAAACAAGTGGAGAACCAAACTGACCAATGTCACAGAAACCAAAGGAAAGAGAGAATATCCAGAAGGAGAGGGTGAGGAGTGGTGGGCAGTGTTAGCAGCTCTGGAGAATCCAAGAAGAATAAGGATTATGACAAGCCTATTGTGTTTATAGTGAAGAGATCACTGATCATCTTAGAGAGAGCAGCATCAGAATCAGAAACCAGATTGTAGGGATAGGAAAGTCAGAAAAACAGAGCAACAAGAATAAACAACCAGACTTAGGAGTTTGGTGAGGAAAAAGAAAAGAACTATAGAATGATAGCTTGTGGGGATAACAGGGAATGGTGAAGTGTTTTAAAGAATGGATGATAAACAATTCTTCAGTTCAGAGCACGAGGAGGAAGGGTTGGTGTTATTTATCAAAAGGCAGCCCTCCTCTTTATGTGCCAGAGTTATGCCAGACTCTCTTCCAGTTTTTTCCAGAGATCCCTGAGTTCTACCTCTCCACATTATGGGTGCTTTGTGGTGCAGAAGAGGAGGAGGGGTTTTGTAGGAAGACAGAAGGGTGAGCATCTCACTCTTTAGAGAGAGAGATAAGGGTATCAGGAACTTGATTGTTTGATGGATAAGATTGGTTCTCCACCTCTGATGATAAGTTAAACCTCTACTTATTGAGGCTGAAAATTTCCAGCTAGATTTGAGGAAGAGGATGAGAGGAGAGATGTCCCTAAAGAAGGGCAGGGTGAGTATTTTGTAAAGAGAACCTACCATAAGAAATTTAGTCCCAGAAAACCAGAGTTTTCTTGGGTGGCCATCCTTGTTTCCATATATCTGCTCTGTAAAGTGAGGCTCTCCCTCTGTGATATGGTAGTTATTCTTGGTCTCTTTTTGCCACACCACAGATGAACCTTTCTCCTCTGTCGCTGGGCTATGTCATTTGGACAAGTGTTTCAAAAGGATCTTAGAATTTGACTTCTGCCTCCCCAGCTCTCACCTCACAGGTAATTGGGACTCTCAGATTCAATGCTGAGTGGGTCCCACACCAGGAGGGTGAGGAATGAACGACAAGGAAGAAATCTGCCTGCATACACACACACACACACACACACACATACACACACACACACACACACACATATATTCATAGTCTCTTTCTAGTCGAGGATGAGGTGATTTTCTCTCAAATCAGAATTCTGCCAAATTCTAACTCATTCATGAATTGAAATGTGTTGCTTCCTACAATGAATGTGTTGGCATCCACTTACTCCTCTATCCTTAATTGTTGTCATTAGGGCCTAACTTCAGATGGAAAGAGCACTAATGACTTTAGAAATCTTCTTAGCCACCGATGTCATAGCAAGCAAGCTCAATTTTACTAGTTGGCTGGGCTTTCAGCCAGAGCAGTTGGAGGGCAGATAATGCATTAGTGGTCAATTAGAGTTGCTAAAATGTGTAGTAATTGCAAATGTAATGTAAACCCAAACAGAAAATGTACCCTGCACTCCAACCAAAGCTTGAGGCGGCAGGCTGGTGGATGGCTTATTCACCCTACTGTAGATTCCAAAATTGAGAATCTACACTGTACAGACTATGTGTACATCTGAATGAGGAAGGGAATAAATGAGATCCTTCAAAAAGATGTCCCATTATGTGCCCAAGATCATGGCAGCCTTTTACTCTTCACTGAAGTTCAGTTGAGGGATGGCTGGATTCTGTCTAGCATCTCCATGATGCAAAATTGGAGTAGGGACTTTATAGAATGATGTGTGATTCTGGCAGAATTCTCCTTCAAGAGCTTTTGTTCCCATTGTTGCTAGGATATAATTTCCATGGACACATGACCTATGATCCATGATCCCTGAGAAAGATATTTACCACCTTCACTTCCTACTTGACCTCAATAATTTTGAACAGTCACCAAATTTGAACTAAATTTACTCCCTCTCAGTATTTTCTTAGTACCTCCCTTACCCTTCTCCACACCTCCTTTCCCAATTGAGAAAACTGATAGAACATGTATAAAGAGAAAAGTCAATCTTAAATCCAGTAAATCTCCAATTCAGATATAATTTCTCAGAGAAGGAAATAAATTCTATGAAGTCTTTAAAAAATAAATTTAAGAGTTTTTGTGCAATGAACAAGCTTTTTCCCATCCTTCTCACATGAATCCCCATTGGAAAAAAAGAGAAAAACAAAATCCTTGTAAAAATAAGCATAATGAAGCATCCAAAGATGTTTGTCTAGTCCTGTATGAATATTTAGTCCAATGTCTCTCTGGCTGGAGGTGGATAGTATACTTCAGGTTCTATAAAATTATGGTTAGTCGTTATGATGGTCAAAGATGGAAAGTGGTGAATAAGACCTGGAGAACAATTTGTAAAATAACAGCAATTTTGTAAAAATAAACAACTTAGAAGACTTCTTTTGAGTTCCCAAAAAGAAGTTACTATTGAAAAGAATACTCAGAGCTGCATTTGGGATTAGGATTCCCCATGGGAAGTGGCAAGAAAGAGTATTCTTAGTTGAACAAGAGAGTAATGGTGGCAGAAGATGGATTCTAGGACACCTGTTACTGATAAGGATGGGGAAGTAAGGGGGGGCATCCTGCTATCTAGTCGCTCCCTATTTTAACTAGTCTCTCTAACTAAACTACAGAAGGACTATAAATGATATCAGCAGTATAAATTCAATGTCCTTTAAATTCAGCACCAAAGGAGAATGCCCTGGTCATGTTACCCTAGTAATGGTTCCAAGAATATACCACCAACACCATCAACCTAAGGTTAATATTAATTACCATCCCTTTATGACCTTAGACAAATTACTTCAACTCTTGAGCCTCAGTTGCCTAACTTGCAATATAAAGGCAAGAATATTTGCTTTATGGATATCATAAAGAACTTTTATGTACCCTGCTTTGGTTATATTACATGGCTGTTATGAGGAAAGTGTTTTATAAAACTTAAAGTATTATATAAATGTGAGTAGTTACACTGGTGTTTCTCATGATGATTCTCCACTATCAGTGTTATGCAACATCCTTGTAGGCTCTTCCTCATGTACTCAGTAGCCACATAAAATATCTCCAAGCCTTTGAATCCTTTCCCTTCTACAGTGGTATTTAAAGAAAGTAGTCTACTCTCTAACATAGTAAACTCACAGTGCTTGTGACTTGATCCAGGAATTCTCATGTACCCAGCCTCTAGGTAGATAGTAATAGAACCCCCTTGAGCTTACCCCTTTCAATGTTTTCTTTTCATTTCTTCCTGATATATGCCCTTAGGCTGGAGAAAAGAACCTCATTCTCTGAGAAGCCCTCTAGTTCACAATATTACAATCTTCAGTTTAGTAAAATGTATTTTGGAAACTATTACTGTGCCATGATTTGCAAACTGACTGTATGCTTAACAAGACTGAAAACCAGACATGTTCTTCCTAGCATTAATATGTGAATAATCTAAACAGAAAGTCTTTACTTCATCTGAATTTTTTAAATGGTTATTTAATTCACTTTTTAGAAGAAAAGCCTTTCTTTATTATTTAGTTTCAGGCACTGTCCTAAGCATTGAGGATACAATATAAGCAAGACAGTTCTTGCCCTCAAGGAGCTACCTTTGTGGCCATGGATATTGGGGAAAGATAACATACAAAGGAGAGCTTGAGTAAGAAAACTGGATGGTGAGCAGGAGTGGAAAAGACGTCCAGAGTACAGACAACTTGGCTTAGAAAAGTCTGAAAAGTGGTAGAATGCTCTGGTTCAAAATAAGATAAGACTAAAGCTCAGGGATTTTCCAGTTCCAGTTGGAGGGAGAGGAGGAAGAGAGGAAGGCAAGAGGATGGTCAGGGAGTAGGCAAGATGACTTGGAAATGGTCAAAAGTGCCATGATATCCTCGAAGAGGATTCTGATTTCATTATTTTACCAGGAATGAGTCAAGCTTACGTAGAGAACCTGATCTTTTCAGTAAAAATTTTAGGTTTTGACTTATATGTCCCATTGGGGTTAATCCTTTCCTCACTTCTTCAATATCTGAGGCCAAGAGCACCAGAACTCCACCCAGCCTGATGCTTCCCTGGCTGCTGATATAGAGAGAGAATCTGTCCCTACAGTTTCATTTTCCCATCAGCAGATATTTCAGTTCATTGGCAGCTGTTTGAGCAGCAGGCTATAGGAAACTCTGTTGCCTGTTGAGCAGGGAGGACTCAGCTGTCCCCACGACCAATATATAAATCAATCTGAGTCTGAATGAACTAAAAAAATCACAGCTCCAATGTATATGTAGCTTCACTGTTTATGAGGCAGAACCAATCCAAGCCTGTGGCACAAACTAGAGTGGGGTGCTTTAGCCACATAAACTAATCAGTGGATATTGTTGTCTTTTCCTGTCTCTGATTCAACATTTGATGTCCTTCCTACTTTGAGCTCTGATTTCTCCTTCCTAACCATTTCTCCCTTATTCTCCCACTGAAATATTCCCCATCCTTCAAGGTTTACCTCAGCTATCACCTCTATGACAAGAACCAGCTCTAGAGTCAGAGATCTTGGGTTCAAATCCCCCCCATTGCCACTTAATACTTCTGACTTTGAACAAATCATTTAACCTCCTTGGGCTTCAGTTTCCTCATTTGTAAAAATGAGGGACTTGAACTAGATCGTCTCTAGCATCTCTTTCAGCTCTAGATAATATCCAATGATTCTATGATGCTCTCTATGATGAACCCAATCTGAAGAAATTTTTCTTTCTGAAATCATAAGATTTAGCCATCCCTCTCTTGTAAAATAATAGTTATTTGTGTGTGTCTGATCCCTAAAACTTTGATTTATCCCAGAAATTCCAGGGCCAATTGAGTCTTCTTCCTAGATTTCACTTTTAGGTACGGACATCTTTTCCCTTTAAAATTTGTTGCTCTCATTTATTTTTATATCATCTGTATTTCCCAGGATAGACTTCTCCATTCCTCCTCCCAAAGAATAATTTTTTTATATTGAGGAATTTTTAAAAATCCAACAAAATGAAGCAATATATTGAAAAAAAGGAAGTACAGGCATTTCAAAGGATTTTCCTTAGATTGCTGCTTCCTGTAAGTGAGGCTTAAAGTCAGATTATCCTTCCTGGTAGTGGGACATTTTTACTCACAGGTCTGTGAGGTGATGACCCCTGAGATCAGAGTAATGCTTCTACCTGACAATGCCATGTTCCCTCTGAAGCCTGGGCAGCTTTCCCTGGCTCACCTTTGAAAATGGCTTGAGCTCCCATTGAACTCATCATAGGAACTGTCTGACCTGATGCATAGAGGCTACCAAACAATGGGTGATGTCACTCATTTGCCCACAATTGAAGAGAAAGACCAGTGTAGTTTTTTTAAAGTTTGAAGTGATTGTATCCAAGTGTGTTACCTTGTGACAAGGCTATGCCTGAAAGCACAAAAACCATCTCACATCCACTTAGGAAAGTAGAGTGATGGACAGGACTCAATGCCAAGAAAACTTTGGTCAAAATCCCACCACTGATAACTTCGTAGCTTTGTGACCATGGAAAATTCACCCTCTGAGCCTCCATTTTTTTTTCATCTGTAGGATTCTAATACCTGTAGTTCCTACCTCATTAGGTAGGTGTTATAAGGCTCAAATTGGATAATTCAGGTTTTAAAATGCTATTTGAATTCCAGTTGTTCATGTTTAGACTACAGCTTTCCCTCCAAGGATGACATATTAATCGTGGGACTTTTCGTCTACAAAGCTTTCCCACTTCTCCTTTGAAATAAGTGAAGAAGATTAAAATCATATGCAGCATCGTGATAACCAAACACTCTTAGAACTCTATTCATTGCCTGAGCCATTTTATTGGGCAAATTGATATGCAGAATTTGGAGATTTTGCCTTATTCTGTGTTTATTTTTTGTGTAATGCGCTACAAGTACATTAATATCAATAAAGCCTTTTTCTGCTGCTTTTAATACTCATATTTGGAAGAAATAAAACTCACATTTTCCCTCCTTTTCTTTTCTTATAACAAAAAGCATTGGTTCTTTAAGTATTTTTTTTCTAGGATGTGGGCACATAAGAAAAGAATTAAATTTTCCCAGCAGATCTGGGTTGGAACTAGTTATGGGAGCATGTTTCTAATGTGCCATGCAGGATTCTTTCAGGCTGCACTTGAGGAAATGCTGGGTTAATTTGCTTTCTGAGGAGTGGGCAGATGGTGGGATCTGCAACAGACTCCAGAGAATTAGAAATAGATCATTCCAGGGCCAGTCATCAAAAAAGCATTTTGTCAGGAGACAAAAATTTCAGAAGGCTAATGTTCATGGCAAATGTCTCTGCTGCACAGATTAGAATTCTAAGGTCACTCCAGGAACTACAGGTCTTAGAATCCTACAGATGAAAAAAAATGGAGGATCAGAGGGTGATTCTTAGACTCACAGAATCCCTGTGTTGGAAGGAATCTCAAGAATTGCCGGACCACATCCCTAACAACTGGCCTTCTAGTCTTTCTTTACTTAAAGACTTCTATGGGGGTCGGGGAGCCCACTACATTCCAAGACTTCAATGGATGCTTTTATTAACTTAATTTTATTTTTAAATTAATGAGTATAATTTAATTAATTTAAATTAGTCTCCTCCTACCCCTATTGAATAATTTAAAAATATTTCCAAAATAAAGCCCTCAGTTACAACGCTGTATTGTCTACATAACAAACTTCCATGTTACAAATTTCTTTCTTTCTTTTTTTTTAAACCCTTACCTTCCATCTTGGAGTCAATACTGTGTATTGGCTCCAAGGCAGAAGTGTGGTAAGGGCTAGGCAATGGGGTTTAAGTGACTTGCACAAGATCACATAGCTAGGAAGTATCTGAGGCCAGATTTGAACCCAGGACCTCCTGTCTCTAGGCCTGGCTCTCATTCCACTGAGCCACCCAGCTGCCCCCCACATTAGCAATTTCTGAAAATGTATGGCTCTGCATCTTTAAGTTCATTACCTCTCTCAGAAGGTGACATGTTTAATCTTCATTCTTCTGAATTTCGTTTATCATTGCATTGATAAAAATTCTCAAGTCTTTCAAAGTAATTTTTCTTTATAATGTTATCACTGCATGATTTTTTTCTCCTTACTCTGTTCGCTTCATTCTGCATCAGTTCACAGGAGTTTTCCTTTTCCCTTGGACACTATTTATTTCCTCATTTCTTCTGGAAGAGTAATATCCCATTGCATTCATATAGTATAGTTTATTTAGCCATTCTCCAGAGGGAGGGCTGCTCTTTAGCTTCCAAGTTTTGGACTACCATGAAAATAGCTGCTTCAAATGTTTTTGAACCTACAGGTCCTTTCCCTCTTTCTTTGATGTCTTTGGAGGATAGTTTTGTAGTGGATCAGCTGAGTTAAAGGTGATGCACAGTTTATTAACTTTCTGGGCAGACTTCCAAACTGATTTCTAAAATCATATTGTCCTTTTTGATAGCTTTCATTGTCAGGGAGTTTTTCTTGCTGTGGACACGAAATCAACCTTTCTCTGCTTTCCACCAGTTGCTCCCATCTCTTAAAAAAAGCAGAATGCTCCTTCTTCTATATAACACTCAGTCAGATGCTTTGAGATAGTTTTCATGTTCCTCTCTACCATAGTTATAATAAGGAGGAGTGAAAAGAGTATTGGCTATGTGGTTAGAGGACCCAGGTTTGAAAACAAGTTTTTCTTTTCTTATTTGTGTGTTCTTGGTCCAGTTATTTA
Organism: Gracilinanus agilis; assembly: GCF_016433145.1. Lineage (NCBI taxonomy): Eukaryota > Metazoa > Chordata > Mammalia > Didelphimorphia > Didelphidae > Gracilinanus > Gracilinanus agilis. The sequence goes on from NC_058135.1 coordinate 243,618,147, forward strand.
TCCTTTCTAGGATTAAGGTTCCTCCCCCTCTAAGATGAGTGAGTAAGACTAGAAGAGATCTGGGGGCTCTTCCAATTCTAAATCTTTAATCCTGTGATTAATAATATATGCCTCTTGCTCTTCACAATCATACCTTCTGGCTGCATGGGCTCTTTGGATTGGGCAATACTTTCTATGCCTTTTCCATTCATACTATACTTAAATTATAAACTAGAATCCTTAAAGTCCAGGGGATGGAGAAAGTGCTAGTCTAAGAAACAAGAAAAGAGTGAAGGTATATTGATACTTCGGCTTGGCAAACCACTCTACATCAAGGGAGGGCACTGAGATTCATAGAGTTTAGAAATATACCTCCATTATGGTCTTATGGGAATAGTGGATCTTGGAAGAAATATAAGAGGGGAAGAATGGAGCCTACTGGGATATTAATAGACCGGCTACTATTGTATAACCTTATAGCAATCAGAGTTGTGTGGCGATAGATACTGTGCCTGGTAAGACTTTCATAGAAGCTGACCTCTAGAGCTAGAAGGGATCTCAAGGGCCGTGTAATTCACTGTTTTGCAATTTAGGAAACTAAAGCTAAGAATTGTAACATGACTTGTCCAAGGTTATATAGGTATTAAGCATGATGAATGGGGTGTGAACTCAGATGTTTCTGACTCCAGAGTCAGTTCTGTGTCTCTGGCACCCTGCTGCTTTGGGGGTTTGGGATGGATATCCTTGCATTGTTAGGAATCCCCAAGAGTTTTCCCTGAGATTCTCTATTTGTAATGGTTTAGTTTTGCATGTTTTCGTTGTCTGGAGTTCAGTCCTCTAGTACAGGTGAATTAGAGATGATAAGACGTTTCTCATTATCAACCTGTGTTGGATTTTAGATGAAACAATTGTCTCAGACTCTGCCCTTTCAACCTTGGAATTTGTTTGAGAACCCAAATAGAATGGATGTAACAGCACCATGCATCCATTCTTCCCTCTTGAGTCTCACTGAAAGGGCTGGTGCAGATTGTTCACCAACTCTGGCAGCAGCTGCTTGAGTTGCAGGGGGTAATTCTGACTCTACAGTCACAGCAAGAAAGATGAATCCATGTCATTGTGCCTACCACACCTTCTGTACCAGGAGTGGCTGCAGCTCCTTCCCTACTTGAGCCTGTTATAACATTGGCATGCCTTTGCCAGGGTTCTTATGAATGACACTAGTCTGGTTTAATGAGTGTGAATAAATAGTAAGGCAGAAGATTGTAACAGATAGAATCTTGGACTTGGAAGCAGGAAAATTTAAATTAATATCTTCAGACATTAATAAAGTGTGTGACCTTGAGTGAGTCACTTACCCTGAATGAATTAACCTTCAAGCACTTAGCACCAGTGCCTGGAACATAGTAAATATGTTATATAAAATGCTTTTTGACTGAGCCTCAATTTCCTAATCTGTAAAATGAGAGAGTTGAACTCAGTGACATATAAGATATTTTTCCTAATTCTTAACTCTGTGGTTTTATGAGAGTAGGGAAACGTAGCATTATAGTTCTCCAAGTTTGCTTTTGAAATAGAAAAATTAACCCCCAATTGATAAATGGGCAAAAGGTATGAACAGTCAATTTTCAGATGAAGAAATTAAAGTCTTAGATAGGTATATGAAAAATGCTCTAAATCACTACTGATTAAAGAAAAGCAAGTGAAAACAATTCTAAGATATCATCTCACCCCTATCAGATTGGCTAAAATGACAAAAGGGCAAAATGACAAGTATTGAAGGAGTTGTGGGAAAATTGAGATTCTAATACAGTGTTGTTGGAACTGTGAACTGACCCAACAATTCTGGAGAACAATTTGGAATTACACCCAGTGAGTTATAAAACTATGTATATAGCCTTAGACCCAGCAATACAATTGCTGGATCTGTTTACCAAGGAGAACAGGGAAAAAAGATAAATAATCTATATGTTCCAAAATATTCATAGCTCTTTTTGTGGTAGTAAAGAATTGGAAATTGAAGGGATATTTATCAATTGGGGAATAGCTAAACAAATTATGGTTTATAATTGTGATGAAATACGACTGCACCACAAGAAACAATAAGCAAGCTAATTAAAAAAACTTGGAAAGAACTACACAGGATAATAACAGCATATTGAAAAGAACCAAAAGAATATCATACACAGCTACAAAATTAATCCTGGAAGAATAAATTGTGAATGTTACCCAAAAGTCTTAGTTTGTGTGTCTTTCTCTCCTGGACGATGCCTTATATAATGCTGGGAGGGTCAGAAGGGGTTGGGATATTTGTGGATAAATTCTATTAATAAAAAAAAGAAAAATTAAGAAGAGGCTTTCACTATTGAGTAGTTTCCCATATAGAACAGGGGACCCCTCCCTTTGGAGACTAAAAATGCTTTAAGGGAACAAGGGAAACATTTTAGCAGTATCCCAGATAAAAATTATATAAAGTAACTGTGATGCTAAAGATGTCTCTTCAAGCCATTCCCCAATTGACAAATGGTCAAAGGATATGAACAGGCAGCTTTCAGATGAAGAAATCAAAGCCATCAATAATCATATAAGAAAATGTTCTAAATCTATCTTGATTAGAGCAATACAAATTAAAATGACTCTGAGGTGAACAAATCTCACCATTTTGGAGGGCAGTTTGGAATTATGTCCAAAGGATTATGGAACCGTGATCCAGTAATAGGACTACTAAGTCTGTATCCCAGAGATTAGAAAAGGGGGAGGGGAGGACCTTTTTGTACAAAAATATTGATAGCTGCCCTTTTGTGATCGCAGAGAATTGAAAATTGAGGATATGCTCATCAATTGGGGAATGGCTGAGCAAACTGTGATATATGACAGTGATGGAATACTATTGTGCTATAAGAAATGATGAATAGAATGAGTTCAGAAGGAACTGAAAAGATCTATTTAACTGATGCAGAGTGAAATAAGCAGAACCAGAGGAACATTGTATGCAATGACAGCAATACTGGGAAATTATCAACTGTGAAAGACTTAGATACTCTCAGCAATACAGTGATCCAGGGCAATTCTGAAAGACTTATGGGAAAGAATGCTCTCCACTTCTAGAGAAAGAACTAATGGAGTCAGAATGCAAATCAAAGCATACTATTTTTCACTTCAGTTTATTTGAGTTTTTATTTTGAGGTTTTGTTTTTACATGAGTATCTTCTTACAACAATGAACGATATGGAAATATGTTTTTTGTGATAATACATGTATAACCAAGATTAAATTGCTTATTGTCTCCAGGACAGGGGAATTAAGGAAGACATTTTGGATCTAATAATTTTAGAAACCTTATGGGGAAAACTGCTATTATAAGTAATTGGTAAAATTAAACATCTTTTTAAAAAAGGCTTATAGGAAGCAGCAAGGTTGCTCAGTGAATTGAGTTAGGCCTAGAAATGGGAGGTCCTGGGTTCAAATTTGGCCTCAGACATTTCCTAGCTACATGACCCTGGGCAAGCCACTTAACCCCACCCCTCCCCACTACCTAATCCTTACTGTTCTGCCTTAGTACCAATACATAATATTGATTCTAAGATGGAAGTTAAGGTTTTTTTTAAGGCTTATAACACTCTCCCTGCTGACCCCAGCACACTGGATTGTCTGGCAGCTTTTCTAGATTCACAGCTTTGGGCACAACTAGATTGAATGCCTGCCTGGATCTTATAGAAAGTTCTTACTACAAAAAATGAAACGCAGCACTCCTTTTGCTGCCCATATCTCTGACATAGCTACAAATTCTCTTTGTAGATTTGATTTAACTATACCTTTGAAAGAAAAAAATGTTTGCAGAAAATTTATTTCCTTTAAAAAAAAAAGTCATTATCCACCCCCACCCCCAAGAGACTATCTTAGAATGAAGTTTATTGCATTTATAAACAGAGAATCTGGGTTTAAATCTTACCTCTGTCACTATGTGACTTTGGGTAAGTCTTTTTTTTTTTACCTTTCTGAGCTTTATTTGCTAATCAATAAAATAAAAGAATTTCACTTGATGGCTTCTAGTGTTTCTTCTGGCTCTAAATCTATAATTCTATACCCTCAAGGTGAGTCTCAGTAAGACATACTTTTTTTGGACGCTGTTCAGTTTCTTGAAAAAAATTGTCCATACCAAATATCTTCACCAGTTCACTATCCACTCTCAACTTCTTAAAATTGGGTTTCTATCCCCATTCTTTATTGAAACATATTTCTATAAGGTTGTCTATAACCTACTACTTGTTGAACCCAGATACTTTGTTTCCCAGTCTTCATCTTCCTTTCCTTTTCGGTTGATATACCTTTCTCCCAGATGCTCTTTTCTTCTCCGGAAATTCTAAATGCTGCTAGTTACTTTTCCAGTGTTTCTTTCTCTTTTCTCCTAAGTAATAGCTAAAATTTATGTAATATTTTTGAAACAGTTTTTTCAATTAATAAGCATTTATTTTTCCCCTCTCCCACCTTTCCCCAATGGAAAAGAAGAAGAAAGAAAAACAAAGCCCTTGTAACGAATATGTATAGTACAACAAAATAAATTCCCACATTTTATTCATGTCCAAAAATGTGTCTTATTCTGTATCTTGAATCCATCACCTTTCTTTTGGGAGGATGGGTAACATATTTGTCATCAGTCCTCTGAAATGATAGTTCTTTATTGTGATGCTGTAAGTTTTCAAAATGCTTTTTATCCATTACGGCATGTAATCTTCATAGTAATCTTATGAAGTATGGACTACAACCACTATTATCCTTATCTTATAGATAATGAAATAACCTCAGAGATTGTCACATGGTCACTTTCACAAGACTAGTAAGCACTGATAACAAGATTTAATAGGAGGGGGCAAAAACATAATTGTTTGTTAATTGATTTAAAAATTTTTTTAAAAGAGAGGGTTGGATCAAATGACCTCTGAGGGAATTTCTAGCTCTGAATCTATGATTCTGTAATTCTTATCTTATATCACTCCTCTCCATGTGTTTTATTCACAGCCAAACCAAAATATTTTGTACTTCTAATACATGATAGTCTTTTACACCTGTATATCTTTGATCATAGTATTCCTATACCTTCATCAGTTGAATTTCTGCCCATTCTTTAAAGTTCAACTAAAATGACCCCTCCTTCTGGAAGCTCTTCCTAATGTCCTTTGGTCAATAGTGACTTTCTCCTTTTAAACTCACATATAAATAAACTTTTGCTTTGAAATGCTCTTATTTCCTTATCATAAAATGTCATGTGTTTGGCTCAGTATTCTGATTTCTTGACTACCTATTAGACTATAAACTATCTGAATGCAGAGATCATGCCTTACTTAAATATTTTATTTCTCCTAGTTCCCAGTCCACTATCCTGGCAAAGTGATACTTAATAGATATGTATTGTTGTATTAGGTTTTTGTTTCCACTGTTGAATATCCAGAATCACTAGATTTTACAATGTAGAAAAGAATTCAGATTGGAATTCTCATCAAGCCCTCAGGAAATGAAAATGAATCACAATGAAACAGACCTTTCCATGATAGAAAAAGAGACCTTTCAATAAGTGGGATAGTTGAGTAACTAGAAGGGAGAAAAATAGAGGATGATGCTAAAGACAATATAGAGGCTATTACCTGACATGGCATGCTATTGGGGAATGGAAAACCATTTCTTGGACACAGTTTGGTTATTATAAATACTGTGCTTTTTGGGTTGACTAATGTATCACCCCTTCCAGTATTTGAATTAAAGTAAAAAGTGTTGGCAGATCTCGATCAACATATCATGTCTTACTGGTACCACTCTTACTTTTTACCCAACTGAACCAAATCACATTGTGCAATCTAGCTTGAGACTAGTTCAAGCATCACTTTCTGCATGAGGCCTTTCCTGATTTCTTTCCCTTCTGCCATTATCTTCCTTCTATTTTGTATAATCCTAGGTTTGTACATGCTTTTCTGATAGACTATAAACTCCTTGATGGCAGGGACTGTTTTCCTTTTGTCTTTGAATCCCCAGTATTTGGCACATAATAGGCATTGAAGAATGATTGATAGTTTCATCATGGCCAATATTTTAATTCCTAGAATTATACTTTCTCCTTGAGCCAGGTAATTTTCTAGAAGTTTGGGCTGGAGCTAAAACTCCATTGTTAAAGAATTTAACCAGAAGGACCTGTAGATGTCCTGCCCCCTTTCCCTGTGGGTACAAAAGGAAAAATATTCCTGAGGATTTCAGTACAAAATGATTATAATAATTAGGGGACATAATGAGAGATTGTTCTTAACCTTTTATGTATGTCCTTGGCAGTCTGGAGAGTCTATGTATCCCTTCCCAGAATGTTTTTTTAATTCATTAAATAAAATGCATGGGATTACAAAGGCAACTACACTGAAACAGAGGTTTCAAAATATAAAATTTTAAAAGTTCACAGATTGTTGGTTAAGAATCCCTGGGCTAGAGAGAAAAAGGCCCTTTATATCGATTATGTTATTTAAGCCTCCCAGCAATATCAAGAGGCTGGTGCTGCAATGATTATCTCCTTCATTTGGCAGGTAAATATTTTGTTCTTTCCCACAGGAAAGGCAGTGGGGGAGGGCATGGAGTTAAGAGGGTGAAATGTCAGAACCATGGCCAGGGATAGTAGGACAACTGATAACTGTGAGTTAGATCAGCAATAGTACTAGGGAAATTACCATCTCTTTCTTAGCTGAGCAACTTTATGTCCCAATTGATGGTATATAGGCTAATTTAACACCCAGAGAAGATGTTTTAATCAAAATTGAATAAATAAGGCAAAAACATCAATGCTTCAGTGACTTCGTGATCTCATCTAGTGTGAATTCACCTCCACTGGGACAGGGCACGACTCATCTATACAAAGGTCTCCTAAAGACAGCTCCAGTAGTCTCAAGAGAGCCAATGTTTAAATTTTCATCATAAGCATCTTTACCTCAGCAATTAGCAACACTGCCAACTAGGGCTTAGTTTTATCGTTCTGTTTTATTATTGAGATTTAGGAAAGTTATGGAAAAAAATATCAGTGATTACATGAAACTCAAAATTGTGTTTTGCATATTTTTGGAGTGCTGATTGTTAAACCTTCCCCAACATATCACTGCATCCACACTCCTATATCCTGTGCAATTCTTGCCCACCTCTTCCTCTAATGCCTTCACTCATACCCTTACTGAAGCCTTGGAATTATGCTTCTAGATTTCTCTTTATCTATGGGTACTAGTACAGACAGTTAACATAAGGTTGTAATGATATTAAGCAAATGATAGTTACAAATAAGGAATGCTATCAAATTTCAGAAGAGAAAGAAAGGAAATGTCAGAATAGGGAGGGTTTGCTTCCTGGGATACTGAGACATTAAGTGACATCTAGGTCCTACATAGCTAGTTGTTGTCTGAGGTCGCATTTGAACCTTTTTATCTATGACTCCTATTTCAGCTTCCCATCAATCCCTCTCTGCCTCTCATAATATGCTCTAGAATTTTTAAGGAGCATTTAAAGTCTAATTCACTGTCCTATAAGTTTAAGAAATTACTGAATGAGATAACATTTGCCTAGCTCCAGTTTCATACCTCTCCTTTCTTCCACTATAACTTTTTTTGGATGACCAATAACAGCCTAAAAGTCATACTTGTCAATTCTTTGGGTACTCTGGAATACAGTTCATCTAGACCAGTGATTCCCAAAGTAGGCACCACCGCCCCCTGGTGGGTGCTCCAGCGATCCAGAGAAGTGGTGATGGCCACACTTTTTTTGTATTACATTCTATTCTCAGTTCAATAAATAGTTTCATAATTCCCAGGGGCTGCTAAGTAATATTTTTCTGGAAAGGGGGTGGTAGGCCAAAAAAAGTTTGGGAACTTTGATCTAGACCTACTGCCTGACTATTTTGGCAACTAGTTTTTTTTTTCCTTTTTGGTCAAGATCAGGTTCAGACTAGCAATACTTTGATTTCTTTCCCCTTTGTAGTGGAATAGTATTATTAAAGCAAGTTATGTGTTTATCAACTGCTATATTTTATCAAAGAATTTGCTCCAGGATAATACATGTATAATCCAGATCATATGGCTTACCATCTCCAAGAGATGGAGGGAAGAGAGAGAGGGAGACAATTTGTATCTTATAATTTCAGAAAACATATGTTGAAAATGGTTATTACATGTAATTGGGGAAAAACATAATCTTTTTACTTGAGCTCCACAAGATATTGGTAAAAGTGACAGGAGTCTGATAGATTATATACTCTTCCAGATTTGTTACCCATTTCCTAAATGCATCATCTACTTCCTCCTTCTGATCTGATGTCTCTTTTCATTCTCCTCCCATTGATCCTCTCTTAATGCTATTATTCTTCTATCATCTGGCTCATTGATGTCCTCATAGTCATAAATACTAATGACTTGTGTAGAGGTTGTTTAATATATAGTGCCTTTCTCTTCTGAAGTCTTAACCTTAGGCAACAACAGTATGAAAACACTGACAAAGCCTCTGAGGACTCTTGTTACTGCCCCACAGCCCTTTCCACATACCAGCCACTATAACAAATTCAGCTTCATTTAAATGATTTTCAAAGAAGTAAGCCTCTGACAGTGGTAATGTGAGCAAGGCTAGAGAACTCTGAACTGCCTTACTTCATTAAACAATAATAATTCTGTCCCTTGTCTTTCTAAGGACTGTCATGCAAATGTAGAGCTTCATCACCCCCAGCACTAAGCACTTGATAATGAGACAGCTATATCTTTAGTGAAGCAGCTCCAGAGAGTTATTTGGAATTGCCCTGTCCTCAACTCCCTTCTAACAGTCATCCCTTCATAGTGCTCGGGGTTCTGTTGTAAAATGCTGACCAGTGCCATTAAGATATTATTAGGAGCCTAATAGCCAACCTGATATGTGCCTATTCCTGCAGAAAGGGCAGTGTGTCTTGGATCTTGCTTTCAATAAGGGACCTTTTTCAATGAGCTGATTTGGCAGAGTGTGAAAGACATCCTTTCATTATCATTATCCATCATTAGTTTGCACAAAAGCCTTTCTCAAATGTGTCCTGATGGAAGATAAGGTATTGGGGCTGTCTATTTTCCCTCCTCTAAAGATCATAGATCAGGGAAGCACTAAATATAGGATATCTGAAAGCTCTTGTTTCTTGAAAGTTTGGCCAAATGCAATTGTTTTTGTAGTTCATCAGAGAAATAGGAACATTTTAAGGTCCCTGCCACCAGCTAAAGAGACAGTCTTCTGGAAAGAGAAAGTCCAGTGTATCACATCAAATATCCTTTTTCTTGAAGCACTGGGAGATTCTAGATCACCTCAATGAGAACAGAAAATATCTGGCTTGCCTTTCTTGTCCACAACTGGCTGAGCGAATACATAAGAAGAAGCCAAGAGTATGTTCTATACCTCCTTTATTTTTGTGATATCTTCCCCCTTTCCATAGATGGGGGCAGTGTAATCTACCTTTGCCAGTGTGGTGAACCTAGATCCTGGGAAACTGAGGGTCTCTGGGTCCCATGGCAGGGACTTTTTCTTGATATCAGCCATAGGCACAGACTGTTATTTATCTTTTACATCTCCCCTCCCTCAGATGATATAGCCCATTGGATTTTTTTCCCAGAATACTTAATGAATTACTTCTAGCCCCAGGATCCCATTTTTCAGAGGCAGCAGTAGATGGCATACTAGTGGCATAGTAGGGCACTGAGCTTAGAATCAGGAAAACTTGAATTCAGATACCCACCAGATTTGAGTTGTGTGACCCTGGGTCAGTCACATGACCTCCCTAGACCTCAGCTTCTTTATTTGCAAAATGAGATGGTTGGATTAAAGAGGTCTTTAAGGTCTCTAAGATATTATGATCCTATGGCCATTGACTCTTTTTTTCCTGGTTACTCTGTAACCTTCTTTCCCCACACAAATACTGGGACCACAGAGTATCCTTTCTTGTACACTTAGGTCCTTGCAGAGGAGGTGGTATTTGGATTACTCCCAAGGGCCATGGGAAAAATTCCCTGTTCTTTTTAGTCACTTTGAATCTAAACCTCTAGTTTGAAGCCAGGAAATAGCTGGCAGAGAGAAAACACCTCAGAAAGAAAAGATTCATATGTACTTTTAGAGATGAGGCTTTAGTAAACCAAGAATTTCTAAACTTTGATGTCGTCTCCCACTGTGACCTTGAAGACTCATTTCTGTCTTTCTCCCATTCTTTTTTTATTGTTGTTCTCTTCCTCTTTCTTTATATTAGTAATACTCTGCCTCACTTGGGGGGGCAGTAGAGAGATGAAAGGTTAGGGAGAGTATAAGCATTAATTTCCTATTTGTAAAATGTCTTAAAAAATAGTAGCCACGTGTAAGTATTGGATATTATTGGCCATTATTCTTTATGCTACAGTTAGTTTCTATGTACCTCTTTTAGTATTGAAGAGATTTAATGAGTTCTTGGACTATTGAGCTCATTAAGCCATTATTCCTATTATTTCAAGTCTGCAGTAGTTGACGGGCTCCAAAAGGCATTACCATAAAGGTAACATGGGAAATGGTTCTGTTGTGTGCTGGGCACTGGTGCTCATTTATTCTCAGAGTGAGGAATGGTTTCTGTTGGTGAGGAAAAATGCTTTTATTATCCCTTGTATGGTGGAAAGACAGATTCTTTTGCTCCTTAGAGGTGGAGTAGTACCAGGACAACCCAACATTACATTTATGTGACTTTTCAACCTTCCTCTACATTTTTTGCAGTATTAAAATATGGATATATTCCAATAAAATGATAAAATATAATATTTAAAAGCACTTCACAGATTACATAAATGCCAGCTATTACCATCGCCACTGCCTCCACTACTACTACAACAACAACAACAAACATGCTGGTGTAGATATTTGGGGGCTTTACCCTTAGATTACCAGACCATGGATTTAGGGTGAGAAGCAACCTCAGAGGTTATCTAGGTTAATTCTTTCCTTTTACAGAACTCCTCAGACCTCCACAAAGTCATATAGATGCTAAGAAGCAAAGTCAGAATTTGAACCCAGATCATTTCACACTCTGGGAAGCAGTTCATCTAGACCTCCTGGCTTTAACACATAATCTTTCTCCCTTTCAGCAACTCCAGAATTCAGGTCTGTTCTCTCTGTACCTTGCTGATGCTAGTCCCTAGCACGTCTGGTTTTTATGTCCAACTAGGATCACTTATAACTTCCCTCTTTTTCCAAGGCTGATGATTGCCAGCTGGAACTATCAAGTCCATTGTCCATCTCCCAGCAGGAGCAAAAACTTCTCTACTAATTTACACAGCCAGAGAACTTGCAAATGTCTACCAAAACCCCACACATATCCGGAAATAAGGTCATCCTTCCTATCTGGAAGGTAGCCAAACTGCCCAAACTAGGAACTCAACTAGAAATATTCTATTGTGGTAGTTATTAAGAACCTGGTCCCCTTTCAAGCTGACAGAGCCTTGCAGAGCTATTAGAGATAAAATTCCAGAACTTATGTCTCTATTTGTCCTACTGGATTCTTTTCCCAATTTAGATACATGACTGTATATTTCTTTCTGCAATAGTATCTTGGATATTACTGCAAAGGATACAGTCCGAGACTTCTGTGCCCCTGAAAGAATGAAATTCTATGCAAATTTTAGCGATGTTATAAATGTGGTCATGCCACTTACCACCTGTGTAGTATTGTGGACAAAACAGTCTGAGTCCTCATCTCTAAGATGAGTAGGATTAGACTAATGATAATAGCCCATTTAATAAGGCTTTATAGTTTATAAAACATTTCTGTCACAAATATGTTTCCAGGTAGTAGATGCTACTGATAGATCTATTTTAGGAAGGGAGAAACCTCAGGAGATGAAGTATATTACTTAAAGTCACATATCTAATAAATGGCAAAACTTAGATTCAAACCAAGATCTTCTAAGCCCCAAGTGCTGGTTTCTTTTTACTACACAATGCTGCCTCTTGTTTATGTCTATGGTATGGCCCCTTCAGCTCTAAATTCTGTAATTCTTTGATTACCCTGAAAAGATTGTAAGCTTCTTTAGGGTAGCAACTATTTAATTTATGACTTTGTATTACTAGAGTTTAACACAGGTAATAGATTCTTAAAAAAAACACAACCCTTACCTTCTGTCTTAGAATTGATACTAAACTTAAATTCAAAGGCATAAGAGCAGTAAGGGCTAGGTAAATGGTAAAGTTACTTGCCCAGGGTCACATAGCCATGAAGTGTCTGAGGTCAGATTTGAACCTAGAACCTCCTGTCTCTGGACTTGGCTCTCAATCCACTGAATCACCTAGCTGGCCCCCATAACTGGTTCTTAGTAAATGTTTGTTAAATGAATGAATGTAAAATCAGCATAATATGAATATTTTCTTTCTCAATATAGAATCTTGGCCTTTGGGCAGGACATCTTCCCTGACACTGGCCAACTCCTCTGATGGACATTTGTCTCCTTGTTTTATGTTTTGTTTAATGTTGATGTTCAGTGGATTATTGAACAAAGTTATCTCTGTGATTGCATCTGTCATGGAGCTATGTTTGATACTAGTATAGATGTGGGAGGCATCTTGATTTTTTTTCAATAAAAATTTCCCCTTGATCAAAGGGTGTTTTCTAAGGTTGCACCCAGTGCATAGCACATAGCAAATGCTTAATGTATACCCATCAACTGACAGATTCAAATTATTTTTTTAACTGACAATGGACACTATAGGATCTTCTAATCTCTATGTTTTTCACTCAGTTGTGACTGAAGATGTGCTATGCTGTACAAAATTGCCCAAGGAAGCTTCTTTCTATCTCATATCTTCTTAACGATTCCCTTGATGCATGCATAGACCATTCTCATAAAGATTTTATAGAGATGCAAAAGTAGGCATATGGGTCATTAGTTGCTGTCTTTGCTGTTGCTTTATTGGTGGGGGTGGATAAGGTACTGTCTGTCGATCTTTTCTATTTGAGGGGAAGCTTACCTTCTTTGCTATCTTGAAAGTTAATCTTAAAGTGCCTTTAAATTTGTCGTTTGCAGTACTCTTTCCTCTCTGTGTACTTGATCAGACTCAGCTGCTGTCCATTTTTTTTAATGCTCTTGCTACCTTTTCAGGAGCCTCATCCAGTACTGAAATAGAGGTGCCCACATTTGGTGATTTCATTGGTTATGCCAATAGACCTATTCTTCTCTCTCTGTGTGGGTATGTGTTTGTCTGCCCTTTTTCTACAAATGCTCACAAAGCAGTATGACTTAGATTGGTTTTTCTCAGAGTCTATAGGCTCATTTTGTCCTGCCTTTTAATCATCTTCCTCATCTTAATTTCTCAACCAAGATCGTAATTGTACTCTCTTTATATATTTAAAGATTTGTCACCCAATTTTTCTCAGAAAGGAAATATAAAGACAACTCACCAACTGTGTCTCACTTGAATTTTTTATGGCAACTCTGATTTGTTCCATTTTCTGATGTGGGATGATTCCCTCCTCCTTAAATAACTTTGTAACTCTTCTTTCCAATAGAGGTATTCTAATTCATATAAAGTGCCTTCTTTTTATCTGTTTCTTTTCTTCTAATTTCATCTTTAACTTGACCTTTGCTCTAACTACTTAATGGTCGCATGTGCACGCACACATGCACACACACACATACTTGACTCTAATACAACTCACAAATCAATAAACAGCCATTTTTGATCTATTAAGTTATGGTCAGTTTAATTTTTTTTTTTATAAAATTCTGTTCCTGTCATATCCAGGGTCTTTTTTGAGAAAACTATTTAAGATAGAAAGGCATGATGTTTGTGTCATCTACGAACCTTTGACCTTTTTTCATTTCTCAATCCAAAATCATATTTTCCAACATAGTCTTCATTATTCTCTTCTTTATGACCTTTTTCACTGAAGTCACCAAGCATCAGTATATTGGCTTAATTTGGAAGATCTTGTCAATTTCTTTATAAAAGTTCTCTATGACTTTATTCTCTGCTACAGAGATTGGTGTGAGCATCCTCCTCCCGACGTTTTGTATACTTATATTCAAAAGAATGACCAAGCATCCCTTCATATGATGCTGTTTTTTGTTGCCCTTGGCCACAAACTGAAATCGGCTTTTATCACTCTTTTTATTTGCCTCTCAAAGAAGAATCTGTAAACTCTCCTTCTGGTTTTTTTTTTTTTTTTTTTTTTTGCTATTTCTTGTTGTCTTCTGGTTACAATTACTGAGAGATTATTGATATAAGAGCGGTTACTTCTATCTACTCTGTATGTATTTTCCATATATCTACTTGCGATATCTTGTTTCCCCTATTAGAATATAAACTCCCTGCCTGTAAGGCTGGGATTTTTGTTTTTGTTTTTATTTTTATTTTTTTTATTTTTTGGATATCCATCTCTTAGAAGAATGACTGGCACTTAATAAATGTTAATAAATGCATATTTATAGATTGCTTCAGTTCTTCCAACTCTCTAAGCAAAGATTGAATGCCATCAGTTAAACTTATATTTTAGGTGCTTATTAATAATCTCTGCTCCCTTGTCTCCTACTGTGCCATGGTCACTGCAAAAGCAGAAGGGGATCTGACTGGATTGAGAATCATTTTGAATTTTATTTAGTTGATCCATGAGTCCCTGTGCCTCAAATATTACTCAACATTTGGCCAACCTTCTTATGATTAACTTCCCAGAACCTAAGCCAGTAGGGGCAATTAGGAGGCTCTGAGACAGAAGGTCCTGAGTTCAAATGTGGCCTCAGACACTTCTTTGCTGCGTGACCCTGGACAAGTCACAACACCTCAATTGCCTAGCCCTTACTATTCTACTGCCTTGAAACCAATACTTAGTATTGATTGTAAGCTAGGAGGTATGGGTTTAAAAAATAGAACTTAAAAAGAACATGGGCCAGTTTTCAGATAGCAGACACTGTTATAGGAACTATTCCTGATCCTTTTGCAGTTGGATAGGATTCTCAGAACTTGTGATTCCTGGTACAGTCTTTGAAAAACCAGATTTACCTTTACATCATGATAAGACTCTAAAGTAGGACTTTTGTAGAGGGTAAAGGGGGCAGCTTCAAAAAAAATTTTTTTAAGTATTCCTTTTCCAGAGAGAGTAGAAAAGGATCACGTACCTCACTACAGGGGGAAGACTAACTCTCACTACATAGAGAACTCAAAGGATTTTAGTTTTTCTCCTGGTATCGTTAGTGAGACTCAACCAAAAGCAAAAAGATTTATTTAAGGTCTTCTGTGTGCAAGGTATTGATGATGTCAGAGATTGCACTAAAAGGAAAAAACATTGAAATTTTTTCTTTGCCTTTTGGGAGAGATTGCCAAAAAGATAGCTGTACCATGGACCAGTGCCAAGGCAGAAGCAGGAAATCACTGAGAAATGTCCCACAGAAGAATTAGCAATGAGAAGTTGGAAGGGCTCTCCTATTTGGGTCTGAAAGTGGCTATGAAGTTTATATTGCATTACTTGCTCATTCAAATATTTCTCTTTTGTCTTCTTATATTTCAGATACTTTCTTCAATATGTTTTATCCAATATCAATCTAATCAACAAACATTTGTCAATCATCAGTAATGTCCCAGGTACTGGTCTGAGGTCTGGGGATACAAAAACAGAAATAAAGTAATCATTATGTTCAAGGAATGTGTGTTCCATTGGAAACTAGCCACTACTCGAGTAAAGAAAGATCTTGTGTAGAACTCAGGGCTTGGGACTGTAGATAGAAATGAATGATGCAAAGAATTTCTCAAGTTTCAGAGGGTGAGATTTGATGTAGGAGAAGTGAGAAGATTTACCCCATTTACCCCATTACCCCATATATACCCCGTTAATGTCCAAGCCCTGACCACTATAAGAAACACTCTTGCCTCTAGTATTAGGGAGATCCACTAACTCAGATGACTTCAATTTTCACAAACATTTATCTAAATGTCTACATTATTAAAATAGATAAAAACTATCATTCAGGGGGCAGCTGGGTAGCCCAGTGGATTGAGAGCCAGGCCTAGAGATGGGAGGTCCTAGGTTCAAATCTGGCCTCAAACACTTCCCAGCTGTGTGACCCTGGGCAAGTCACTTGACCCCCATTGCCTATCCTTACCACTCTTCTACCTTGGAGCCAATACACAGTATTGACTCAAAGACCAAAGGTAAGGGTTTAATTAAAAAAAAAAACACTATCATTCAGGAGATATGGGAATAGTAAAGGGGGTATGCTGATCTTGTTGTGTTGTGTGAAATTTCTATTGTTCCAGGGGCCACTGCCATACCCGAAAAGGTATGGCTCAACGTTTGTACTAAAGAAAACTGGTAATAGTTTTACTCAAATTTCTGAAATGGACTATTTTGAAGCAATGCTGAAATCTGTCTCCGTTACTGACTCCCTCTTCATCTATCAAGTGTGTATCTCAGTCTATAGACAATTGTCTCTTTTTAGCATTGCAAAAGCAAAAATTCCAGTGGAGGAATGTCTCCTCTCCTATGTAAGGAGGGCTGCTGACACTCCCATTCTTCATCTTTGCCTTTGGTGCCTGGATTTCCCTGTTTCTGCCATTGATAAACAGATCATCCCTTCAGAACATACTGAATAAGCCTTAATAGCATCCTGAAATGAAATACGATTCAGGAGGTTATCATTTCCTGAAGTTATGAGTGCTGCAGTAATTTTTTTCTAGCCCCTTTCCATGTTTAATGGCTGTTGGAGCAGCAGGGAGATTGAGTAGACGGACCGGCTTAGGCCCAGCCTGTGAAAAGGCCTGAAAATTTATTTCCCTTGGCACAGAGTTGTGGGGAAGGGCCTCCTTAATGCAAAGAGAATGTGTCTTTTGTGGGTCAGACATTTAACCCACTAAATAAAGACAGGAGCCAGGGAGCCAATGTGGGCTTTAACAGTGGGAATCTTGGAGTCTCCTATTGACAGAACTGTGATCCAGAGAAGGGCAAAGCCGTTCTCCTTTGCTTTGGTACAACATGTCAAACCATTTAAGGGTGGGAAAGGATCTAATCTGCATTTTATCCTAAGTAATGTCCTTTCAGAGGTCTTATGATTTCAAAGACATGGCCCCAGAGCTCAGGAGCTCAGAACTTTGCAATGTTTGCCATTCTCCCAGAACAGTGTCCTTTTATAGTCTTTTGGGCTGCTCTGCCATGGACTAGAAAAAAGACTTTTGCTGATCCTTTAAAATTTTGGAGATCTGAATTCTCCTCCCTAGTTAAGATAGGTAAGAGTGTCTCTGAAAAGACCTTTTGGAAACTTGATCCTCCGGGACACTCCTGCTTATCCCTGGGACTTTAGTTTAATAGGCAAATTTAATATTGTTTGTGTCCCATTTCCTTTTTTCTCCCTTCACTAAGAATAATGACCACTTTCTGATGTCTGCAGTGGATATGCCAGAGGATCTGGCTTCAAATCCTGCCTTTATTACTCAATCTCTAATCTAAATCACCAACTACTCTAGGGCTCGGTTTCCTCATCTGTAAAACAAGAGGTTTGGAGATGGCAATAAGTGATTTAAAATATATATATATAATTTCAAGGTTTGCAAAGTTCTTTCTACTGGAAAGGTGTGAGATTAAGCCACCCACTCAATAATACTTACCTTTCTTAGGTAACAACACTTTACATTTTGGCTTTAAACACAAATTATCTTTTTGATTCGTAAAAATCCACTGTGGAGCAAAGAGGGTAAGTATTATTATCTCTATTCTACAGATGAGAAAAATCAGGCTCAGGAAGGTTAGTTGACTTGTCCATGGTCACATAGCTGAACAGTACCGGAAGGATGATTCAATTTCAGGTATCATTTGCCCCCAAATCCATAGTGGTTCCTCTACCCCTAATTCCAGCCCTAAACACTATAATCCTATCATCTTCATTTTCTATTATTCCCAATGACATTCCTTATTTCTTCTTTCTCTTTTCCCTTTATTCCCATACTAGAATGTATAAAAATTCCTGATTTCTCCATAATGCTCATACATAGGAGTTTGCTGGTAAATATTTAACAATTAGCTCTCTGGAAAAAAATGCATGAAAAACACACTTCTAAATTTAACCTCTATCATTAACATTTTCCCATTATTTTAAGTCTAGGCAACCAACAAAAATATAAATCAAGCTCTGATGGGTAGTGTTTGCTGATTTATGAGGTGTGAATGTCCACAATGAAAATTTCACATCTCGAGTCACACCATACATTTTAATGGTACCTATTCTTGGGGGAGTTGGCCCATTTCAGGTATCACTTGCCTTCAAATCCAATTTCTTCTCTTAATGTTAACTGTGGAGAAGTAACTGCTATTTCTTTTCTCAATTTTGCCTCAGTTCCAGGAAAACTCCTTGGGAAAACTCCTATCATTGTGTTCAAGCCTTGACAAAGAGAAGCATCTGGATCAGGCAGTCGTAACCCCCATAGTGCCACATCCACCCAGTGATCAGATGACCTAGGAATAGTTGTATATAGTATAGACTACCATACGCAGTTATTGTCTATAGCTGTGATGTTTCAATATCTTGAGGTACTCCATCTTCACAAAGGATGACCTATCTATCTTTACTATAGTGCTCACCAACTTGACTCACATTGTTAGTATTTGTCAAAAATATTGGAATTTCTGGAAATTTAGGAGCAGTGGGGAGAATATATACCACAACTCATTTCACCATCCCCTGGATTTCCAACACAAAAAAAAAAGGTGTTTAAAATATTTTTGCACAAATTGGTCATTTCCCCTTTATTTTGGTATATTTGAGATACAGACCGATTAGAAGTATTACTGGCTTCATAGAGTATGCAGTTTTTAACCCTTAGGCGTAGGTCCAAATTGTTCTTCAGAATGGTTGGTTCAGCTGAGAATTGGATAAATGTCATGAACAGAACAATTCTACCAGCAGTGCATTAATGAGAGAACGAAGCCTTAAACCTCAGTTTTTGAGCTTCACTTTCCTTCTCTAGAGAATATATGTTAAAAGAGGATAGTGTTAATGGTAATTGTAGTAATCATAGTAGTAGTAGCTGCTAACCTATATATAGTACTTACTATATATGCTATGAGTGCATTACAAATATTATCTCATTTAATCCTCAGAACAACTCTGTTAAATAGGTGCTATTATTGTGCCCATTTTATAGAGGAGGAAAATGAGACAAGCTGAGATTGTGACTTACTCAGGGTTATATAGATAGTGTCCAAGGCCAAATTTAACTCTTATCTTCCTGATTCCAGGTCTGACACTCTGCCTATTTACTCCTAGCACTCCTAGCAGATAGCGAGCCAACCTGTCGACCAAGATGACCTGGTTTCAAGTCCTACCTCTTGACAGCATTTGTGATTTACAGAGCAAGTCCTTAACTTTTCAATTCTTTAGACAACTCTCAAAGGCTGGGAATGGCAGAGAAGGTGCTGTCCTGCAGTGATGAATGAAATTTCCTCATCTAGGAATTCTCTGTTTCAATACCATTAAGCTAAAAGAATTCATCTCTAATGTTAATTCGGGCATTAGCATGCAGATGGGCGATGGTTTAGTGTGTGTGTATGTGTGTGTGTGTGTGTGTGTGTTTATGTTTGGCAAATTAAGGCCTTCCAAGAGCCCTTGAAATTACTATATGCAGGTGGTTTTTCTACCCTGTTTACATACACAACTGGCCCAGACCATAGAGAGTGTGATCCTTCAAAGTAAACCACTTAAGAAAGGCAGACCTGTTTGCTGCTGTTTTTGTAAGCAGGAATTTGGAAACAGGCAAAAAAATTCGTCTGTTTTAGTCAAAGCAAATGCCAACAGAGTACTCATCAAATGCCCCATCTGCTCACCTGAAAGGCCAGAATGTGGACCACGACTAATTCAGGAAGCAACACCAGTTGTTTCATTGAGAGAAGTTAGGTCCCAACTGTCTGTTGGAACAGGTCATTGATTTTAACTGTTTTCCCCAAACCTTCCTGATTCCGCAAACCTTAATGAGACAGCCTTAGTTTATATAGATTCAAATTCAGTTGGTTTGAATGTACTATCATATGGTGGATTTAGTGTTTTCATCATCAATTTAAACAATTTGTACCAAAAAAAGAGAATCCACCAAATATTAAACTGTTGTTTATTTTTTTCCCATCTCATTTATTGTGTATTTTGCATGGTTGTGATCCTTGTGTCAGAGCAATAACCAGGACCAGGTGACTGGCACTTTGCCCTAGAGTATTAAAATTTAGAGTGTACTGTCAATACTTACACTACTTCAGCAACATAGAAATAACAGAGGTCATAGTTGGCAAAAATAATTAGTTAAAATTGGAAGTTGCCAGATGGTACTTCTTCCCAGAAGTGTGAGAAGACAATATTTGTGCTACTTGCCCTGAGAATGTTTTGTACTACTCAAAAATTGCTGGTTATGGCTTTGCAGTGCACATATGCTGGATAGTAAGGCAGTTTGGCATAGTTAAAAAATAGCTCCATCTAGAAATTAGAGGTTTTGGCTCAGGGCAGCTAGATGACACAATGGATTGAGAGCCAGACCTAGATATGGGAAGTCCTGGGTTCAAATGTGTCTTCACATGTTTCTTAGCTGTGTGAACCTGGGCAAGTCATTTAACCCCAATAGTGAAATAGACGAGTGGGTCAGACTGGAGCCAGACAGGGAATAAACACAAATAGGGAACATACCCATGCCCCACTAGGGAAAGAAATGAATTGATACACTAAATAAACCATACAGGGGATTTGGGGAATGGGGAGTGACAGATAAGTACACTAAGCTGGGTAACTGACATTTGGCAGTTTAACTGCCTACCAAACTAACCAGGGAAAACAAAATAACTTATTGTGGGTTCATTTGGTCTAGAGCAGTGGTTCCCAAACTTTTTTGGGCTACCGCCCCCTTTCCAAAAAAAAATATTACTTAGCACCCTGGCAATTAATTTTTAAAATTTTTAATAGCAATTAATAGGAAAGATAAATGCACCTGTGGCCATCACTGCTTTCCTGGATTGCTGCAGCACCCACCAGGGGGCGGTGGTGCCCACTTTGGGAATCATTGGTCTAGAGGAAGAACAGGAAGTATATAAAACAAGTTTAAAGTTGTTAAGGTAGGGAAAGAGGGTGAAGTTTTGTCTAACTATTAGGAAAGTACCAACTGCCAATAAAATGTTAAAATTTAAGCTGGCTTCCCTGCTACACTAAGCACTGACAGGCAGGCAGCCTGGTTGAGGCTGAAGAGGGCTGGGAGATTGGGATTCTCACAACACTAGTCCAAGCTGATCCTTAGATGAATACAGGACACAGGAATCAAATCCTTGCACAGCCAATAAATCCAGCGAGGCACTAGGGAGTACAAGGGTATCTGCTAGTTGTCCATCAATTACAGATTTGTAACCTTCACTCAACCTAGGCAATATAGCTCAATGGTCTCTCCTATCTTCTTCACAATCCCCAAATCCACAGGTTGTAGAGGCTCAGCTTGGCTGTATAACTGCTCCATAACTGCTCCACACTCCTGCTTCCAACACTGCTAAGTTCACTCTCTCCACTCAAACCTCTCTCATCATTCCATATTGGAATGTCCACAAATCCAGCCAAGGTTTTTGCTTTGGGCTGCCTGCTTCCTATCTTATCTTCATTGCTATCTTATAATCTACCTTTAACAATAACCTAGCCCTTATTGCTCCTCTGCCTTGTAACTCATACTTAGTGTTGATACTAAGATGGAAGATAAGGTTTTTTTAAAAATGATTCCTTTCCTTCCTGATATGACATCACGTAAGTCTCTGCATCAGTTCCCTCTTTTCAGATTTTGTCTGGCCTATAAAGGGAAATTTTTAGGGTCATATGAATTAACGTATGCCCAAATCAAAATTATTCTCTCCACTTTACATGTGCTTCTCTGCCTAGTTTCAACCAAGGAGATTAAGCTCATCACTTCTATTCTCATTATCATGCTACTAACTCAAGGCTTGATTGACACCATATCCTCAGCCTCTTCTCCTCTCTGATTGGAGGGCCAGGGGGCAGAATTCTAAACTTCTCCCAATGCCTTCCTTTAGAAATGATAAATGTTGGACTTTTGGATCATTCCACTTTGCATCTGCTGCTCTGCCTGGTTTCAACTGCCCACAAGCTGGGTACTCCTTGATGTTACCTCCCCACTCCACCTTTCCTGCTTCTTTTTGCATGTTTTCTCTTCATCCATTAGTTTGTTGAGTTTTCTTGAGGGCAGAGACTATCTTTTCATTAACTCTATCCCCAGGGCTTAGCACAGTGTTTGGCACATTTTGTTGATGTTGTTGTTCAGCAGTGTTTGATTCTTTTTGATCCCATTTGAGTTTTTCTTGGCAAAGGTGCTGGAGTACTTCACCATTTCCTTCTCCAGATCATTTTATAGATGAGGAAACTGAGGCAGATAGGGTGAAGTGACTTGCCCATGAGTTACTCAGTTAATAAATGTCTGAGACTGGATTTGACTTCAAATCTTTGCTACCTGCCTGACACTTAGTAGATGTCTATTGGATTGGATGTAAAATACTTAGTGTACAAGTTCCTGCTTTTTTAAATTTAACACTTCTTATTTCTTATGCAAATGTCTACAGTGTTTTTATGATTTAAAAAAAAGTTACTTAAAATAGCATTCCCTGGAGAGGCAACTTCTTTGGATTCATGTCTTACTTCAGACACTCACTGACTGTGTGGTCATGGGCAGTTTTTTTAATCCCTCATTCTCCCTAAGTGCTCTCTAGGACTGTATTTAAAAAGGAGTTGTCAGTCTTCCTTTATGGAGCAAGTTTTCACATTAGGAGTTCCCACTGCAGTGAACACATAGGTTTGAATTTGTATTTGGGAATTCTCACATGAAGGTCAGCAACTTCTCTGTACCTTATATTCTTAAAGAGTGCCATATACATACATACATACATGAATACATGAACATACAATGCATTTTATGTAAAGAAACATATTGCATTTTATGTATACATACATTTATTTATAATTCTATTACCATATACCCTTTACATTATACACATATTATACATATATACAAATATTTGTGTATATCTATATATACATACATATCTATATCTCTCTATGTGTAAATATGTGTATATATACATACATATACACACATATATATATATACATATTCATATATATGGAGAGAGAGAGAGAGAGAGAGAGAGAGAGACAGAGAAAAAGAGAGAGAGAGAGAGAGAGAGAGAGAGAGAGAGAGACCAAAAATATTACTAGAAACTACTACAAAGACAATGATAATGACAATTCCAAACACATGTGGTATTCAATTCAATTAAATCTTTAAGCATCTATTAAGCACCTACTTTGTACCAGGCTCTGTGTTAGGCAATGCACATACAAAGACAAGATTTAAATTCTCCCAAAGGGTCTCAAAGTCTCAGGGAATTTCTGCTTTAGGAATAAGAACCTCCTCGTTCTCTGAGTTGGTACTCCCTACCCCTCTACCTCAAAACAGAATAACCTATAAACATGCAGTAAACAGATTCAGATCTAGAAGGGCCCTTAGAAGTTATCTCATTAGACTCTCTCATTTTGTAAATGAGAAAATCTTGCCTCAGAGACAAGAAGAGTATTTCCCACATTGGTCGTGAATGGCAGAACCAGAGTTTGAATGCTGATCTTCCAGACTCTAAAATTCAGCAGTCTGTGTCTGACATAGCCTTAGATGGATATGGAATTCACAAAAGAAACAAAGTAACCTCAATTTGGGGGGCCCCCTTTTACTTCTTCCTTCAGAAATGACACTTGCTATCATGGTGTACAACAAAGGAAAGAATGTTACTTAAAGAACACTTTCATTTATTTGTTTATCCTTAAAAAAAACATACTTTTACCTTCTGTCTTAGAATTGATACTTAGGATGGGTTCCAAAGCAGAGGAGCAATAAGGGCTAGGCAATTGGGATTAAGTGACTTGCCTAGGGTCAAACAGTTGGGAAGTTTCTGAGGCCATCCATCTCCAGGCCTTGGCTCTCTATCCACTGAGCCACCTAGCTGTATCCTTCCCCCTTTTAAAAATGTATATTAAAAAGAACTCTAGGGTGGAACAGATGTGGTTCTGTTGTAATTTAGCTCAGAAGATGATGTGAAATGTGTCCATTATGCTGGCTATTAGCACCTTTCCCTAAAGGCTTGTTTCCTTTCATTGCTTTAGAAGGGGCTTAGAGTTCTAAGGTTAGGTCTGTGCACTCCCCTGAACCTCTAAGGTTTGGGAAAAAATGAAACTCTCTGTGCCTATCTTCTTGTTTCCATCATTTATCTGAAAGCTTGGTGGTGTCTCCGGAGTAATTCCATTTGGTGCTGAAGGCACCCTTTCTCCACTGATACACTGAATCAAGACCTTATCTCATCTCTCCTATTAATAATGAGCTGTTAAATTGCATTTCTTATTCCATTTGGAGAGATAACAACATTCAGGGCTAATTGCAGTAGCCTCCCATCATTTTAATCCGCCTTCCAGTGGCGTGGCAGAAGGGAGCAGGTTACGTTGGCTCTGCGATTTGGATGCCACAAAATCCTCCAAATTGAAATTGCTTCAAAGCCTCCCGCCCCGTAATCAGAGAACAGTTTAGCTGAAAATTTGCCAAGATTTAGGGTTTTTTTGTTGTTGTTTTCTCAGGGCAATGGAGAGGGCAGAGGGATTGCAGACATTCCCGGATGCTCCTCCTCCGCTCTCCAGGGACCTTTTGAGGAATGCTCCCCATGCTAATGGATTCAGGCTTCTGCATTCCTCCTTGTGGGAGTGTGACTGGCCGGGGAGGCGCTGGGGCCTTGGCTCACAGCTGTTTTCCTGGAGCCTCTGGCCTGGAGTGTTGGGTAGAGTACTTCATCTGCCGCCATCCAGCTGATCCCCAAGGTTAATTATGTGGGGAGGTTTGGAGGGAAAATGACTCACTTCAAAGGGAGGACTTTCCTCACACTAATACGCAAGCTGGCGATGGAGGTGTCTTTCCAGGCTTATTATTCAAATGCCATGAGATATCTATGGATACACACACACGTATAAGTACATGTTATATATGTGTATATTTTATATATGTCTGCAGATGTATATATTATATATAATATGTATCGATTATGTGCATGTACCTATTGTGTGTATATGTACATGTAATGTGCATGTCATGCATGTGTATTATACATATGTGTCCAATGCATGTGTATTGTATATACACACTTACATGTTATATGTGTGTATAAGCACTGCCTCTGAAATATCCTCCTTATACATACATGCATCTACACATGCATCTATTCATATAACCTGGTTATTTATATAAAGGCATGAATATGTACATGCAACTGTTTTAACTGGACATACATGTTCCCTAAAATCATGGCACTACGCAAGATTACACAAGAGAAACCATAGGGCTTATGGGGAAATGGAGTCATGGACCCGGTGCTCAAAAACGTCATTAGTGACACATAAAGAAAGCTAGGAACCTAAGTAAAAAATGGTAGCATCGTTTATTTTTATATATGATAAAGGATTTAGGATACATAAATATTACAGTGCTTGGCCTGGACCGCCTGCTTTCCCCCTTTCTCTCCTTGTTGCACCAGCAAGTTAGGCAAGCAGTAGATTTGCGTTTCAGGTAGAGGCCACTTTGGAAGGGGTAAAAGTTGGGCTGGCATTGGTTCAGCCCAACCCTTTTCCATCCAGAACTCTTACTGTATCAGAAGACATATACAAAAATGGAACCTGACCTTGTCAAGGGTTTGAAGTTTGCTTGTGGAATTAGGTGTCAGAAGATTTGAAGATTGCGAGTTATAGTGCTACCATTTTAAAAATATTTTTTAATTTAATATTTCCTTCAGAGGAAATAATGCAGAAGCAAACTCAAAATTAAAGCTTTCCTTAAAATGCTCCCTAATATTTCAATCATATTGGAATAAATTTGTACTTTCAAATCATGCATTATCTCAGAACTAACTTTATGTACCCAAAGATCTGGAGTAAGACAACCTGTGTTCAGATCCCAATTCTTTTTTTTTTTTAAATAAACTCTTACCTTTCATCTTAAGTCAATACTGTGTGTTGGCTCCAAGGCAGAAGAGTGGTATCGGTAGGCAATGGGGGTCAAACAGATTCTGGGATGACAAATCAAGAGTGGGAAGGAATCTCTAAGGCCATTTATTCTAACCTCCATAGACTACAGGTGAAAAAACTAAATTGGAGGTAATGGTGATTTGCCCAACATCACAATGGAAATAAGCATCAGAATTAGGATCTGGAGGGGGGCATCTGGTATCTCAGTGGATTGAGAGCCAGGCCTAGAGACGGAAGGTCCTAGGTTCAAATCTGGCCTCAGCCACTTCCCAGCTGTGTGACCCTGGGCAAGTCACTTGACCCCCATTGCCTACTCTTACCACTCTTCTGCCTTGGAGCCAATATTGACTCCAAGATGGAAGGTAAGGGTTTTATAAAATATATATATTTATAAAATATATATATATATATATTAATTTAAGTAACTGAATGCCAAACACTGGGCTTGGAGTCAGGAAGATCTGAATTCATATCTGGCTTCACTGTGTAACCTTGAACAAGTCACTTAACTTCTGTTTACTTTAGTTTGCTCAACTGCAAAATGTGGATAATAATAGCGCTTATCTGTCAGGACTGTCATGAGGATCAAGTGTGATCATTTTTTTAAGCATTCATCACAATGCCTGGCATAGAGTACTTAATAAATGGTCTGTCTTTCCCTTCTTTTCTCCCTCCCTCCCTTCCTCATTGATTTCTTTTGAAATATCAATGATTTTATGCATTTAAAAGTATTATTCTGAAACGGGATCTATAGATGTTACCAGACTGCCAGAGAGTGATCTATGACCATAATAGATAGTCTTCTTGACTTGAAGACACGAAATCCCTTCTAGTTCAAAGAATTCTTAATGTATAGCACTCAAAAGACCTAGATTGGGAGTCCAAAGGACACAGGTTCAAAGTCTAGCTGCCTTTAACTGAGTGACTTTGGGCAAGTCCCTTAAACTCTCTGGGAATTCGTTTCCTGCTCTTAGGATGAGGGGGTTAGATTATATCAGGAATTCTTAATTTAGGGTTAAGATTAAGGATCCCATGGATTAGGTGATTTCTAAGACCCGTTCTAGCTTCAAATCTCTGCTGCCGTGGTCAATTTTGGGAAGAAACTCGAAGGAACTGAGTACTTCACTAGTTAGGCGTTTTACTGATTTGAGGTCTTGGGGGGAACTGACCTCCTCCGTGATGAGTGAGATGGAGATCAAGCTTCTGAAAGAAGAAGTGGCTCCAGGGCCCCATGAGTCACCCTTGGTAACTGGAGACGTGGCCATTGGTAGTCTACGGTTGCTCGATTTGGGTTTCATTTTTTAAAAAAGACAAAAGAACTGTTCATGTGTTGTCTGCTCTCCTCTCCCTTCCCCCATTAGTCTGCCATTGTGTTTTGTTTTGTGAGCTCAGGCCCACTCTGGCCTGACAGAAAGAGTTGGGCAGCTGGTTGGCTTTCTCTTAAATTATGTTGAAACTGCCTTGGATTGATCAGTTTTAACTGGCAGCTTTCCCAGGAGCAGGATTTTTGGACATGTGCAGAGAAGTTTTCTGTGTCTTAATGAGCTGCTTCAAGCTCACCAGGTGATAGTGGAGGGGGGGCTGGCTCAGCAATTGCTTTAGGGGATTTAATAATAAGGGTAAGTATTGTATAGAAAGCCATAGACCAGGGCCAGACTGCAGCTCTGCTCTGAATTAATGCTACAGGATGAACCCTTGACCCCCTAGGGGATTTCCCAGTGTGAACAGGAGCCCAGGTGCTCTCAGAGAAAGGGTTCGAGCTCCAGTCCTTTGGGCCCCAATCTCAAGTCCCATCCCCACTGGCAAACCCTGGGCCTCACCCAGAGGCTCCTGAAGGGTGCTGCTTGGAAATGCATAATGGAACACAGATTTGACTGCCACAGAGAAGAGCCAGCTTCTAATACACCAGATGACTAGAAACAGGATGTGGAAGTCTTTCCCTAGCAAGGGAGGAAAAAATGGTAGCTATTAAGGAAAAACAAATGTAAAGAGGAAATGATACCCATTTTATAGTTAGAAAGACTGAGGTTTAGGGGGATTTGATTAATGAACTCTCTAGGTTGATGTGGTTCGGTCATGTCTGACTCTTCATGATCACCTTTGGGGTTTTCTTGGCAAAGATCCTGGAGTGGTTTGCCATTTCCTTTTCCAGCTCATTTTACAGATGAGGAAACTGAGACAAACTAGATTAAATGACTTGCCCAGCGTCATGTAGTAAGTGTGTGAGGGCAGATTGGAGCTCAGAAAGATGGGTCAGAATGGATCTTCCTGGCTCCAGGCTCAGCACTCTATCCACTGCACCACCCAGCAGCCAATTCTTTAGGTCCAGCAAGGATGTTTTGTCTGGATGCATCCGGCATTATCCTTCTTTAGGGAAGACTTTCTCTAACATCTTTTGCTCTTGTTTGTTTGTTTTTGTTTTGCTTCATGTGGTCAGAACCAATGATTTCCTGGATTAGGGGAACTCTTGGTGAAGAAACTCCTCCCAAAGCAGATAGACAATTGTTCTGTCATTCTAGAGTAGCCTGAGGAAATGGAAGTTTAGGTAGTTTGTTGGTGGTCAGAGCTTCTATGTAGAAGAGGCAGAACTTGAACTCCAGTGTTCTTGATTCCAAAGATAGTTTTCTACCCACCATACCCTACTGCCTCATCAATGAGCAGTACTTTCGAGGGATGATGTGACATCATGGATAGAATGCTAAGCCTGCCCTTAAATTCTTCTTCTGGTCTCAGAGTCATAGACAAGCATGGACGAGTCATTTGGGCCTCTCTCATCTTCTGATTCCTAACCTGTGAAGTGGAATAATGCCTCTTGTCCCTACCTTATTGGGTGGTTATGAGGTTCTAAAGAGATAATCCATGTGAAGTATTTTGCAGAGTTTAAGAGCCTTATAAAAAGTGTCCCAAAGATGTTAGGTTTTGGGATACCCTATGTGATAAGGGCTCCAAGGTTTGCAAAATGACAAAGTGCCTTACTTAAGCATTAATAGATAAAAATGGCACTAAAACTTTTGGGACACCTGCAGTAACTATCAAGTACAATGACATCTGGAGAAGCAGATTTACATAGTTTAGTGAAAGCTAGACTCAGGATCCAAAGTGACCCTGATTTTAATTCTACCTTTTATATTTGCCCAGCTTTGTGATCACAGGAAAATTGACTTGCCTTACATCTAGATATTGAAATCACCTCTTGTGGATTTGCTTATCTCAAATTTCTCTCATTTCAAATCCATCTTCCATTCAGTTACCAAAGTGATTTTCCATGTCACTCTTCCACTCATTAAACTCCCGTAACTCCCTATCACCTCCTACATCAAACTCATAATGCTCTTCTTGGCATTCAAAGCCCTTCATAACCTAGCCTCCTCCTCCCTTTCTAGTCTTCTTAGACCTTACTTCCCACCACATTCTCTTCCATCCAGGAGCTCCTGACTATTCCATCTCTAGGCTCTGAGGCATTCTCTCTCTGATTGTTCTCCATGCTTGGAATGTGCTCTCCAAATCCACCTGTTGATGTCTCTTGCTTCCTCTTAGTCCCAAATAAAATCTTTTCTCTTCCAGGAAGCCTTTCCCAATCCCCTCTTAATTCTTGTGTTTTCCTTCTGTGAATTATTTCTTATGTATCTTTTTTAGTGCTAACTTTGTATATATTTGTTTGTGTATATTTCTCCCCCATTAGACTGTAAGTTCCTTGAGGATCGTATCCTCTTAGACCTTTTATTTATTTATTTGGGTTTCAAGCACATAGCATAATGCCTAAAATGTGCTTAACAAATATTTATTCGTTGATTGACTTAACTTTCTTTATCTGTCTCAGTTTTTTCATCTGTGAAATGGTGATAATAATAGTTCCTTTCTCACAGGGTTCTTGGGAGGACCAATTGTAATATGTACAACTACATATACACACATATGTGTATACATACATACATGTATGTATATATGCCTTATATATATATATATATTTGTAAGGTCCTTCGCAAGCCTTAAAACATTTTGGAGATGTCAGCTATTCTAGTCTCTATCTATAGCACACTATTTAAGACATAATTAAATCAATGTCTTACATTAATAAAAAAAAAAAGGCACCATAGTATAGTAGGATAGACAGTATCCTTGGAGTCCAAAAGACTCTGTTTAAATCCTTCCTCAGGACCTACAAGCTGTGTGACCCTAGGCAAGTCACTTAATCCTTCAATATACCAGGCTACTCTCTAAAAGTGTAAACTACAGAAGAATTGCCAATCTTCATCAGGGAGGGGAATTTTCCATGTGGAATTCCCTCCACACTCAAAAGTCTAAACTAAGATCATTCACTAATGATTGCATGCTTTATTTTCTCAATTAAACTGTGATCTTTGCATGGGCAGAGGCTGTGACCTCTTTAGGTACCACCATGTTGCCAAGAATCACGTTAGATACATAGTCAATGGTTTTGGTTCAGTTTGTGAAAATATTACCAGAGCAGTTATTGTTCCTCTCTTGTTACATAATTTCATGTGTAACATATTAGCATGTGTTACGTATGTTACATAGCTAACCCATATTACAGCTGTAACATAGACCAGTCCTCTTTTAGAGCTGGCAGCAGAAAGGATGGGGACAGATCCCAAGCACTGATGCGTGTGCCTGAGGAATCTGCCACTCTTAATGTCCATGTACTTAGCTGCTAATACACCAAAGACAAATCATGTTCCAGATACCTCCAGGGGTTATTCTTCTATAATCAGACCAGGGCCCAAAACAACAAACAGATATAGATTTGCGCCATCAGCCCAAACTCCCCATAAAAACACCCTGGTACTTTCTGAGTTATTTCCCTAATAACTACAGCATGTGATAACAGATAATGCAGGCAGCCATAAACCTGTCCCCAGTGCTATGTTTCTCTCTTCCATGCCAGATATCTTCTCCAGACCTTGCTCTCTTGCCACATGCATGAGAACTTTATGGAGCTGGGATCCCAGGGAAAAGCCCTAGTGAGTGCTTGGGTAGGCAAAGTGTAGCTATAGCAATCATCTTTCCTCTTCTTTCTTCCCCAGAGAGAGAAGAGGAGGACACTTAGGAGAATCCCCAGGCTGGGGAATTTTTATACACTCAGACCCCTATTCCTTTCCATTCATTTCTTGCTGTGGAATCCTTTTTCCTTGGGCCACTCTGAGAGGTAGTGTCTCCTAGTAGGGAGACCTTGGCTGCTGTCTCATCTCTACCAAATTATTGGGGATTCTATCCTGAGGTGGGAACGAATAAGTAACATACCTATAAACCCTTTTGTATTTGGTAACATACACATACGCCCCTATCTCTTTCTATATACATATATACTAGTATCTCTGGTGCAAAGTCTTGCTGATTCTTTTTGTCACTGGTGTCCACCTGCCACCTCATTCTTGAACCTGTAGCTCTAAGAAACTGTAGCATGTGTGGTGGTCACATTCTGGCAAAACCATCTCAGCAGATGATTTAAACCAGTGATGGGCAAACTTTTTAAAGAGGGGGCCAAAGGAAAGGAAATGCTCTTCTGTCAGTCTGTTTCTAAGGCAAATCTTTCAAAGTTTCATGGTATTGTATCCTAATCATTATATTCATCAAATTAGGAATAATGTCATGTGGCCAGATAGAACATTTCAGGGATCTGCATCTGGCCCACGGGCCATAGTTTGCCCATCACTAGTTTAAACCAGTTTAAGCATAACTTATAGGCTGTAAACCCATAAATGAATTAGGGGGTTTCCCCCCAGCCATGTGAAGACATCATCTGGAGGAAAGGATAGATAAGAACAATTTATTTCAGCGGCCATGAAGGTGGCAGAAGCAAGCTCTGTGGAGCACGGACAACTTGGTCAGAGATTGGACATCTACTGCGTCCCAGGACATTATCAGTTGTCCTGACTTTTGTGTTGCCACTGGACTTGAATGACTGGAAGAGAGTGAGGTCAATGACCTTGGGCCATTCTGTCTCATTTAAATCCAATTTATATATAAGACAGAGGACATTCGCTCAGTAATGTCATTTGGGTCTTCTCTGAGTACAAAGGACAGCAACCAAACACACAGATAATGTATATATACACATAAGTGTGCATGAGTTTGCATAGTCATTTTGTAAATCTTAAGTGCACACACACACACACACACACACAATCCATCTGTGTATTTGCAATAAAACTGTGGGCTAAGTGAAAAGAACAAAGCCCAGTGTCAGAAATGACTTTGGAACTTTGGGAGGTCCATGCTTTTAATGATGGTGTAGAGGTGAGAGGGCTGAATTTGAGAAAGGAGGACATCGCTTTTCTGTACCTTACGGCTGTTACCTTGGCCAAATCATTCAGCTTTTCTGAATCGTTGTTCATGATCTATTAAAAGGGATGGTTAACGAGATGACCTCAGCTCTCCTTGCCCCTTGGAAATCTGTAATTCTGTGATCTAATGATTAGTTTGTGGCCCTTTAGATGATTCTTTTTGAGAAAGGCAGTGTTTATAATTGAATGTGTAAAACTTTGGAGTCAGGCTTACATCTGACTTCTGGGACTTTCTAGTTCTATGGCTACAGGCAAGCCCCTTAATCTCTCTGAGTCTTAGCTTTCTTATATATAAACAGAGACAATAACATCTTTAGTACCTCTGGAGGAAGATTACAAATAGTATAACAATAAGAAATAGTGGAAGGAAAAACATTTATGGAAACCTTCTTATGAGACCCAATTAAGCCATATCATCCAGAGGGCATTTAAGGATGACTCCAGGAAAAAAGACTATAAGCATCAAATTGGAGAGAGCTATCAAGATTCCTTCAATAAACTATTTTCACCATCTGTGGCTGTGGACTCACTATATTTGACCTTTAACATCAGACTCTGATGCACTGTAGTAAGAATGATACTAAAAAAACCCAACAAAGACAGGACCAGCCCAAGAATAGTCATAGATCTCTGGTATAGGCGGCACAGTTTTGAGGACATTAGGGAATCATCTCAAGATATCTTCAAGATGGAAAGATATTGAACAATCACAATATATCATCAGTGTTATACTTTGCATTTGGGGCAGCTAAGAAGTGAATGGAGCAGTAGACCTGGAGTTGAGAAAATTTGAGTCTAGCCTCATACACTTACTAGCTGTGTGACTCTGGGCAAGTCCCTTAAAGTCCATCTACCTTAGTCTACTGAATTATAAAATGGGGATAATAAAGCAAATTCTCGGTAAGGTTGTTGAAAGAGAGAGAGAGAGTCAAAATTGGACATAATTATACACAATTGTGTATTGTCTCCTCTATTAGACCATGAGCAACTTGGAAAGGATTGTTTGTCTTTTTTTGTATCCCTGTCATTTAGCATAGTGCCTGGCACATGGTAGGCAAAGTGAAAGAATGAAAAGAATGCTGAATCAGGAATCAGAGGATCTGACTTTGAATATTGCTTCTACCTCTGTATGTTAGCACTTACCTGGCACTTTAAAGATTGCAAACATAATCTAACTTGATCCTCACACCCACCCTGGAAGGTAGGTGCAAATATTATTTTATAGAAGCTGAAACTGAGGCAGCAAGAGGAAAAGTGATTTGCTGAGGGTCATATAGCTAATAATAAGTATCCGAGGCTGGCTTTGAACTCAGCTCTTTTTGACTCCAACTCTGGTGCTTCATCTACTGTGCCACCTGGCTGCCAAATAGAACTCAATTTTGTCATTTGTAAAATAATGGACTTGAAGTAGATGATATCCAGAGTTCATTATAGCTTAAGATTTATGACATTTAGTCATCTAATCCATTCATTACTGAACAGGGTTCTCCTTGCCTTCATTGCTATTGATTTCAGCAGTAATCTTACCACACTGTACACATATTTTCATATTTTCAAAAGGACCAGAAATTTAGCTCATAAAGCATGAGTGAAAATGTGGTCAATAACAAAAACTGAAAATCCTAAAACCGAGATAAATATTAAAGGTCATTTACTCTCATCCCCTTGTCTTACACCTGTAATGATTAAAATTGATAAAGGCTGATATTATGAGGAAAACTAATATTTTATTTAGGCCCATGTTGATAGAATAAAATTGGACCATGCGCCTGGCTATTTAAAAAATCCCGCCTCCACCATTACATTCCGTACCTTCCCT
Organism: Gracilinanus agilis; assembly: GCF_016433145.1. Classification (NCBI taxonomy): domain Eukaryota; kingdom Metazoa; phylum Chordata; class Mammalia; order Didelphimorphia; family Didelphidae; genus Gracilinanus; species Gracilinanus agilis. Next base: position 243,652,331 of record NC_058135.1, read on the forward strand.
ACTCCTTTCTACGTTCCCCAGAGAGTGTGCTCAGGTAGCAAAGAGGAAGTCAAACCTGACTTCCCAATATATAAAGCCGGGCTTTACCTTGAAGACGTCATCTAAAACAGGAAACCCATTGGACCATGGAAAATGTAGTTTCAAAGTCCCTTACATGTCCACAGGAAGTTTGTCATATACCTACATATGTTGAGGCTTAATACCTCTAAATGGAACCCCAGAAATTCTAAATAACACACACTGAGGCCATGAAAGGAGAATGACTTGCCTCAAGACACACAGCTCATTAATGTCAACCAGAAGCAAACCATAGGTCCAGGGCTCTTTCCACCACCCTCACCTCTGCCCTCCTTGTTTTGGTCTTAGGACATGGAATTACTTGCCCTTTTTTTTCATTTAGAAATTTTCTCATGAGATGATCTTATTTTCATTTAGATCTCACTTGCTTAGATATATGTAGAGCAAATTTGTGGCTGCCCAAGCAATCTTTTTTTTTCTTCTCTGTTCTGCCCCGATTAAGAAAATGCTCAGCTTATTTGGTGTTTCTTAAGTTCAAAATTAAAAAAAAATAACAGTTAAAAGCCATAAAAAGATCTTCATTACGTCTCCTGCCCCCTTTCCTCTTCTGCCCTTCCCCCAACCCTTAAACCCATTTAAGGCTCATTTTAAGTTATGGAGCCACCAGGCTTCTGGATCAGTGGGAGGTGAGGGTCTCTCATTTGCTTTTCCAGTGTAAAGCATGACATGATGAGAAGCTGATCTGAGCATGTTATCATTTTCATCCAGCCACCAGGGACCCATAAAAGAAAATTAACTGCCTAAGAGTGTGGTATGGGAAAAAAAATCTTCAAAAACTAGCTATACAGGGAATTAAAAATTCCATTTACCATCACACAATTGAACCATAGGGGCTGATGATAAAACAGTACATATGGATTAAAAATATATATACTTGTAGAGATCATCAGAAATCAGCCATTAGCTAATTTCCATCCATAGCGGTCTGCTGACTGGCTTACTTAGCTGGAAGTCACTTATAAACAAGGGGTCTCAGTCTACTTGGGCTGTATAGCTTCTTTTCATTTTCTACCCCCACCCTCCCTTCATTTTCTTCTTTATCAGTGTCAAAAGACAAGGCTCTCCCAAGCCTTAAGTAGATCAGTGGAATAACAATTTCATAGCTAATCCCTCCATCCAAGAATACATAAACTGGAAAAAAAAAAAAGATTTGTTGTCCTTGGCTGGGTTTGTACTAGGGTAATAGCTTACTTCTGGCCTATAAAGCCATTTGTTATCCCCTGTAGTGTACAGGGTAAAAACTTTCTTAATCTAATAATGGCTTATTCAAAGTAGTACATAATTCAGAGTACCCGATATTCACTAGAAGACACAGTGCTCCATTAACATAGAAAGTAACTATTTTGTAAGCTTTAATGGAAAAAATGCATGTCAAGGTTTTAAAGTTTCCTATTAATGAAATATCTACTGTATAACTTGTGTGGCAAGCCAAGTACAATTGGATTATTTTAACCAAATCTGTTTGTAGCATTGGGCAGTTAGGTAGCACAGTGGGTAGAGTGCCCGGCCTCGAATCAGGAAGACTCATCTTCCTGAATTTAAAAATGGTTTCTGACTCTAGCTGTGTGACCTTGGGCAAGTCACTTAATCCTATTTGTCTGTTTCCTCATCTGTCAACTGAGCTGGAAAAGGAAAATGGCAAACCACTTTAGTATCTTTAACAAGAAAACAAATGGGATCATGAAGGCTCAAAAATGATGAAAAATGACTGAACTGTACAACAAAACTTATAGGCATTTGGATTTTTAATCATAAATCAGTTAGTCATTTTAGCCATTTTAATCATTAATCAAATTTTAATCATTTAATCACTTGTGCTGTTTTGTAAACATGAGAGTCTTAGTTTATTAAAGGAAAAAGCAGATATGTACTGGAGCCAGATCTTACTGTTTTGCCTTATTAGAGTCGATTGTTAGCTTTACTTTGCTCAGAATTTGACTTATATTACAAATCAGGACTCGATTTACTGTTGTTTTATTGTCTAGACTTTTAAAAATGATGTAGAAAATGGTAATAATACAAATTAAACCTTAAAATATGTCATTTGTCCTTTTCATTTTTTTCTTTGAGAGTCAAATGTTAAATGAGAGTCAAAATGTTAAAAACAGTATACCCCTGGCTAGAAGGAACCTTAGATAGCACCTAGTCTAATTCTTCCATTTAATAAAGTAGAAAACTAAAGATCAGTGGGGTTAGGTGACTTGCAGAAAAGCGTGCAATTTGTTATTGTCCAAGTTAGAACTTGCAAGTGCTTCCAAACCCAGTATGCTTTTTTGCATGGGTAGCATTCCCTGTGGATGCATTTTGCCACCTCCTAAGGACATTAATGGTATAGGATACCAGAAGGAAGCTAACTACTTCTTCCCCTAAGTTTCTAGGGGTAACCCTCAGGAATCAATGATCTTTCTCTTCAATTATCCATGTACCCTTATTAAATGCGTTCCCTAATATCAGTTAACTAGTTAATATCTCCCCAAGCTTAATTTTCCAATTGCTATCAATTAGCTTTTAGAAAAGTGTATTTACTGGGAAGGTATGGCGAGCCCAGAAGTTACAAAAATGTTCCTTCAGAGCAGAGGAAACATTCTCCCCTGGGGAGGTTAAAGTGGTTTGCACAAAACATTCTTCCTCCAACCTGAATGTATATTCTCCCCTTGGACACATAAGTTCTACCTGAGGAGAATAAGCACAAACTCAAAATGTTTATAGGAACAAAGAATAATGACAAACTCCTGACTATTAGAAATCCTTTTCTCCTCTCTTGGAGTCCTCATGAAGTTACCATTATGTATAATTTATTCCTATACTCCAAGGGTTGATGCCTTTATGAAGCCTGTAGCTATGCTTCTTTTCTATTGGAAGAGTTCACGGGGCCTCAGCTCCTGGCACTGTTTACTATTAGTCCAGACTTTCCAAGGTGTGATCAGGGGTGGAGTGGAATGGGAAAGAAGGCAGAGGAGGAGGACTGTTCCATTCCTTCTAGACTTATTCTTCTATCCCCATTGCTGCCCACTGCTATGGGCATAAGGGACTAGCTCCTCAAAGAATTCCTGAAACCTGACTTCCTTTCTACTTGAATCCTTGTTTTAAGATATAAACCCAGAGTTATATTCTTTGAATCAGTTCTTTGAGCCAATCCCAATACATTTTGTGTATAGCATCATCTTCATGCTCAGTTTCTTCCTTCCTCCTAAATTAAGAACTTGTTTATATCTCATTCATACTTTCAATTGATCTATTGCTTTAATTGAGATGTTTAAGTTTTTTGTACTTATGAGCAATTCAAGACTTTTGTAATTACATTAATGGGGCTGGGGTTGTGTGTAAAATATCCCCTTAAGATATACTGCCCTGGGGCAGCTGGGTAGCTCAGTGGATTGAGAGTCAGGCCTAGAGAGGGGAGGAGGTCCTAGGTTCAAATCCGGCCTCAGACACTTTCCAGCTGGGTGACCCTGGGCAAGTCACTTGACCTTCATTGCCCACCCTTACCACTCTTCCACCTAGGAGCCAATATACAGAAGTTAAGGGTTTAAAAAAGGAAATACAAAAAAAAAAAGATATACTGCCCTGCTTCCTTCATTTAATATCACATTAACTCTTGTTTTCATCTTCTATGAAATGAGGTGCTTGGCTAAGATCATCTATGTAATATTGGTTCTGTATTTATCATATTCTGATGGTGTTCATAGATAGGTACTCCTAGAATGTGTTATTGGGAAATGATTAGACAGATGAGACCTGAAAGTTAATATAATAAAGTAATTTTAGAAATTATTGAATAGTAGGGTTCAGAGGGTTTTACTGAGTCCTGTCATCATTGTTTCAATCTTGACCGCTGAAGGTATTTTAAGAGGTTGTGTCAAATTACTTTGCATTTACATATATATATATATACATACATATATATATATGATTTTTCTCTGATAGAATATAAGCTCCTATAGGGCAAGAGCTGTTCCTTTTTTCCCCTCTTAGTTCTTGCTCTGTAGGAGCTTATACAATCTTCTCTGAGACCTGACAGATAGTAGAGAAGAAGTATTTATTGCCCTGATTGCTTGATTAATGGATTGTTATTATCTGATCCTTACTCAGTCAATAAACTTTGCCCTTGGGGAAGAGCATATATTCTAATGGAAGAGACAACATAGAAATAACTAGGAACACACAAAATATTCAGAGAGTAGAATAGATAGGTCAGCTGAAAGGGAAAGCATTAACAATCAAGACCAGGAAAGATTTCCTTCAGAAAGTAAGCTTTAAGCTATGTCTTAAAGGAAGTCAGAGAAATAAAGAGTTGGAGGTAAGGGAATAAATACCTTCAAGGAGATCTGTAATGGAGTGTGCAGGGCTCTGAACTTGGCCCTATTCTCTGTTTTAACACTTTCTTCAATGATTAGATGAAACCTAGATGGCACACATATTAAATTTTTAGATGACATATAACTTGGACATTTAGCTAATACAGGATAGATTCTGAAGGACAGAATTGAGATCCATAAAGATCTCAACACCCTGGAAAGTTGGCTGATGCTAACAAGATGAAATGTCAAAATTATAAATGTAAAGTCCTTCACTTAGGTTTAAAGAAATCAGCTTCATAAAATCAAGATGAGGAGAAACATGGGTAGAAAGCAGTTAATACAGCATATGAAAAACAAATCTTAGATATTCTGTTGCAACCGTAAGTTCAGTAGGAGCCAGCAATATGTGCCAACTATAAGAGCTAATTCGATTTCTGGCTGAATTAATACTTACAATGTCCAGAGTCTGCTGAACTAAAGTGCTCTGATCAGACCACATCTTGAAGAAAAGAGGATTGTATCTATTTCAAGGCAAAACATTATAAAAGCGACATAGATTGGCTAGAGAGCCTCTGAAGAAGAATGTTTAAAGGAATCAGGCTGTGGGTCAACTGAAGGCCCAGGAATTTTTAGCCAGGGGAAAGGCCAGGATGGAGAAGACACCAAATCTTGAGGGAGGGAAGCTCTCTAAGCCTTCATCATTTTTCCTTTCAAATGACTTAAATTTATTCAATTTGCTTAGATGATTGTGAAATTGTCAAAAATTCCTTGCAAAATTAAACATTTCTAAAGATTCATGGATATTGATGGAAACTTTTAAGAACAGTTTTTTAAAGTTCAATATGATAATTAAATAAGAGGTTAATTTATTCTGAAGGAACTTTTAAAGAATCCTGCTTGTTCAATATGTATAAAATTGATGCAAATGTATAAGATTGAGATATATTTCTCAATAGGCAAATGCTACAAGGCAAATGAACAAAGTTTTCAAAAGGAGAAATGAAATATCTATCATATGAATGGATGCTCTGAATCACTAATAATGAATGAATGGAAATAAAACAACTCCAAAGTTTTATCTCATAATCTTTAATATTGGCAATGATTATAAGAGACATGCTCAACTTTAGAGGGGCTATAAAGAAGTCAGATATATAATGCACTATGGATAGAACTATTGATTGATGGAATGAATGAAAAACCATGTGTTAAGTACATTCTGTATGCTAGGCACTGAGGTTTCAAAGAAGGTGAGATAATTCTTGCCCTCAAGGAGCTTGTATTCTGAAAAAGGAATAAAACAGAGTGATGACCAAAGAAAGGAGGTTTGGTCTAAGGAATTAAAAGGTCTAGAATTGGAGCAATAAGATATTAAATTATCATGCCCTTTTTAGGGCATGATAAATTATTAATTTAATTATTTTAGTTATTAATTTAATTATTTTTTAAACCCTTACCTTCCATCTAAGAATCAGTACTGTGTATATTGATTCCAAGGCAGAGGAGAAGTCTAAGGAATGGACATTAAGTGACTTATTCAAGGTTACACATTGTGGAAGTATCTGAGGCCACATTTGGACCCAGGATCTTTCCATATTAAGACCTAGTTCTCAATCCACTGAGCCACCTAACTTAATTTATTTTAAAACATTTGGTTTATTACTATTCCCAGAGCAAGAGCTATATGTTGGAATTAGGGTTCTATTCAGTAGCAAGGCAGATGTAAAAGCTCCTGAATCATTTAAGATTTTCATGGTCTGTAATTGGATGAGATGCAACGCATAGTTTAAAGCCAGATAAATATAATTGGTTAGGTCTTTAGCTAAAATTTAGTTTGGTCTCAGAATGGAGTGTCGAAAATGAATTCTAATAGGAAACCATTTGGAATGTTGTGGAATAAAGTTCACTGTTTGGTTGGCAAGTCAGATTGCCCTAAGATTTTAGCCACTGACTAGTGAGGAGATAGCCCTTTAACTGGAAGAATACGTTATGAATTTGGAATATTTATACAGTAACAAAAGAGAGACTGAGAGTCAGATGTCCGGAGTACATTAAATGGGGACTTCTTAAAGTTGCTAAAGACAGAAAAAGGAAAATTCACTTTACAGTTAATGAGAAAATTTTCTGATATTGAGCATGTAAGCTAAGCTTGATTTTATAGGAAGTAATTTAGAAAAATTGTTAAACTCCTCAAATCAGTTGATCTAGGGATTCTACTACTGGGCATAAAGCCCACAAAAGGCAAAGGCAAAGAAGAGTTCAATATACATTGAGGCATTCTTAGAGGTCCTTTTTGTATTAACAACACAAAAGTAAAAGGAATAGTAGTTGCCCATCAATTTGGAAATGTATATTAAAATAATAGAATATCATTATTCCATTATAAAAAATGAAAATGAACAATCCAGAGAAACAGAAGACTTTATAAATTAATACAGAATGAAAAAGGCAGAACCAGAATTACAATATATACAATGACTACAATGATGTAAATGAAAACGATAATTAAAAACATCGAGTCAGATTAAATATAATGACCAATTTGGTTCTAGAGGACTTGTGATGCATTTTTTTCCACTCCTCTTGAAAGAGAGACATATGAGATATGATAGTAGATAGATGTTTGGCTATTTCAGGTTGTTGTTGTTTTTTTTTTTAATATGGAAGACCTGGTGAAAATTATCCTTTGTGGCTCTAGAGGAAAGAACTAAAACTAGTCATTATAAGGAAGAAGATTTCCACGCAACATAATGAAAACTTTTCTAATGATTAGATCTCTTTATAAATGGAATGACATGATGGCCAAGTGGTAGGGATAGAGAAGGGAAGAATAAGTTTGTGGATTCTCCCATAATTGGAATACTTCACAAGCAAGTTGAATGACTACTTGCCTAGAGTGTATGTGGAATTCATTATTTGGGAAGCATTAGAATGATCTTTGAGGTCCCTTCCAACTCAAGACGCCATGATTCTATGAACTGTAACCTTCCTTCAAAGCATACCACTGACATTTGGTAGTAATATGACCATGACCACTTGATATGTCTTAGCCTCATCTTGTTCATCAATAAAATGGAGGTAACATCTTTTATCTCAATTTCACAGAATTGTTGTGAGGATAAAATGATAAAATATTTTTAAGTTCTTGAAGTATCTGGAGAGGGACAGTCCAGATGGTGAAGGGCTTGGCTTCATATCATCATATGAGGATGAGCTGAAGAAACTGGAGATGTCTAGCTTGGGAAAGAGAAGATTTAGGAGAACCACGATAAACTGTATGAAAGTATTTTAAGAACCAATATGGTGAGGAGGGATTAGACTCAATCCATTTAACCCAAGAGAAAAGAATCAGAAACACTAGATATAAGTTGGAAAGAGCCAAATTTAGACTCAAGGCTAGAAAATACTTCCTCCTAAGTAGAGCTGTCCAGAACTGAAGTGGGTTCTCTCAAGAGATGTTGGTTTCCTCCTTTTTATAGATATTCAAGCAGAGTCTAGATGCTTGCTTGTCTAATGTAATTTAGTGAAGATTTCTTCTTGCACAGATTGGATTAGATAGCTGCCAACATCTCTTTTAACACTCAGAATCTGTGATTCTGCTCTGTAAACTTTAAAGCTTTTCATCAATATCAGCTGTTATTATAATTGCCATAATCACATCATAGCCAATTTTTATTTCAGCAGCCAGTGGATGGTTTCCCCCCACCTCCTTTTCTCTCCAATCTTTGCTTGCCCTGAAGTCATTGCTCCAAAAAATTAGTAGCAGTCATCTTGAGATTTTTCTCAGCTCCCTTAAACTGGATTGTATAGTTCCCACAATGGCTATAATATCTTTGACTGAAACTCCCACTGGACCCCATGCTTCTTCATTTCTTGTGTGCACAAATCCATAGGGGCCCCTATAGCAGCCAGAGCTGCCCTTCACACTGAAACCAAGGTTCTTCCCAGAGTCCTCTGAGTCTCTTGCATGGTTTACCTCCTCACCCCAGCCAGACACCAGTCCTGGCTCTTCTCTGATAAATCCTTTATCCTTTCAAATGGATCCTGGAAAAAAATCTTTTTTAATCTTTTCAAGACCAGAAAGTTAGCTCTTTAAAACAGAATGAGAAAGCCCCACTCGGAGTTCACCTTTCACCTTTTCATCACCACTGGGCCTTAATTGAACACTTTTATGTTTCAAAAGGCATTTATGAGCATTTATAAAAATTAATTACCCATTAGATTATGCCACTGAATGGCTACTATGGTCACTACTGGGTGAAGTGTGGGCACTGCTTTCAATGCAGTTTTTCTGGGAAGTGAGATCAGCTTAAAAATCCTAAGACTGTGAAATGGTTAAATAAAATGGAAATATTACAAAACATTCAAATTAATACAGCTTAACACAATAATAATAACATGTTTGTGTAGCATGTTAAGGTTTACAAAGTGCTGATATCATTTGATTGCCCTCCCACCCCCACCCCAGCACAGTGAGTTTCGGTGCTATTATTATGTCCATTTTTCCAATGAGAAGCTGGGACTCAGGTTAAGTAGCTTGTCTAAGGTCTCACAGCTATTAAGTTATCTGAGATTTAAACCCAGGTCTTGGCCCAGACACAGGCTTTATTCCTCTATTTCCTTAATTTCACACAAACATGGATTCTGATTCTAATCTAATGAATGCTTTTTTTTTTTTTTCAAAACTCTTACCTTCCATTTTGGAGTCAATACTGTGTATTGGCTCCAAGGCAGAAGAGTGGTAAGGGTAGGCAATGGGGGTCAAGTGACTTGCCCAGGGTCACACAGCTGGGAAGTGTCTGAGGTCACATTTGAACCCAGGACCTCCCATCTCTAGGCCTGGCTCTCAATCCACTGAGCTACCCAGCTGCTCCCCTAATAAATGCTTTTAAACTGCCCATGGTAAGTCTGTGCTAGCCATTGTGCTAAGCAGTAGGGTTACAAAGAAAGACTCCATAGTAGTCTCCATTTTCTAGGAACATACATTCTAATGGAAGAGTGAGAGGACATGTCAATAACTAGGTACATAAAAGATATATAAAGAATTGAAGAGCATAATTTCAGAGGGCAAAGTAATAAGAACTAGAGGAGGATCAGGAAAGGCCTCTAGAAGAAGATGGGATTTGAGGTGAGTCTGGAAGGAAGATGGGAAAACTAAGAGACAAAAGAAAGGCATTCAATGGACAAAACACTATGCAAGGAAGGGGAAGGTGATGCAAATTTTAGATAAGAAATGGACTCTGATTAATTTATTGTCTAGTAGAAGGATAGGTAATATATGTGCACAGATACCTATAATTGGTAATAAATTCCTTAGAGCAAAGAGTCATGTGAATTCCAAGAAGAAAGGGAATTACTATAAGGGGATGATGATGATGATGATGATAGTGATGATAATGATGACAAAAATAAGGATAAAGGAGACAGTGAAGCTAGTATTTATCAGTACTTTAAGGTTTACAAACTGTATATTCCTATTTGAGCCTTAGACAGAGATGCCATTATAACCTTCATTTTACTGATGTGGAAACTAAGCCTGAGGGAAGTCAAATCACCCCGGGACACAACTTGTGACAATCTTTGAACTTGGGTCTTCAGAGTCTAAGTTCAGCACTCTATCTACCATACCTCCAAACTGTTTCTAAGAATAAGAGAAGGATTGATTCATGGAAGAGGTGGCATGTAGCATTCAAATGAAGCTTTTTAGAACTCAGTAGGTATCTTTAAATTATTGATTTGTCAAGTACAGGATGTATTTGGGGGATGGAGGTAGCTCAGTGTTTGATTCAAAGACAGTATATTTTGTTCAAAAATTCTTTCTGGTCATGTCTATGTCTGTTTTTTTTTTTCCAAATCCTATTGCATGCAACCCTGGTGATGAGCATATTATGAAGGGAGCTTCCATAAACAATAGTGATATTTCATCTTTTAAAATATTAAATATGAAATTATACATATGTAAAATACTCATTTGGATAATAATATTGTTAGATCTCTTCAGATATTTTCAAGAAGAAACTAGATGACCATTTGTCCAATAGCTTTTTAATTCAAATTTTAGTTTTTTTCCAATTACACATAGATATGATTTTTGATATTTTGGCATTCAGATTCTATCCCTAGTTTTTCCTCCCCTCTTCAAGGTGATAAATAGTCTTGTATAGGTTATACAAGTACTTTCATGCAATATGTATTTACATATTTCTTATATTGTGACTTAAAACTCATGAAGGAAATAAAGTAAAGGGTGGTGTGTTTTGATCTCTAATCATATTCCAACATTTCCTTCTTTGGCTGTGGACAGCATTTTAAAACAACCACAAGGCCCTTGGGGTTATCTTTGTCCAATAGCTTGTTAGGGATAGTTTGGGATTGTTCATTTTAAAAATCTATTTATTAGATTAGATGGTCACTGAGGTGTCTCATAACTCTAAAATTCTATATTATGAATTCTGAGTACCATTCAGGAACAAGGTTCCAAAATAAAGAAATGGAGGCAAGAGGACACAGGATGTATTTAAGGAATGGAGGTAGTTCAAGTCACTTATCCCTGTTTGCCTCAGTTTCCTTATCCACAAAATGAGTGGGAAAAGGAGAAAACTCCATATGAGATGATAAAGAGTTGATTGTGATGGAATAATACTATACCATAAGGAATAGCGAATAGGTTAATTTTGGGGAAAATATGGAAAGACCTACATCAAATTATGAAGAATGAAAGTAACAGAACCAAGAGAACATTATATACAGCAACATAAATACTGTTTGAAGAATGACTTGTGTATGTCCACCTCCAGAGAAAGAACCAATAAATAGAAATAAATAAGTCAGTTTTATATACACATATATATGTGTGTATATATATATATATATATACATATATATATATATATTTGTCAAATAATAACCTTCTCTAAGGGGGAAGAAGGGAAAGAAGGAGGGAGGCAATTCATTGGGTTTTTTTAGTGTAGCAAACATATATATATGTATATATGTATATATTTTTTAAAAGCCAATGCCCAGAGAGATTAACTAGCCTATGATCACTGAGACAAGAACAGAGATGGAATTAAATGCAAATCCTGCCTCAATCATATAGAATGCTATTTCCACTGTTATATGCTGCTTCTCAATAAATATATAACACAAAGAAAATATAATTATAAATATAATTATACATAACGCATCTATAAATAAAGGCAGCTAGGTGCCACAGTATGTAAAGTACTAGACCTTAAATGAGGAAGACCTGGTTTCAAATCCAGTCCAAGACCTTTGTGACCCTGGGCAAATCCCTTAATCAGTCTGCCTCTGTTTATTCTTCTGCAAAATGGAGATAATAATAGCACCTAGATCTCAGAGTTGCCCCCCTAGATTAGAAGATCAAATGAGGTCATATGAGCCATTTTAAAGTATTTTAAAGTTTTGAAAACATACAATTGAACTGAAAATTTTGTGATACCCCGTATTTGTTAAGTGCTTTGTAAACCTTAAAATGACATACTGTATTATTATTATTGTTGTTTAAAATAAAATTTGCAGCCACAAGGGAATACCCCAGCAGCTGAAGGTTTATAAACTCTTCATATACCAGAAAGTGCCCAAGCTCAACTTTGAAGGAAAAGTGTTTTGCAAACTTTTTAAAGCACTAAGTAAATGTCAACTATTACTACTACAACCTCCTTTTGTACCAGAAGCGTCAAGCATAATGTTTATTTCTCTTTTTGACCTCTTTCCTCCTCTGACTCTTGCTCTCCTCTCAGTCTTCCATGACTGGTCACTAATCCAGGGATGATGTGCCATGGCCCGAGACTGCTCACTACTTCAGGTCTGGGCAGTATTGATCTTTCAGATCCTGGGAGCACACACAAAACACACAGCATCAATATTCTAGCTCACGGAGGCAGCAGGACAAACCAAAGAAGGCCTTCTGGCTTATTGCCTGGGACTGGCTGGTGTCCAGGGACTGGCATCATTATTTTGAACCAGAAGTTGCCTCTGGACCACATGGGCTAGAAGTATGCTTCCTTGGCTCTTCTTTATTCAGCATACCCGCTGTCCAACAGCAGCTGGTCGCAGGCGACTTCAGTGCTTGGCCATCAATATAAAGGCTGACGTCCAGCTGTGACTTGCTTTCCAGGAACCTGATTTACACAAAGCTGAAATTTGCCTTCCTGCGATGTGTCCCCATCAGAGACAGGGCTCTGAGCTAGTTGGACCAGAAGTCATGCTCACGTATGATAATTCTTATGTAGATTTTTGGTAATGGGCTTTATATATGAAGATATGTTACGCTCAGATTCCAGGCTGAAAAGAGACATAGGAAATGGGTGGAATTCTTTTTCATTAAAGGATTCACTATAGATTGTGAGTCATCCTGGTGCACTTAAAACAGCATTCAGGTGATGAAAATTTGATTTACACCCTGATGTTCAGGAGCCCATCTCTAAGCACAGAGAATAGAAAAAGCAGACTGTGATGGGTTTGCTTTCTAATCGAAGCATATTACCTCTGGATACGTCCAACTATTTTAGGAATGTGATGGGTGGGGAGGAGCATTGTGGGTGATAGAGAAATACAGCTTTTCCCTTATTGAGATGGACACATGCATTTGTTCCTTGCAAGTCACAAAGCTGAAGAGAAGCAAAATGTACCTGTAGAAATGCAGCTGATTCTCAGCGTGATTGGGAAGAGAGAAGTCTCCTTTGGAGAGTCTTTTTATCTATTTGCAGGCAAAAAGGGTAAAGGGATATTCTGGAAGGCTGCTTTGTCACATGATAAGTGGGAGGATTAATTCTGACCTGGTCACCTTCTCCTGAACAAAAGGTTCAAAAGAGTGATAGCACAGTAATGGCTTAATAAAGGAAGCTTCTTTTGTACTTATCATCTGTAATGTCTCCTACTTTTCATTGTAAGCTTTTTGAGGGCAAGGATTGTCTTTTGCCTCTTTTAGTATCCTCAGAGTTTAGCATTATGTCTGACATACAGTAGATATTTGATAAGTGTTTATTGCTTGATTACTATACAATTTAGAATTTTGGTTGTATTGACAATATTACTAATAGCTAGTTATCATTTGTCTGGCTTCAGATATTTGCTAATGATGAGACCCTGGCAAGGTCACTTCTCCTTGAATCCATTTCTTCTTTTTTTAAATGGGAATAACCATAGCATGTAGGAAGTGTTTTGAAAGCTTTAAAATATTAAGTAAATATCAGCAATTACTGCTACAACCACCTTTGTACCAGAAGAGTCAAGAATAATGTTGACCTCTCTTTTTGACTTCTTTCTTCCTCTGGCTCTTGCTCCCCTTTCAGCCTTTCCCTTACTAGTTACTAGTCCAGGGGTTGTGTGCCATGGGATTGATGTGAGGAGGATCCAAAAAGATCATATATATGAAGAACCTAGCAACCTTAAAGACCCCGTAGTCAATTATCATAGCTACATTTTAATAAAGCTTCACATATATCTTCTCACTTAATATTCCTCATGACACTCCTCTAAGATATAGGTACTGTTATTCCCATTTTACAGACAAAGATGTTGAGGCTCAGAAGGGTTATGTGACTTGCCCCTGGCCACACAGTTAATAAGTGTCAGACTCACAACTCTAACTTTCAGACTCAAACCCACCCTGAGTCCCAATGCTTTGCATATAATAGATACTTAATAAATGATCATTAAATTTATTTGGTATAAGTCTTTAGCATTTTGAGATTGATGTCAGGGGAAAATACCAATGAAGGCTAGAGTTAGGGACTGGACCCATATTGTAATTGGTATAGATGGTGGTGGGTGATGTGAGAAATGTCCTCAGGTACCTGTGGAGAAGGGGAGGGGATCAGCCCAGCCCCCATCCCTCTGGCCTTCTAGTAACAAATTTTGGTGAAATCTGTGCTGAGGTGATGGCAGGTGTGCCTTCAGACAGGGCTCTGAGTGCCTCCTCTGGTACATCTGCCATAGGTTTACCACCACAGGTATAGGACATGCCCAGTTAGGAATTCTTTGACTAATTCAGCAGCACCTCAGTAAAATTTACTGCCTTAGGTAATTAAGGAGGTCTCTGAGTGTTTGTAACTTGCCAGTATGCATCAGAGGTGGGATTTGAACTTAGGTCTTCCTGACTCCACAACCTTCCTTTATGTATTATATGAGGCTTCCTTTCTAACTAAACCTTTTGTCCAGCAATAGTATCACCATAAAATGGTGAATTGGTCAGAGTTAACTTTCTCAAACACCCTGAATAATACACCTTTTCCCAAGTTATCCCTTGATATCCCTATCAGGGTAAGGGCTTGAAACTGAATGGACCGGAGGTTGCCATAATTCAAAGTTAAGGTTTTTATATAGAATTTCATGTATATATAATTAACATCTGAGAATATTTTTCTTAAATCATTAGGAGAAAAATAAAATTCAGTTTTGTAGGTTAAATGATTACTATGTAGTTAGCAACCTTCAGAGATCATTTGGCCCTTTCCTGGCAGACCAATCCTCACTTTGTGAGGTCATCCTTCTTTCTCATGGCATAGTATTTCCTATTCTTTAAGACAACCTATATATCTTAAGGCCAGAGTTAATGATAATATTGTCAAGTAAGGGAGGTTCAGAGAGTTATAAAGCTGTGCATACTCTTAGACCCAGCAATATCAAATATCAAAGTAAAAAATCAATATCAATACCAATATCAAAAAAATTGTGGGTCTATTCCCCAAGATGATAGCAGGAAAAGGAAAAGAACCTATTTGTTCTTAAATATTTACAGCAGCTCTCATTGTTGTGGCAAAGAACTGGAAATTGAGGGGATGCCCATCAATTGGGGAATGGCTGAATAAGTTGTGGTATATGATTGTGATAGAACACTACTGCGCTGTTAGAAATGATGAGCAGATTAATTTTTAAAAAAACCATGGAAAGACCTATGTGAAATTATGAAAAGTGAAATGAGTAGATCCAAAAGAATATTGCATACAGCTAAAGAATCAATATTTGAAGAATAACTTGTGAATGTCCACCTCCAGAGAAGTAAGTGATGAATAAAGACACAAAAAATAAAGTTTATATATACCTATGCTTTTTGTGAACTGATGCCTTTTCTAGCATGAAGAGGAGATGGGAAGGGAGGGGGTGATAAAAACCTTCTTTATCTGGGTGTCTTTTGCAGCACAGCAGTGATTTGCACACAGTAGGCACCAAATAAATGATTCTCTGAATGTATCAATGACCAAATGAATGAATTCTCTTCTTTGAGCAGTACATTAGAAAGAAGTGAGACTTTCTATATACTTCTAGTGGGATTCATAATTTTAGATCCAGCGGATGTAATTCAGAGCCTTATTTTCCAGAAGGGGATGGTTAAAGATGAAGCTGATTATACCTGATGAGTTCAGATGCTGTGTGATGGTAATTTGCATAAAATGTTTTCCCACTTGGCTCTCAGTGTGCCATCTGGCCCCCTCAGTGCACATAGATTTTGTTGGCATTCTAGGTGCAGAGTAAATTCCATTGACAAGTTGAAATTTACCCATCAGAGCTTGATTTGCCTCGGAGGCCCACCCTTTGCTGAATTCAATACCAAGTCATCATCCCCAGTTCCTCCTCCTCTTGTAACTGTTACTATTACTGATATTTCACTGCAGGGCTTTTCAGCTATGCTAATATTTTACTATAGAGACTTAAAATGATTATAACCTTCAGAGGAATTTCCTAGGAAAAATATTCTTAACTTACGAACAAGTGCTTGCAAGAATATGGTTTAATACATTTTTAGATGTCAAGATGAGTAATTTTCATTTCATTCCAAATGGGTAATAATTACCAGTTTGCCCCATGTACAATAGTGTTTGAACACAAGCTGCATGAATTACCTTGGTGGGTGATGAGAGAAGGGAGTTGAGGGGAAGGAGAATCTCCTCTTCAGAAATCATCGCTTGCAAACTTTTAGGAAGGGCTAAGCTAGGAAGCTGGTATTGTGCCCCCACCTTTGACCTTTTGGTAAAAATTAAACAATTAATAATCAAAGATTTAATCATTTTAAGCACCTACTATGATGTAAATACAAAATGTACTCTTTGCAATGAGTCTTTGGTTGCCAAGGTTTCCTACAGAGCTATTTCTCTCTCCCCACCCCAAAATCTGGACCTTTCCTATTCCACCCTCCTTCCCAACTCAGGATCCAAAATGGTTTTGTTTCCTTCATTTTGGGAAGAGATTCTGTGTGTTTATGTGCATATCTACTTGTGCATGTATGTGTATATATGTATACGTGTGTATGGGGAGCAAGGATTAATGGAGTTTACCAAGTTGGGCATCTTCTAGAAAACAATGGCTGAAGCAAATTTGAATACATGACTGAAGAAAGTTCTATGAGGAAAGGCTGTACTGGTGGGAATGACAGAATACCAGTGAGGGAGATACTTGTGTTCAATGTCTAGGCAACCAACTAACCAATCAATCAATCACCTACTCTTCCTATGTGTAATGGCCTTGGTTAAAATGCTGAAGTTATCATCTATTCAATTTTCACTTGCATACGGGAAGCAGTACTGTCACGAGGCAAGAAAGGATACCTCATGAAGTCACTTCATAGGCAGAACAGTGTTTTGGTTGGAGGGGGTAGTGGTGGGCAAAAGAAGGAATCTAGTATTCCTTGATCAAGGGCCCTCAGACCCTAAAATGAGTCACAAGATGGGAGTAATGATCCAAACTTACTGTGTTCCCACCTGAAGAGAATGACTCTTCATTACTGGTTAGGAATGCCTTCCGTGTAACATGTTAGCTCTCTCTCAGCAGCAGGTGTTTTTTTTTTCCAAGTTAATATACTCGGTCTCCTGGTTATAGATTTCATAATGACCTCTGTTCTCTTCCAAAAGAAACAAAGTCAAGTTAATAAGCATTAATTAAGCACCTACTCTGTGCCAGAGACTGTGCTAAGAGTGCAGAGGGTATAAAAATCATAATTTAATGGGAGAAAACATGCAAACAAATATGTACATATAAGATGTATACAGTATAAATTGGAGATGATAACAAGAAGGAAGGAACCTACAATAAGGATGGACAGAAAAACTTATAAAAGGTGAGATTTTAGTTGAGACTCGGGAGAAGGCATGAAAGCCAGTAGGGAGAGATAAAGAGAGAGAGAGAGAATTAATTCCTGGTGCAAGGGATAATCAGTGAGGATGCCCATAATCTGGTGATGGAGTCTCCTGAGTAAGGAATATCAAGGAGGCCAAGTGTCACTGGATTGCAGATATGTGGAGTAGTGTAAGATATAGGAAGACTGGGAAGGTAGGAAGGAAACAATATATGAAGGCTTTAAAAGAAGATTTTATGAATATAATGGACTTCTCTACTAGTAGCAGTGCAGTGATCCAGAACAATTCTGAGGGACTTATGAGAAAGAACGCTATCCACATCCAGAGGAAGAACTGTGGGAGTAGAAGCACAGAAGAAAAACTACTGCTTGAACACATGGGTTGATGGGGATATGATTTGGGATGCAGATTCTAAATGACCCCCCCCCAGTACAACTATCAATAATATGGAAATAGATCTTGATCAATGATGTATGCAAAACCCAGTGGATTTTGTGTCAGCTATGGGGAAGGTGGGTGGGGAGGGAAAGAACATGAACCATGGAACCATGGAAAAATATTCTAAAAAAATTTTTTAAAAAGGAAAGTAAAAGATGAAAAAGAGATTTTATATTGGATCCTGGAGGTAATAGGAGCTACTGGAGTTCATTGGGTAGGGTGACAAGATGGTCAAACTTGAGCTTTTAGGAAGGTTACTTTGGCAGCTGAATGCAGGATAGTCTGAAATAGGGAGATATCTAGGTAGTAGGCAGATTCCCCAGCAGACTACAACAATAAGTAGGCATAAGGTGATGAGGGCAAGCACTAGAATGGATGGAGTGTCACAGTAGAGAAGGGAGAGTCTTCTGAAGAATTTGTAAAGGCAGAATCTATATGATTTGGAAACATTAGATGTGGGGAGGGGAGATGACAGAGAATGAGGAGTCAAGTATGATACCCAGCTTGCAAGCCTGGATGACTAAGAGAATGGTGGTAGCCTCAACAGGAATTGGGGAATTAGGAAGAGGAGAATATTTTGGTGGGGAAGAAAATGCATTTAGTTTTGGACATGTTGAGTTTAAGATTTCTACAGAATATCCAGTTCAAGATGTGCAACAAACAGTTGTGAATATGAAAGTGGAAGTTTGAAGAGAGGGTATTATGGGATAAATTGATCAGAGAATCAACTACACAGAGATGATTGATAATAGAATTTATGGTACCTGATGAGCTCACTAAGCCAATTATAGAGGGATAAGAAAAGAGGATCTAGTATACTCATATTTAGTAGAGTAGACATGGATGAAAATCCAACAAGAGACTGAAAAGAAGTCAACAAAGAAATAGGAAGAGGATCAGGAAAGAGGAGTGTCAGGAAGACCTAACAAGAAGAGACTATCAAGTAAAAGAGGATGATTGTTAGTGTTCTAGAGGTCAAGAGGGGATGATGGTATTAGACTTGGTAATTAAGAGATTATCAATACCTTTAGAGAGAGCCATTGGAGTTGGAAGTGGGAAGCCAGACTGCAGAGATAAGAAGTTATTGAGAGATAAAAGAAGTGGGGGGACAGGTCTAGATGCTGGACTGGTCTAGCTCAGCAAGCTAACTGGCAAGAACTGTTCCTTCTGTATGTGTGATACTCCGAATCCAATGTACAGATTTACAGGATAATAGGGGCATTTTTCTATTTCCTCTGGTAGTAATCTGTGTCCCTCAGGATCAAGCACAAGGCCTGGTTATTGCTGAGCAAAAGCAGCACTGGAGTCCAATTCCCATCATGATTCTACTGCAGGCTACTTTCTAATAGGATTTTTAAAAATGTCTTTCTTGATTTAAAATAATGTCCTTCTAGCTAAGAATGAGAGTTTTGTAGTTATTTGGAAGGATCAGAGAGGGGAAATGTTTGGGAGCATCACAATGATGATCTCGCTTTGACCTGATAGGCCTCCTGAGGAACCCCATCTTAACAAAGCCTTGAAGCATTTTCAGGAAATAGAAAGGAAGCAGAAAACAGAGGTGGAGAGCGGGAGGAAGGGAGGGCACTGGGCTGAAATTCAGACGTGTCCAGCCCTGCCACTAACTAGCTGTGCAACCTGACAGTGAATAATCTCCCTCTCTGGGTTTCAGACTTTTTAGCTCTGAAATAAGAGCTTTAGGCTAAATAATTCAAAACTCTGAGGTCCTTTCCTGCTCTACTGTTTAGTCCAATTTATTTCAATTTAATAAGTAATTATTAGGTACCGACTATATTCTAGGAGAGTCAGCCTGATGGAAAGGATAGGTAGCCAGGCTTGGGATCAGAAAGACCTTGATTTCAATCTCATTTCTGATACTGTGCTAGCGAAGCAAGTCTCTTAACCTGTATGTATCACGGAATACGACCCTGTATAGTTTGTTAGTGCATAGAGGTGGGGTTGTGTCAAAGGTGTTTGGCAATTCAGCATGAAAATGTGAACACAGAGTAGGCTTGAAAAGGGGAGAAAAAAAACCCTGCTTGCTACTCATTCTCTTTCTTCCTCTCATTTGAATTTGTGACTTGGGCTTCTGATAGCTTTCCTTTGGACTTCCAGCAAGGGAAGGAAAGGGGATTTGTCTGTCCTTCCACAGTAGCAAAGGAGACTATGCACACACACACACACACACACACACACACACACACACACACACACACAAAATATGTGCTTGCCTAGGTGAGTCTGAGATGAGATCTCAAGTTTCTGGCTGCCTCTTCTTTCTGTTTTCTTTCCTTGAGCACAGGTGACTGAATAATGACTCTGAGATGTGGACTTATGTAGCCTGGTAGAAAATAATTAGATACTACTAAATGGAATAGATACCTGCAAGAGCAGTGCTTCTCAGTACCTCCAGGAGGATTTTGTAGCTAAAGGAATACAATCCAAGCCATGTCTTGATTTGCTAGGAAATTTGGATCTGTTCATTCCACTGCTGTTCACAGATGACAATGAAATATTGGTTCAGCAGTCCCAGAGGCTTTCCTACCTTCTGGGAAAGCAAAATAATAAGTGATGGGTTACTAGTTCATATTTTCAATATTTGTCTAAGCTTATGAGACTTTTGTTTTAAGCATATCTTTTGTTCAGAAGGAAATAAATAACTCTCCTATCCTAATATACTTTATACAAGATAACTTTTTAGAAGATGATATATTAATCTCTTCAGAGAAACTTTAGACATAAAATATACCTAGGCTTTATGTTTAAAGATGCTCTCCAGAGTTCTATTGTGAGATGGGGACATAAGTACTAGAAGAAGCCAGAATCTCTCCACCCTTCTTTGAGATCAGTCTTTCCTAGGAATGAAGCCAGAATCCTTTGACACAAGGGGAATACCTTGATGCCATTGACCTCATCTAGAATAAATTCAAGAAGGAAGAATCACTAATAGCTAATGGGATCAGGACAAATCTTATGTTTGAAGGTGAAACTCTTACTAGGCTTTGAAGGAACATTGGGATGCTGTGAGGCAGCAGTGAGGAGAGAGCTCATTCCAGCCATGAAAGACCACCTATATTGTTGGAACGTGCCTGAGGAATCCCTAACCAAGGTTGCATTTACTGTTTATATGTCAGGAATATTGTACACTATGTTGAACATATATCATCAGTGATTGTTTATATATATATGTATATATATGTATATATGTATACATATACATATGTGTGTGTGTGTAAATTATAATGATCTGGATTAAATATTTGGCATAGCTATAGCAACTTATAGTAGACAGAAGAGTAGACTGAGCATGGGCTCTGGAGTTAGAGGACCTGGATTCAAATTCTGACTCTGTCCTTTATTCCCTTTGTCTCTTTGGGCAAGTCATTTAGACATTCTTGGCTTCTCTTTTCCCATCTATAAAAGAACCAGCTTAGACTCTATATTTCCTTAATATTTTCCTTACTATTCCTGGCAGAAAATTTCCTTAATACTGACTTTAGAGTTATTAATGAAAGTGAAATTTTAAAGATTATATTTATAGTCTAAGAACTTCAGTTCAGATTCCAGCATCTGTGACATTGGGTAAATCATATACCTTCTCTCTTCCTCGGTTTCTTCTACTATAAAATGAGAAGGTTGGAGTTAATGCCTGCTAATGTCTTTATACCTCTAAGTCTATAATCCCCTTGGTTTTTTTTTTAAATCAGGAAAACCTAGCTTTATACATTGTTACAGGCAAATAATAGAAAGGAAAGAATAGAGTAATCCCTGACTTGGACTTTGGCTAGAAATACTTGTTGTGAACTGTTGTACCCAATAGTAATATGACCAAAAGCTTCTAAGCTTCATTTTAGAAATCATTCTTATTCTAAAGAATTGATTCAAGGAAGAACCAACCAAAAGGAAATCAAACAGCCAACACCTTAAATGGAAAAGAGCCAACTGCTCCTTCCCCACATCTCCTTTCCACAGTCCCTCTCCAATCCCTTATCATATCTGTCACTTTCTAGGGATGGAAGGCTTTGGAAATTCTCATGAATTTCTCTCCAAGATCCTCATTTAAATGCAGTTCACAGTGGAGAGTTCAATTATGGGAATTCCTTGTTTCCATGAGTGAGCGATGATGATGATGATGATGATGATGATGATGATAATGTTGATGCTGTGTGTTTGCTCTGTTATTTAAGTGTTTATAGCTCCATGACAGATGGGGATATAGGCATATTGCTGAAAACCTTCCTACTGAGTTGAGTAATAAGGAAAAAGAAATATATTGCTATAGACATATATATGTATATATCTATATTTTACATATAAATGTAAAGTATATATAATACAAACATAATATATACACACATATGTGTATATTAAACACATGAACACACTTTTTTGTTCAAAATTCTGCCTGCTGAGAGCTCATTTTAGGAAACCCCTAATCCTTGTTCCTTCTATACCAACTGTCAGTTATTCATATCATCCAATCATGGGTTATCTAAAAAAATTGTTTTAAACCCTTACCTTCTGTTTTTGAATTGATGTTAAGTATCTGTTCCAAGGCAGAAGAGTAGTAAAGGCTAGATAATTGGAGTTAAGTGACTTGCCCAGGGTCAAACAACTAGGAAGTGGCTGAGGCCATATTTGA
Organism: Gracilinanus agilis; assembly: GCF_016433145.1. NCBI lineage: Eukaryota > Metazoa > Chordata > Mammalia > Didelphimorphia > Didelphidae > Gracilinanus > Gracilinanus agilis. The sequence goes on from NC_058135.1 coordinate 243,674,884, forward strand.
AACCAGAGACTCCCATCTACAGACTTGTCTTTCTATCCACTGAGCCACCTAGCTGCCCTGGATTATCTCAATTTTTAAAACATTTATAAAGCACCAACTAGCATTTTACAAATGTTATCTCATTTGATCCTCATAGCAACAGCAAAAGGTATGTGCTGTTATTATCTCCATTTCAGAGTTAAAGAAACTGAGGCAAACAGGTAAAGTGACTTTTCCAGAATCACACAATTAGTAGGTATCTAAGACCAAATTTGAACTCAGTAAGATGAGTCTTCCTGACTCTTGGTCTGGTGTGCTATCCACTATACCACCTAGCTGCCCTTCTTGTTGCCTATCAAGTACAATCCAGAGACTAGATTTGAACTCAGATCTTCACGACTACACCTGGTGCTTTAGCTGGTATTAGAGCAATTTCAATAAATCATCTTAATGATCATAGATTACTCTATTTTTCCCTTTTATCTCCTCCCTTTTCTACCTCCCCTTTTTGGAATATCTAGGAATTAGGTGAGAGCCTGGCTGCTGCTAAAACAGATGCTCCTTTCTTTTAATTTGGACAAATGAAAGGCTTCTTTATAGAATATGCCAGAAAACTGTTGATTCACTGTTACCACTATTTGCTTTTTTGGCATCTTTGATTCTTCCTTAGAATTTTTAACATGTTTTTCAATGACTGACTCTACTCGGATTTTGAGAAAATGTGAGCTCCTCGAACCCTGAACCAATATGGGAATAGCACCTGGAACTCCTAGGTGAAAAAAATTTCCTCTTCTAAAGCAGTTTTTCATCTTTTCTGCCTCACTCTTTGAGAGTTCCTTAGAGAACTGAGAGTTAAGTGATTTGCCTAGGGTCATAGAGCCAGTAAAAGTCAGAGGTGGGATTTGAACTCAGGGCTTCCTGGCTCTGAGGTCAGCCTTCTATCCACTAAGCCATAGCTACCAGGCAAAACACTGTAGAGTAAAGAAGGGGAAAAGCTCCAATGATATTAGCCTGATCTTTTTGGCCCATGCTGGATTTAAAATACCTCAAAGATACACATCTATTACTCTCAGTCCTATGTTCTAGGCCAACTCTGTTCGCTAACTCTGAGCCTCGGTTTCTTTATCTCTAGAATAAGAAGATTAGATTACATGACCACTATGGTCTTTTCCAATTCCAACAGCCATGGACAAAATGGACAATTATTTCCAGCTCTGGTTTTCCAGATGTTCTCTAAAAAATATTGGGGACTTTCTTCTTTCTTTTTTTTTTTTTTTGAACCTTGTCTTTCTGTCTTGGTAGCAATGCTAAGACAAAAATGGAAAGTCTAGATGCATGAGATTAATTCATTTACCCAGGGTTACATAGCTAGGAAGTATCTGAGCTCAGATTTGAACCCAAGTCCTCCTGACCCCAAGTCGGATACTCTATCCACTTTACCACCTAGCTGCTCTACTTTTGTTCACAAAATATCCTCTTAATGCAGTGCTTTAGCATTTTTGTCTCAGTATATATTGCTGTTTATCAATGGGAAGAAATGTCATATTTGAGTCAGGAGTTATCTCTGAACCCCTTTTTTTTTGGTTCTAATTACTTAGTTTGAGATCAGAAGGAGTGCAATTTCCCAAATGAAGACTTTGAGGAGAAGGATGGAAGAGAGATTAATTATGGCTTGGCTGTCCTTTTTTAGTGGATTGTAAGTTCCTTAAAGGCAGAAACCACTTCATTTTTGTCACCAAGTATAGTATCTTGCCAATTATAAGCATAATTATCTGTGATGGTCTTAATTTAAACCCAGTTAGACAAGTCTTTATTAAATACTATGAGTCAATCATAGTTCATTGTTTTAGAAGACATAAAAGAAGTAGAGAGAGGCATCATGGAACAATGAATGCTAGTCCTAAGGTAGGAAGACAGGGTTCAAGTACCCCATCTAATAAAGACTGACTGTTTCCTTGGTCAAGTGACCCTAAGACAATTCATTGCAGAGCTCAGGCATTTCTGAGTTTTGGGGACGTTTTCTCTACCCTTATACTCTGACTGGGAACGCAAGACCTCCTTATTAAACATCTAGAGAGTGACACAATGGTAAGAAATAAGGCATCCAGGTGTTGCCATAATATAACAGAAGGCCAGGTCAGAAAGACATCTCCTAAGTTCCCATCTGATCTCAAACACTAGCTGGGCAGACACCCAGGGCAAGTCACATAACCCTGTTTATCTCAGTTTCCTCATCTGTAAAATGAGCTGGAGAAGGAAATAGCAAACCAGCTATGTGACTCTGGACAAGTCGCTTAACCCTGTTTGCCTCAGTTTTCTCATCTGTACAATGAGCTGGAGAAGGAAATGACAAATCACTGTGGTATCTTTGCTAAGAAAATCCCAAATGGAGTCATGAAGAATCAGACACTACTGAATGACAACAATGTCCAGACACCAAGTGTATCATCTCATTGTCTGTGCCATTTGGCTGCTCCAAATATGGTTCCCCAAATCAAACACAATATTCCAATCATATTCTGACTAGGATGGAGTACAGTGGGATCATTACCTCTTGTGTCATAGATTCTATACTTAATGCAATCTACCACCAAATTAGATTTTGCTTCATCCTAAACTATATTGAAATTGTGGTCTATTATTGCCCTGTGCTGCCCTACCCACCCCCCAGGCCAGGTCTTTTTCACATATTTTTCCTAATCAAAAGACTCTAATACATTTGTATGTGTGAAATAGCTCAGTTAGCAAGAATTAGAGTTTAGCGTTGATATGGCCAATTAGGTTGGCTTTTTTTTTTCTTTTTTGATGGAGATAGGCTTAACTTTTAACTGCTACCAATCAGCCTACTGGGGGTCGGGGGTGGGACTCGGTGAGAGGTTCTGGATGGTTTAATCCAAAGTTATCCTCATTGTTGAGAAAAACTACTGGAAGTGGATGTCCTTTTGATGATGGATGCAGATGTCATTTTTCAGATTCTGGAATTCTTTTACCTCTTACAATTGCTTTTCTTCAGCTGAGATTTTTGCTTAGAAGTCAAAGGAGAGAGAATGGAGAGGCTATGAGATTTGCAAAGCACTTCACATACATTACCTCAAGATGAGTCTTGCATTACCCCATGAGATTGGTTCTATTTTTATCCCCTTTGTACTGTTACAGACAGGCAAGAAGTTCAGTGACTTACCATGATTATACAACCAGTCAGAGTCTGAGGATTTGAAAACACATCTTCCAGAATCCAAATCTATCACTCTTTCCTTTATGCATACTTAATTACCGCTAGCCATTTATCTTCTTTGCCTCAAGTCTCTCTCCAACCCAGTTTCTTCTCCACTCAGCTGTTAAGTTGATATTCCTAAAGCATAGATCTATATCACCTCATTTTATTATTTTTTCAATAAATTCCAGTGGCTCCCTTTTACCTCCAGGATAAAATATAAAGTCCTCTATTTGGCATTCAAAACTCTATAACTTGGTCTCCTCCTACTTTTCCAGTCTTCTTACACCTTAATCACCTCTGCATATGGTTTCACTGGCTTCCTTGCTGTTCTTTTCCCTATTCTCACAAGACAATCTTTCTTCTGATTGTATATTTGTACAAGCTGTCCCCCACATCTGGAATTTTCTTCCTCCTCATCTCTTCCCTGACTTATTTGATGTCCCAGCTAAAATCCTACTTTTAAAAAGCCTTTTCTGATTTTTTCTTAATGCCAGTGCCTTTCCTTTGAGATTATTTCCAATTTATCTTGTATATGCCTTATTTTTTCCCTTTTTTAATTTGGAATATTTTTCCATGGTTAAATGATTCATGATCCCCCTTCAATTTTTCCTCCCCCCTCCCAAATCCGACAAGCAGTCGTTATATAATGATACATGTATAACTGGGTTATACATGTATTATTGTTCAAAACCCATTTCTACATTATCCATATTTGCAATGAAGTGATTCTTTAACATCAATACCCTAATGACATCCCTATCACACTACGTGGTCAATCATATATTTTTCTTCTGTTTTCTGCTCCCACAGTTCTTTCTCTGGATGTGGATAGCGTTCTTTCTCCTAAGTTCCTCTGGATTGTCCTGGGTCATTGCCTTGCTGCTAGTACAGAAGTCCATTACATTCGATTGTGCCATAGTGTATCAGTCTCTGTGTACAATGTTCTCCTGGTTCTGCTTCTTTCACTCTGCATCAATTCCTGGTGGTTATTCCAGTTCACATGGAATTCCTCCAGTTCTTCATGCTTTGTTTGTACATAATTATTTGATACAACATCTTCTATTAGACCGTGAGCTATTTGAGAACAGGGACTATCTTTGGCTTCTCTTTGTAGCCCCAGCCCTTAGTACAGTGCCTGGCACATAGTAGGTACTTGACTGACTACAAAATAGAATTATTTTAATAACCAATATGATTTATTCTGGGCAGGAGGGATGAAAGAGTACATCTTGGTCTGTGTCCTTCACATTAAGACAGTCTCACCTTCACTAGTAAAGCACTGAATTCTCTTTCTGCCTTTGATTGGATTGCTCTTAGCCAGAGAACCAATAGGTCAGCACCAACAGAATGGGTCAAAACAGGGGCAAAGCTCTAGAGCGGAAAGGAATCCTAGAGGCTATTTAGACCAATTCCCTCATTTTATAGTTGAGGAAATAGAAATCAAACGAGTTTTCCAAGGCTACCTAGTTAGCAAGTAGCAGAGTCAAAATTTGAACCTAGATCCCCTGATTCAGTAATCATTTTGTCAGGCTGCTTTGCCTAGGATTATTGAGACTGTTGATGTGAGAACTCCATGGACGAAGAGGACATTGCTTTTGGGGGAAATAAAATGCAGCAAATGAAGCTGCTGTCCATGTTTCAGATTATGTCAATGTGATTTTTTCCATCCTTCTCATCCCCACAGTGATGAGAGGGAAAAGGGGGTGGAGGGAAGCTTTCCTTGTGAATGTAAGATCAGCAGACCAGAAAGGCTTTGAAATCAGGAAATGTAAATACATACTGCTTTTGAACCAAGTTGAAGGAGAAACTGCTGAATTAAATTAACATGGTCTATAAATACAAAGGTTAAAAATTGGAAGCCAAATGCTGAAAGGCTTTTGTCCAATGAAAAAATAATCAGCGTGGAATATTTTATTTTGTTTAGATTAAAGTCCAGGCTGGAATCACATTAGCTCCAACCTTGCAATATTTATTAAGAAAACCTTTTTTTTTTAACTGTGTTGCAGAGATTTATCTCTGTAGGGAATCTCCCCAACCAAAATGGGAAAGTGACCCTCTTCTTCTACTCAATGCCCATTCCTGCTCAACAAATGCATACTATATTCTGCATCTATCTGGCTTTTTTTCCCACATGTTTGTAATGCTGCCTCATAGGTTCTGCCTTCCTTTCCCATTCCTTACTCATGCCTGCCAATGTATTTTTTTCTTGGAAACAAAGAACCTGGAAATCAAAATATTGAATGCTGGAAAAAACTGGATAACATTAGAGAATATCTGTTTACCAGATTGGGGATCATAAAGGTGAAGAAGTTGTATTTTATGAACACAAATATGTTTGGACCTTTAGCAAGTGAAATATTTCCATGTGGAAGTGCTAGTGAAGCATCTAACATCTATATATAAGCTTGTAAGGTTGGCAAAAGCTGTGCATATATTTTTTCATTTGATCCTCACAATCACCCTTTCAGGTAGATGCTATTATTATAATACTGATTTTCAAGATGAGGAAATAGACTGAGAAAGGTTATGGGACTTGGTCCGGGGCACACAGCTAGTCAGTATCTCTGGCTGGACTTCCTGACTCCCACGTCCTTCTCTCCATTGACGCTATTCTAGATAGTGCTCTTGTTGGGAAATCCCTTATCTTGGGATATGAAGAGCAGGGCTATGGTTTGGGCTGTGCCTCCTACTAGTGGGGGCAATGCTTTGACAAAGTTTAGATCACAGGCTCAACATCTGGAAAATGAGTTTTTGTGCTACCTCCCTTAGCCATTTGATGTAAGAGTCATTCTATTTCATTTCACACCATTTGTTAAAGGCAATCTATGGGCCACTAACTCTTTTGGACATCAGAAATAGAGACAGTTCCTTTCTTTGAGGAGCTTAAATGACATATGTATCCATGTGTATTATGTATATAGACATATGTATTTCTATGCACATATAAATTATACACATGTAACATACACATGATACATCATACATATACTATGCATTATATATATATATATATATATATATAATTAGAAAAACACTTAGGTAGTTATTTAGAAGATGATTGAGACTGCAGAGAGACCTATAAAGGGGCCTTAGAAATATAGTTGGGAATCATAGGTCTTAAAATCCAGTTAGAGAATTTCTATTTTATTTTATCAGTAATGGAGAGCCATTGGAAGATTCTGAGTAGGAGATTAAAATAGTCAGAACTGGACTTTGGGTTGGTGTTTTTTGGTTATAGCAATGACTTTGTGCTGACTTAGACACACACCCTCACCTGATTCCTTCTTGTGAGCCATGAGGAACATCTGTGACATGACTCAGTCTCTAGATATTATGTGGGGCCATGGAGTGGAGTAAAGCTGATTAAGAGTAAATGTAGGACCCTGGTATAATTAATGTGCTCTAACTAGGCACAGGCCATGAGGATGTTTATAGGGTTTTTGAAATGGACATAAAAAGACATAGCAAATATATTTTAAATTCAGGTCAAGGAACTATATTCACACAGTATGATTGCTTTGTATTTTGTATTAGACCTGCTGTAGGAAGGTTATCATCTCTCAGATAGCTTTGGCCATGGGAATGGGTTTGTATTGGCAGGAGCCCAAAGGCAAGTACACCCTCGTGGAAGGAGATGGGAAAGATACTCGTGTCCCTGAGACAGAACTGTGGCTTTCTCTAATTTTTCTGGAGATGCTTTGTGAAAAAGATGGGGCTTCATGAGATATTTTAAAGGATGAGGAAGTTTGTTGGACTGGGTGTGGCCTCATTTGAGGCACTTCACCTATATCAGTGTCTTTGCATTAATTGTCTCATGCCTGGAATGTAATTTCTTCTCACTTCTATCTCTTAGAATCATAATTTTCCTTCAAGACTAATTTCACTAACTATTTCACTAACTACCTTTAAGTCCTTTCCTGATTTCTCTAGCAGATTGGTAGGGGAGGGGAAGAGAATGAAGGACAGTTTTGAACAGGTTGTATTTAAGATATTGGAAAGACATCTTCGTGGCATTATTGGTCGGCCTTTAGAAATGCATATCTGGAGATTTGTAGTAAGATCATGCATTGGCTGAGAGGAGAAAATGGAAACATGCATGCTGCATCAAGAAAGACATTCTCCCTATTTTCTAAAGTTGCAAGAGGAAACCAGTGTCTGCAGTGTCACACTGGGAACCCTAGGTATTTAGGAACTTCAAGAAATAACTTCAAAGCTGGTAGTTTTGATTCAGAAGTCTGACTTGAGAGGTCTTGAAGTAACCTAGAGATATTTAGCCTGGAGCAGAAAAGACCTAGGGGGAACATCTTAGCTGTTTTTCAGTTACCCAAAAGACTGTCATGTGGAAAAAAGACTTATACTTGCCTTCTTTAGTTACAGAAGACTGAACTAAGAGCAATGAGTAGAAGTGGTAAATGGGTAAATTTTGGTTTAATATATTATTATGTTAATATATTATGTAATATATTAATAATTAATATAATATTAATATAGGGGAAAACACAGCTATTCAGAAGAAGAATGTGGTGCTTTGGATGACAGCAGGTTTCCCCTTCAATGGAATCTTCTAGCCAAGGCTAGATGACCCTTTGTCTGTTATAGGGGATTCATTTGGGTATGGGTTGGTCTTGATGGCTTCTGAGATTTCTTCTAACTCTAAAATTATGAGATTCTATGTACATGAAAACGTATGGGAAGTCATTGGGTTACATTAAGTGAGTCTGGATCTTTTGCACTTGAATTATAATAATTTGCATTTACATGGTATTTAAGGTTTGCAAAGAACTTTAAAAGGATTCTCTATTTTATTTTCACGATAACTCTGGAATGTAGTTTCTATTTATTACCACCATTTTACAGTTGAGAAAACTGAAGCAAACAGGTTACATGACTTACATAGCTAGTAAGTATCTGGGATGAAATTTGAACTCACATCTTCCTAACTTACTGTACCACCTAACTGCTTGTATGATGATCTTTGAATAGTACGGGTCTTTAAAATGATCATGAGTGTATAGTTGAGATTGACTTGAGAGAAGAAACCAGTGTGGTATGTCCTGAGAGATGAGGAGGAACTTCAGGGTTTATGATAGAGCTCTTTCTACTACAAGGCATTGAATTATATGCACCAGATCTTGTGATCTGGCTTCTGTTACTCATTCTCTTCTCCTTGCCTCCCCTGACAAATAGCATATGGCAACGTGATGGACAATATTGACTGTCAGGTAGGCTTTCTCCAATGCCTGGTATCTAAATCATAGGCACCTGAGCTTCTCCAGGTATCCATTGCAGAAGGGATAAATCTATGATCAAACTACGTGAGGGTATTGAATGTTGTGACAGCTATGGCTAGAAATATACATTTGAAAATTAATGGGAGGCAGCTAGATGGCTCAGTGGATTGAGAGCTAGACCTAGAGACAGGAGGTCCTGGGTTCAGAACTGGCCTCAGACACTTCCTAGCTGTGTGACCCTGGGCAAGGCACTCAACCCCCATTGCCTAGCCCTTATCTTTCTTGTGCCTTGAAACCAATACCCAGTATTGATTCTAAGACAGAAGGAAAGGATTTTTTAAAAAAAGAAAGAAAATTAACGAGGACATAGTAGATGGCCAAAGGAGAAAGTATATCAAGAGAAGATAGCAGTGCTGAGTGAGGTCTGTGAGATGCCTATGTTGAGGAAGTGGAAAAAAGGAGAAACTAGTAAGAAGTCATGAAAAAGGGAAGGAATAGAATCAGAAGTTTCATGTCTTGGAAGCCAATGGATTGTATGAATATGCTAGAGATGGAAAAGGGGTTTGGAGAACATGGTTTTATGTGGGAAATGATATTGGATGACATACCCTGTTTCTTGTGCATTATAATGTGTTATCTGGCACCATTTTCCATCTTCATGCCCTTGGAGGTCAACAGCAGGGAGGGTCAGTTTTAATCTTCTAACCCAAGATTGTGGCTTATAGAATCTGCTTATCACATTATAAACTCTGATACTCGTATTATGTCTACTTTGAAAACATGACTTCTCCATGTAATGAGATCCTTAAAGGGGAGGCTTAGTCAGACTTGAAAAGAATAATTTTTAATTGCATGAGACAGGTGTATATTTTTTAGAATAATTTCTAGGCTATTGAATTATATCATTATGTTGATATTCTGCACTGAGCAAGCAAAATGTTACCTTTTAATCGACTAGTCCTAGCCCATATTTTGCGACTATCATGTGCTTTGCAAAGGTCATCAATCAATTAATTAATCAACAGGCATTTATTAAGTACCTGCTATAAGCCAGGCACTGTTCTAGGTGGGGGAATGCAAATATAAAACTCCATGTACTTTACAGGAACTTTTTCTATGGAGCCATCTTTGTGTGACAATGAGATTTAGAACTAGCAAGGACCCTAGAAATCAATTACTCTGTGTCATTTTATGTATGAGGAAATTGAGGCCCATAGAGTACACTATTTAACTGAGATAACACTGGACAGAGCAATTAGCAGAACTGAGTTTTGCATTGAAATTAGCTGCTACTGACAAACTATGGGATTTTCAGTAAGTTACTTAGCTTCTCTGGGCTTCAGTTTTCTCACATACAAAATAAAGATAATGGATTATAAGACCTTTAAGGTTCCCTATTTTTCTCAATTTGTGATCTTCTGATATAGTGACTTGAGATAATTAATAGCTCTAAAAGAAGGTTAAAGAAATGTCCTGTCAGAAAGGTCAGAGAAGGTGAATCTCTTCAGAAAATTAATGCTCAAGTTCTGGAACTTCCCAAGATGGTTCATTCATATTCCCTTTAGAAACTCCAAGTTACCTTCTGTTCTTCATCAAAAAGAAAGAGGTTCCCTAACCTGATAAGGTCCTTTGCTCCCAGGGTAATGCTTTAATGAAGCTTGAATGGACAGCATTTTCTTTACATGACTATCTGTTTATCTTGATGGAAAACAGTCCTTTCCTCCTAAGGCCCATTTGTACTTCAAGTCAGAGAAGAGAAGAAATAATAATTGTGCTCCTAATAATATGTCACTTTTAATCAGCATCATCTAACATGATGAGAACTGAACCTTCTTCTGCCTAGTACTTTGGGTACCAGGATTTATCTCCTTCTGCTCAATTGATTAGCTACTATTCAGCTGCTTGGCTCTTGTCATGCAAATTGTGGCATTTCTTCCCTTTTGACTGCAGAAACCGAGATTAGGACTGAAAATCCATTCTAACTGACCAGCTGCCTTTTCTTTCCTCCTTCCTTTCTCTTTTTCCTTTCCTTTAACTTTCCCCCTTCCTTTCTTTTTCCTCCTTTCTCTTTCTCTCTTCTTACCTTCCCTCTTCACTTTTCCTTTCCATTTTTTCTCTTCCCTTCCCTTCTTTTACTTTCCTTCTCCTTCCCTTCCTCCTGCCCCTTTCTCTTCCTTTTCCTCTCTTCTCTTGTCTTCTTCCTCTTCTCTCCACCCTCTTCTCTCCTCTTACCTTCCCTCTTCCCTTTTTCTTTCCCATCCTTCCTCTTCCCTTCCCTTCCCTTCTCATCTGCTCCCTCTTTTCCTTTCCTTTCCTTTCCCTTCCTCTTTCCTCCTTTCCCTTGCTTTCTCTTTCCCTTTACCTCCCCTCCCTTCACTTCTCCTCTGCTCTCCTCCTTTCCCTTTCCTGTGCCCACCTTTCTCAATGCTTCTTTCCTCCCTCACCCTTCCCTACCTGCTCCTCCACTTGCTCTCCCTTTACCTTGTCCTCCTGCTCCTGTCTTTTTCCTCTTGTCCTGCTCTGAGTTGATAATATGCTGATAATAACTTGTAGAAGATCTTACCAGAAGCTCTGAACCACAAAGACAGGCTCTGAAGGTACTTCTAGAGGTTTGATTCTTTCTGAGCTTGGGACATACATAGAGATCAGGCAATAAACCCCAGGAGTTTTCCTTGCTCTTTGGATGGGTCTGGGAAAGAAAATAAGGACTCAATATTTGAAAGAAAAGAGCAGTGATGAACCCAGGAATATTTTACAGATCTTTGTGGGATTTCAGAGGATAATTTACTAAAAGAATAACAAAACTAAGGAAGTGTCTGTTTGTTTGCTTCTGGCACCTGTTCTGGTTATATAATGAATGGCCCCAGAGATGACTATTGGATTGTTTGATGGCCAGATTAGGGCTGGCAGGAGCTTCAGCATTGACTGATTTAGGAAAACAAACCAAAGTGCAGCTGTCAGTGTAGAATTCATTGGTAGAGAGGGGGAAGTTCATTAAGTAAGACTTTGCCTTCAGTAGATGTACTGCCAGATTTCAGAGAGCATGACTTGCTTCATCAGAGGGGTTGCCTGGGTATATCTTCTCCAATCTACTTTGCACAGTTGCCAGAGTCACTTTGCCAAAACATTGCTCCTTCATGTCACTCTCCTGATCCGAGACCTAGAATAGATGCCACCTGCTGTTCCTATCAAGTCAAAACTCCATGTCCTAGACTTTCAATGATCTGACCCCATTCTACCTAACCAATTTTTGTAGCCCCTAATCCTTTGGGAAAACTTTCCTCCAGCCAGGTGGATCTCACAGTCCTCCCCATATACTCTGCTTATTCCTACCTCTGAGCCTTTATTCATGTTGGTTCCATCACCTAGGATGCCCTCCTTTCTTCTTTGATAATACCTAGAACCTATCATTCCTTTCATGATCTGGCTTAACCTCTCCTTCTTCCACCTCAAACCTCCTCCTCCTCAAAAAAATAACTGGTCAAAATGCTGATATTGAAAGTGTAGCTAGATCATAAGAGATCATGAGAATCAGTAATTGAAAGGTTCATCATAGTTATCTATTCCAGGCCTTTCATTTTGCAAATGAAGAAAATTAGGTCAAGAAAAGTCAGGTGACTTGTCCAAGGTCACACTAGTTCTAAACAGCAAAGCTGGGATTCAAACTCAGGTCCTCTGATTCCAAATCCAGTGACTCTTCTGTTTTATCATGCTTCCTAACATATTATTTTGGTTTACAAGCAAAATCTAGATAACCATTTGTAAATGGTAATGTAAAAGGGATTCTTGGTCAAGAACTATTCAGTCTCAGAGACCTCCAAGGTTGCTTCCAGCTGTGAAAGGCCTTCTAGTTTAATAAGGAACAGTGGAGAGAGTGCCAGGATTGGTATTAGGAAGGTTCATCTTCTTGAATGCAAATCTAGCCTCAGACACTTACTAGCTGAATGACCCTGAACAAGTCACTTAAGCTTGTTTGCCTGAGTTTTCTCACCTATAAAATGAACTGGAGAAGAAAATGGCAAGCCATTTCAGTATCTCAACCAAGTAAATCCCAAAAGAAATCATGAAGAGTAGGACATGACTGAAAAACAATTGAACAAGAGGTATATGATAGCTACACAATAAGACCTGGTTCTATTATCCACTCTGAACAAAGGCAATAACATACTAGAATAAATGTACAGCCTCCATGGTGACTACTTTTTTAAAATATAATTTTATTTTGTTTTGAATATTTTTCCATGGTTCATGTTGTCTCTTTCCCCTCTTCCTTCTCCACTCCTGGAATTGACAAGCAATTCCACTGGGTTATATGTGGATTATCACACAAAACCTATTTCCATATTATTCATTTTTGTAATAGTGTAATCTTTTAAAACCAAACCCCCAAATCAAAGACATGGTGACTACTTTTAAAGAGACAAAATTCATTTTAGATTCATTAATCTCTCTTAATCAAAATATCAGACTTTTTTTCTTATATTTGACCTAATATTTTTGTATTCCTTACAACTGTATAGAATCTAGAACTGGAAAGGATCTCATCATTTTGCCCCATCCCAAATCTATTCTATAGATAAAAACTACCACTTTGGCCTTTTTCATTGCTTTTTTGTTTTACTCTCTTTTGTATCACAGTGTAGAGGGTTTGGGATCACTTTCCTTTCCCCTTCTGTTATGAAGATCCTCAGTATACTGGAGAGAAAGGAGAAGAGTTGAATACTTTGTGTTCATTCTTTCAGATTTCTTGAAGGCAAACCACAAGCTAGATGTAAAGAAAATGAATGACTGAATGAGCTTTATTAAGTGCTTACTCTGTGCCAGTCACTGTGGAGAGAGACAAATACAGAAAATGAGACAATCTTTGCCCTCTGGGAGCTTGAAGTCTACTAGTCAAATAAGGGGGGGCAATACACATAAAGGAATGATGGGCAGTGAGGGGTGATTTAGCCTGGGAATTATTAAGGATGGTGAATGGAGCCATAGGAGAGAGAGAGAGAGAGAGAGAGAGAGAGAGAGAGAGAGAGAGAGAGAGAGAGAGAGAGAGAGA
>NC_058135.1:243693288-243708458 GCF_016433145.1 Gracilinanus agilis
TTCCTTCCTTCCTTCCTTCCTTCCTTCCTTCCTTCCTTCCTTCCTTCCTTGTCTTCTACCATATTACTCCCCTCCATGTACTTCATAGAGCAGTGATATTAGCCCCCTTGCTGTTCCTCACACATGGAGTTCCACCTCTAGACTCTGCCTTTTCTCTTGCTGATCCCCCATGCCGGGAGTGTGATCCCTCATCACTCCCATCTTGCAGAATCCCTCATTTCCTTCAAGTCTCAGTACAGGAGCCACCTTGTGCCAAAGGCTTTTCCTTTTCTCTCTAGCTGCTAAGCTCTTCCCTCTCTAAAGTTACCTTGCATCTTCTTTAGATGTATCCTGGCTGTACTGATAATGTACGTGTCAAGTGACGGTGTAATATAATGGATAGAATGTTATATAATGAATTGAAACTAGCAAGACCTTATTTAAAGTCTTGCTTTTGATGCCTACTGGCTCGGTGACTCTGAACCCTTAATTCTCAATCTCTAAGCACTATTTAAGCCTCTGAGTCGTAGGAAGGTTCACATGTTGCCTTCTCCCTTTGAATGTGAGCTCCCCAGGGGTAAGGACTTTTTTGGATTTTTATTTATTTCCCTAGCACACCTAGCACAGTGGTGACTACATAATAAGTACTTTAGAAATGTGTGTTGTCTGACTGATTGATAATCCCAAACCCAGCTGGAGATATTGGGATCAGACTGTGAAAGTGAAGCCTTCGGATTTCTTATTGTGAAAGGTGTGAGGCTCTGGACAAAAAGGGGACGAAAAGACTTAAATATTATAGGCTGAAACCCATAGGAAACTCCCACATCTGAAACAGAAAAAGTCTTTTTTCACAAGCTGAGTAGTTTTATTTTTTTTTCCATTGAAGCTGAAATGACTGAATGAAGTAGAACAGAAAAATCCACCAAGGAATACGGAGTATGTTTGTCATGACACATTTCCAGTTCCGTTTCCATTTTGCAACCAAATGCAATGCAGCTAGTTGGAGCAACAGATGGAGCAATGGGCTTGCTGTCAGGAAGACCCGAGTTCAAATTTGACCTCAAACTATGATTCTGGGCTAGTCAGTTAACCTCTGGCTTCCTCAATGTCCTTAACTGTAAAATGGGGATAATAAGAGCACCTATCTTCCAGAATTATTGTAAGGATCAAATGAGATAATATTTATAAGGTATTTAGTACAGTATCTAGCACAGACTATCCTCCAGCTTTGCACACAAGTACCTCAGAGTCCAGATCATGGATCTTCTCTGCTTCTCCAGGGTTGTTGTCCCTTCTATCTAAGATCCTGTGATTCCTTAAAATGAAAAAAAGTGGAAGGTTAAAAAAAAACAATTTAAAAAATACCATTCATAAACTATATTTACATATTGCCTACAATTTAGAAAGAAAAGACTATATTCAGATCAATTATATATAGTCAGGAAGCTAATTTTCCAGAACCATGGTTTATCTGGTGAGAATGTGTGGTGTGTGTGTGTGTGTGTGTGTGTGTGTGTGTGTGTGTGTGTGTGTGTGAGAGAGAGAGAGAGAGAGAGAGAGAGAGAGAGAGAGAGATAGAGAGAGAGAGAGAGAGAGAGGCAAGCTGAGACAGACAGAGAAACAGAAACAGAGACAAACAAAGAGATTTGGAGTTTTTAAACTGAAGGAAGTGGAATGTGTTTGAGTGAATTATGCTAAGACTAAAACTGATAGTTAAAGCAGTTTCAGATTAACTGCTGCTTCATCTCTTCAAGCTTGACTGTATTTGGTTTGAAATTGTAATAATTTGCCATTGGAAGACTGTTCAAGGTGGCGATCCTGACTTTGTTTCTCAAGAAGATATTTTCTCAAGAAGATATTCTGATGTATTTCTATAACATATACTGACAGACACCAAAGAATGTGTTAACTTGGCTTTTATTAGCTGTTTCCCCCTCTTTGTTACAAGAAAAGCATCACTGGGAAGGAAGAGGGAAAAGGCTTATTTGAGTATGATCATGCAATCAAAAAGTATTAATAAAACTTAAAAAAATAATTTTAAAAAGAAAGGAAATGTTATTGTTATTTTTTTAGTTCCCCCCTGTCATCCACAGGGACCAGAGGTACTTAAAGGCAAGGGGGACTGCTACTTAAAGAAGTTGGAAGAAGCCTTGCATAGAAATATTAAAACATAAGCAAAGTAGAGTGGCATATTATTGCTTACATGTATGGTGCTGTCAATTGTGGAAAACTCATTCCTCAAATATAAAGGAATCCTAGTTGAGTTAAAAAGATTAAAAGGAAAAATATAGATATGAATGCTGGAGGACATTTAAGAACGGAGACCCCACAGCCTGAGAGGGGGAGGGAAATGTTATAGTTAGGAGTGGGGGTGGAGAATGGGCAATCTCTTCTGGAAACAGGTAAAATACAGAAGCAGGATGTTTCAGGATGCTTAGTAGCAATGGCTGAAGTTGGCTTAGGCTGCTTGAAGTTGAATTTGTGATGGACAGCTCAGCAAGGTCAGCCAGCGAACAGAAGGCATCTGGGAGTGAGCAAGATTTAGGGCTCAATGCAGGCTCTGATTGGCTCTTTACTGCAAACAGATTTTACTCAGTGTCCACGTAGCTCCTGGAAAACAGACTTTATGAGTTTCAGGAATATTTGACAGTGTAGGTAAGAAAAATATCATACATCAACGGAAGGGCTGCCTTCTTTGGCTTTGAACTCTGGGAAGACCGACTTTCTCCCAAAGTTTTGGATCTTCCTAAGAGATCAGGAGGGGGATCTTCTTTCTGATATGTAAAAAATTACCCATGCAGTATCTATACTAGTGAAATATGTCAATGGATTTAGAGTGCCTGCAAAATGGAAACGAAGTCCTTTAATAGACTGAAGAGATTAGTATTCTTACCAGATCAATGCTTTGAGGATAAGGCTAAGTATAGTGGGAAAATGTTCATAGACTGGGAGTTAGTCCATAGCAGAGGTTTGAAATCTCATTCCACAACTTATTCCCTTTGTGGCTTTGAGCATACATCTCTGAACCTCAATTTCCCTCTCTGTAAAATAAGAGAGGGTTATTCTATTTGATTGCAAAATATCCCTCCTAACTCTCTAAGATATAGCAGCATGAGAGCTAGATTTCAAGACAGAGGTCCTGAAGTTAAATCCTGCCTGTGTCTTTGTATGACCCTGACAAGTCATTTTGTGCCTCAGTTTTTTCTACCTGTAAAACTAGGAAGTTAGACTAGACTTCCAGCTATAAATCCCTCTGAGTGTCATATTGATTTTCAGCAGAGGAGGTTGCTGATGGGCTACTTCTCTGGCCCCCTTCTTCTTCCTTGAACCCCCCCTCCTCTGCCGCTATTTCTTTTGCAGAGTACACATTTAGCTAAATGAAAGCCAGCCATACCACGAACTTAAATTTTCTATGAAAAAGAAACATTTTTGCCCCTTAGAAAAAAAAATGAGCCCAATAGCTGCATATGTTTAGTTAATGTTCTGCATATTTTGTAAATCCTCTTACCAGGGAATTACTTTACCCATGCCAACTGCTGGCTAATGCAGCTGCTGCGATGACAGATACCGACCTAGTCCTGGCAGACAGATCTTTACAGAGCAGTGACCTACTGGGCCGCTGTATGTAGAAAGCAGATGAGCTGGCGGCTGCAGGTGCTGTTGTGAGCACCAGGGCTTAACTCTTTCTTGGCTAGCAATGACTATTGCTTGGGGGAGCACTGACCTTGAGAACCACCCCCCAACCTGAAAACTGGAGGCTTAATGATGGCAACAATAGTCAGTGACTATGGAATCCGATATAGGGACGATTGAGGCATGTTAGTATTCCTTTAATGATTTATAGTCTCTACTGGGCAATAAAGAGTTAACTTTTATCTCTGGCTGTAGCTAGGTTCCAGTATTCATTAGCTTTCAGACCCTTGGCTTTTGGGCTTTCTTTTTAATTCTTCTGATTAAAATTCTCCAGCTTCAAACTTCCTTTTGTTCTCCCGGTAGCTGGCACATGCCTTCTTGTCAGAAGGGTGGATGGAGAATTCAGGCACAGAATTGACTTTCCAGCTTTGCCTGAGCCCAGTAAGGAAAGCCTGCCTTAATGCAAATTAGAGACTCAGGTCTTCCAGGCTGCTGGACCCACTTCATTACAGGATCCTTTTGTCCCCTGCCAGTTCCATTTCTAGTCCTCCAGTTCAAGGTACTCTGTAGCTACATCTTGCCCTTCATCCCTTGCTGCCAAAACGTCCCTTCTGGGATGCCAGAGAGAATTCCTTATCATAATTTAAAGGCACAGGATGCTTTAGGTAAGAAAATAGTATCCAAGAAGGTCAGTTGTGGGAAAATAGTGTTCTCATTCCACTCTGAGGTCTCTAGACCTCAGTTTCCTCATCTGAAATGTGAGAGTATTGAACCAGATGATCTCCAAGGTCCTGTGCACTTCCAACACTGATTCTATGATTGTCATCTGGAATGAATATCTCCATGGAGCAGAGTGAGCATTCTTATAGGACTTTAGGGTTTCCAAAGCTATTTTGATGTGTTATATCATTTGATATTTAGGGATACTTCCCAAGCAGCCCCAATGTGGTGGAGAATATTGAGGTGTTCTTCCATCTCTGCTGTAGGTCACTTTTTACAGCACACTCTCAGACTGAGGCTGCCACCACTAGTGGAAAGGCTGGATTGGGTTAGAAGCAGTTGGCAGGCAGCCCAAACTGACTTTCATCTGGAGTCACTTAAACTTCCTAGACTGCAAACTGGATCCTCTTTGCCTTGGGAAGGGGTTTGCCAAAGGGCAGAGAGAAATCGGGCATATCTCATCTGACCAAGATTTCTCCAGAAATGAATCCTGGCTCAGGAAAAGAAACATAAAAATGTCTTAGTCAAGGGGAATTACCAGGGGAAATGGATTGTGGGAGAGAAAGGAGTTCCAAATTGGAAAGCCAATGCCGGATGCTGAAAATGAAGCAATATTTGCCAACCATCTGGGGTATAGACTGTATTTGTTTTCAGGCGGTCCCAACGGGAAGAAGCAGATTCACTGCCCTGTTGCTGCACAAATGCTCCCATTAGGGGTATGAACCTATGTTTTGGAAGCACTTTGAATGAGAAGGGAAGGGAACACTCTGTTTTAAGGATGAGGCAGGGCAAGGTTTAGGAGTTCTCTCTTAACTTTCCCTGTAGGGCTGACCCATGAAAAATTATATTTTAGGAAGTTAAGTTAAAGGAAGGATGGAGATCCCTTCCTTTAGTGTTTCTCCTAATCCCTTCCTTTCTGTTGTTCAGTTTCCACGTGCCTTGGCCATTTGGTGTCCCCTAACTTCTAAAAGTTTTTACCACAGCATATGCCTAACACAGTTCTTTGCATATAATTGGCTTTCCACAATACTGTTAGTGAAAAACTAGACAAAGTTTACAAGTCAAAGATGGCTTTAATTTGGCAAAATATTTTTTAGAAATTCAATAATTTTACAGAGCAATCCTTTTTTTTTGTTTTAAAATGTCTATGCCTAGGATGTTTTTGGTGCTTACATCTTTAAAAAAATCAGTTTAATGGTTTCCTAAGTAATATTGGGCAGTAGGTGATGTAGTGGCTAAAGCCCTGGACTTAGAATCAGGAAGATTCATCTTTTTGAGTTCAAATCTGACCTCTAGATGTGTGATTCCAGCCAATTGTTTTAACCATGTTTGCCTCAGTTTCCTCAACTGTAAAATGAGCTGAAGAATGAAAAAGCAAATCACTCCAGTATCTATGCCAAGAAAATCTCAAAATGGGTTAATGAAGAGTTGTACATGACTGAAATAACAAAACAGAAAGTTCTTATTTTTAAAGCAATTAATGCCTTTTCAGACATCTTCTCTATTACCCTTTCCTTAGAGATGGGAAGCTGAAAGTAGCAATGCTGTCATAAGAGCTCTCAACTGGAAGTCACAAGACCTGGATTCTATTTCCTAGCACCTAGAGCTGTCCAAGCTGAATAGGGTATTAGATTTAGAGTCCGAATCTTGCCTTAGACTTATCATCTATCTCCCAGCTTTAGATTACTCATCTGTAAAATGCAGATAATGATAGCACCTACCTTCTAGGGTTATCATGAGGATCAAGTAAGATGACAAGCGAGAGACACTTTTCAAACCTTGAAATGCCAAAGAAATATTAGCTGTTATGAATAATGGGTAAGTTCTTCATCACCAGTCTTCTAGGAGAAGCTGAATGATCACTTTTCTAGAATGTTAGAGAAAAAACTTGGCTCTGGTGTGCATGGGACTAGATTCATGAAGTTCCATTTGAATCTGAATCTTGTGCCTGAATTAGAAGATGGACTGACAGAGATTAGATAGAATTTCCCTTTCCTGAGACTCATCCTTTGGCTCTGTCTTGGGTACTTGTGGCCTCTTTCAAGGTCCTTACTTCCTAGAGAAGGCTGTGATCATTTCAATGTATCTGTAATCAGTCGAATTTTGGTGGCCTAACTTCCTGAAATATTAGTTGGAAAGAGTAGAGCAAGATTAAAGGCGTGTCCTTTAATCCAGCAATACCATTACTGGTTTTGTATCCCAAAGAGATAAAAAAATGGGAAAGGTTCTGTTTATATAAAAATATTTATAGCTGCACTTTGTGTGTGGTGTCAAAAAATTTGAAAATGAGGGGATGTCCCCCAATTGGGAATGGCTGAACAAATTGTGGTATATGATGGTGATGGAATACTTTTGTGCTATAAAGAAGGATGGACTGCTTGATTTCTATAAGAACTTGAAAGATCTCCATGAACTGATGTGGAATGAAATAAGCAGAACCAGGAGAACATTATACGCAGTAACTGAAACATTGTGGGATAATCAAATGTGATTGCCTTTGCTACTAAAAGCAATGCAATGATCCAGGACAACTCAGAGGGACTGATAAGAAAGAATGCTATCCACATCTAGAGAAAGAACCGTGGGAGTAGAAATCCAGAACAAAGCATATGATTTATCACTTGTTTGTATGAGTATATGATTTGGGATTTGAGTTTTAAAAGATTACTCTTTTACAAAAAATAAATAATATAGAAATAGGATTTGAGTGATAATATATGTATAACCCAGTGAAATTGCTTGTCAACTCTGGGAGATGAAAGGGAAGAGGGGAGGGAGACAACAAGAATCATGTAACCATGGGAAAAAAATTTTAAATGAAATTTAAAAATCTATACAATAAACAAAATAATGTCATGATTTATAACAAAAAATAAAAATAATACCACCTTCAAGAAGATCTCCTTTACTTTGACTCATGACCTCTTAGTCCCTCATTTTTTTGTCCCCTTAGAACTTCTATTTTGTTCAATGATAGTGAATATCCCAAAATCAGAGTCACAAAAAGGACTTTGGATAACATCCATACCAACCCAAATCTCAATCATAAACTTTCTTTACAACTTCCCTGGCAATTGGAAATCTAGCATATTCATGAAAACTTTCAATGACAGGGAACCCATCACTTCCCCAAACAACACATTCAATTTTGGATTGCTCTATTTGTTGAGGTTTTCCTTATATTCAGCTATTTTATTCTATCTGTCCTCAATACCTTGCCAGCCATCATGCTGGTCCTTCTCTCTATTCCCTATGTCCTTCTCCATCTTATTCTGTAGTAATCAAATAAGTACTACTATTGCTTCTGGAAAGTCATAACCATAGATTGCTTGGTGGTTCTATTTGCTATTCCTATGGTTTTTTTTTTTTTCAAACCAAAAGATCCTTTTCTGACCATCATTTCCTTATGTGTGTTGTCTTTCCCTAGTACTCCCTCCAGGGAAGAATGATATCACTTTAATATCTGT
The DNA here is from genome assembly GCF_016433145.1 of Gracilinanus agilis. Taxonomy (NCBI): domain Eukaryota; kingdom Metazoa; phylum Chordata; class Mammalia; order Didelphimorphia; family Didelphidae; genus Gracilinanus; species Gracilinanus agilis. Next base: position 243,701,088 of record NC_058135.1, read on the forward strand.
ATTCCCTAGCACTATGAAGAGTGTCTGGCTGATAATAGATGATTAATACTTAGTCATTCATTTGTTCTTCAGGTTCTAATCTGGAAACAGAATATCTGGTCTCCTTGCCCACATGGCTGTCCTTCAAATAAAATTTAAAATAGTTATTATCATGTTTGTGAAATCTTTTCTTTAAGCTAAGCAAACTCATTTCCCTCATAAGTTCCCATTTATAAGATAATGAGGGTAGACCACATAAATAAATGAATGAATGAGTGAATGAATGAATGAGTGAGTGAAAAAGATTCATTAAGCACTCTCTATGTGTAAAGCAGCTGTCATCAAGGTAAGCCTCAGTGGAAAAAGGAACTGGCATGACTACTTATGATATGGTGCTCCTCTTTGTTTTGCCACTTTGGCTCAAGACATCAAAGAGCTATGATTTTTTTGGTGTTTAGGTCCCTCCTATTTACCCAGCTTGCAGGCATGCATTGTTTTGTTGATACCTAAGGCTCTGAGAAATTAAGTTATTTGCCCATGGTGAAACAACTAGTAGCTTCAGAGTTAGGATTTGAACCCAGATCTTTCACCAAGTCCGGTAGTCAGTCTGTCCACACCCCACAATGCATCTCTAAACTTTTTCAGAATGTAATTTCCAGAACATTCCTTTTAACAGAGGCCTCTTTAAAGCAGACAGACAACAACAAAATTTTAATGAAAAGGGTTGACCTCTTGTCATCCCTCAAATCCTATCACAAAGTCAGATTCCCCTCTTTCTTGTGCCAGTCAGTATCAAATATTCTTCATGCCATATATTATTAGCCAGGGACTCTGGAAATGAGTAGTTTGGGTCATGATATAAAATATTGTTTTATCCACTCATTTAAAAAAATACCTTTTTGGAAAGTAAGGCGCTCACTAGAAAAAAGTGATACCTTTACTAACCTCCTATATTTCAAAGGTGGTAATTATTCAGACTCTCCCTCTCTCTCTCTCTTTTCTCCCTCCCGCTTAAATAAGGTGAAGTGAACAGCTGCAGTCACTGGCCCTGGTGCCTGTACAGATTTTGTATGTTCAAAAGCAATTAATCACTGAGTTGAGAGGGAATTTCACCAAGCAAAAGGTGAACACTCTATCTGAACTTGTGACCTTAAATCCACAAAGAGAAATGGAAATTCCCCTCCTGAGCTGTTCAGACACCTTCTTTTCATCTTTTGCTCTTTCCCTTCACCCAGAATACTAACACATTTCCAATTCACATCCAAAGCAGTAACTTGGCTAAAAAAATTAGATCATTGTTACCACACCCTAATTCTTTGGGTCCACTTCATAGCCAGCTTTGGTTATCATAGTATATACCCTTGCATTGGGGAAGAATCTCAGCATCCCATTGAACTTTTTTTCTGTTAGCATTCCATTGGGAAGATCCTACCATGCCATGGGCTAACATTTCATTAATAGGCATTGTGTCATAACAGATAAGGCATTGGTGCTATAGACTAGCATTCTGGATTCAAATCCAGCTACTGACACTATATGACAAGGGCAAATCCTTTGCCCTTGGGCTCTCTGGGCCCAAGTTTCTTTGTCCATAAAATGGGCTAAATGTAATGTAAAATGGGATAAAATATTAAATCACTCAAAAACTACAAAGACAAAAATAAGGGTGTCCTACCCTCAAAGATCATTTTTTCAGGGGAGATCCTCATACACATTTAAGTATATCATTCAATTCAGTAGTTCAATAAACATTTAATATATTCTATGTGCCAGGCACTGTACAAAGCACTATTGATACAGTTTAAAGGGGATAAAAAGACAATCCTTGCCTTCAAGGAGCTAACAATCTAATGGAAAAAGACAAAGAACAAAAGGAAGCTGAAAAGGAGAGAAGATGGAGAAAAGGAGTAGGGAAGACTAAATAATGGATTATGAGGGATTGTTGGAAAAGCTATGGATGGAAAAAGTAGAGTTACTTTAATGTTCTGAAATTAGAGGTCTCAATAAAGAGAGGTTTCGGTAGTAGTTTAATGCTCCACCTTCCATCCCTCCAATCAGAGGCGAGAGGCAACTGAGGAAGTTGGGAAGGTGTTTGGTATCAAAAACTATGTCAATCAGCATGTTGATGAGATTTCAAGTTACCAGTTTATCCTGGGGGAAGGCATGATATTCCACTGAATTGAAACCAAGCATAACTGCTGTTGTTATTAGGAGGTATAAGATAATACAAAATAATTTTGGAGGAGAGAAGGCACTAGAATATGGAGGGTTCAAGAAAGTTATCATGTCTTAAAGGAAACAAGCAAAACTAAGAAATGGATGCAAGGAAACTAGGATCCCAGAGATAATAATAGCTATAGTACCTATCTCACAGGTTTGTTATAAAGATCAAATGAGATATAAAGACATTTTGCAATCTTTTATAAATGTAAATGAACAAGTTGCTTATTTCATAATACATCCATGTTCTCTCAGTGTTGTTATTCTTACTTTATTAATATTCTAAGGATATTCTCAGGATGAAAAAATATCAAAACCTCCTGGTGCTTCTGCTTCTAACCATAATCATTAAACCATGGTTTGCATGTAATAATCGGATCACAGTGCCTCAACTAGAAATTTCTCTACTGCTCTCCTCAACTCATTCACTACCACCAGTTGAGTTGAATGACGGATTTGAGTTTCATTGAATTCAACAATGTACCTTTATCTTCTAGTAACCATCATAGTTCTTCTAATCTCTTAGATAAAGGTTAGAAGGTAGCTTTGTGTAGGCAGTCTTCTATGTTTTCCTGCTGTCTTAACTTTGTCATCTTTCTGATTATTTGCTTTTGGCAAGTAGTTTATTTACAAAATGCATCCATGCTCAGTAGTACATTATTATGGTTAATGGTTTCAACTATGCATCACATTCATAGGATAACTGAGGGTGGAAGATTAAAAGATGGAAGGGAGCATGGATTTAGATTTGGAAAGGACCTTGGAGATCACTGAGTCCAACTCAGCCTTTCAAATAGTGGTGTCTTGATAGTTTTTTGCAACTGACTCTTCAGAAGAAAAAAAAGTTCATGACCCACTTTTGAATTTAATTTGCATAATTAATATTTTCTCTTTCACTTTTACAATACAAACATCAAAACAAATAAATCAATCCTTGATTTGTAATAGTTTCCAGATTTCTGAGGTGTTGATACTCAGGCTGAGAATTTAATAACAAGTTATAAACCAGTATATGCTGGCTCCATCACATTTCTGCTTACAGATAGTAAAATTGGGACGGGGGAAGTTAGGTGACAGAGATGGGATTTGAACTCAAATCTTCTGATTCTAAATTCACTCTTTCCGCTGTGTCCCATTGCCTTTCAATAAAGATTATTTACATTAAACTAGCTCCATTAGAAATATCTGTCCATGGCTCCTTTATTTGACAAGTTATGATAAAGGGGTATTCCATCAAATATGACTGCTGGCACAGGCTCTAGCTTGAAAGAAAGAACAAAGCAGATGCAGTGGGCTGAGGTTCTCTCATTGTGTCCATCAGCACTAGATTTGAAACGTGGGTAATGTGATGCTCTTCCAGGGACTGTTAGGCCTCTTGTAATTGGCTTAAAAATTGAGAAATTAATGTAGTGGAACCTTCTTGAAGGGGCCATCAATAAAAGACGGAGGATTCAAAGATTGAAATGTACCTGCGGTTATGTTAATTATGATTAATTGTCACTCTTAGAGGTTTTTGAAGGAACTGGTTATTAACCATGAACCATAATTACTGTACACCAGTGAATATACATGGTGCTAAAGACAGGGTTTTTGTTGTCATAGGACATTTTGAAAATTGAATTGGTAATTATATGACATGCTGGAAGGAAACTGAACTCAATCCAATTCGATTCCACAGACTTTTTTTTAAGTGCTGAATATGGCCCTAGCACAGAGTTGAAAGGATCCTCAGAGGCCATCCAGTCCAACCCCTTGAGGACCTGCAAGTTAAATCAATTAACCTGTCAGTTAGATGGTTAGCTTAAAAGCAGGAATTTGAACTCAAGTCTCTGGCTCCAGACCCAGTGTTCTTTTCACTGAACTGCAATAAACAAAAGGAAAAAATGATTCAGGATAGTGCAGAGGATATTTTAGTGACCAGCCTTTTAATCAGGATGACCTTAGTTAGTTCAGTTCCTATCTCTGGCATATTAGCTGTGTGACCATGAGGAAAGCTACTCCTTATAAATAAAAGACTATTTCTTTTTGACCTTCATATCCCTAGGACCTAGGACAGTGACTTGTTCATAGTATTGTTTTGAACTTATGAGAAAGAAAACTAGCCACATTCAGAGGAAGAACTGTGGGAGGAGAAACACAGAAGAAAAACAACTGCTTGAACACATGGGCTGATGGGGATATTATTGGGGATGTAGACACTAAACAATAACTCTAGTCCAACTATCAAATATATGGAATTAGATCTTGATCAATGATATATGTAAAACCCAGTAGAATTGTGCGTTGGCCAAAGAGGGAATAGTGGGGCTTGGGGAGAGGGAAAGAACATGAAACATGCAACTATGGGAAAATATTCTAAATAAAAACAAAGAAAAATAAAGGGAAAACTTAATCTTTCAAGACTCCCCAGGTAAATCTCTAAGACTGTAAGTTTCAGAGGAACTACCAATCTGCAATGGTGGATAATTTCCATAGCATATGTCAAACCCTACCCCAAGCTAACTCCAAAAAAAAACCCCAAAACCCAATCCCAAAGAGCCAGTAGACCTTCATCTTCAGAACTAGTCAATGCAATACAAATAGTGTTCCTCCTTTTTTCACAATTATGAAAATAGAAGGTGAGGGAACAGCTATAGATGCAATTTACTGAGTCATTTAAAAAGCTTCTGATAAAGTATCTCATACTGTTCTTGTGGAGAGAATACATAGATATGGATTATATCCTAAAACAATTAGATATACTCAGCAGTGACTGGATGGCTGTATTCAGAGTAGTTGCTAATTCAGTGTCAACATGGCAGGAAGTCTCTGGTGAAGTGTCTTAAAGATTTGAGCCTGGCTCTGTATATTTTGACATATTAGAAAATTACCTGGAGAGAGGTGTAAATATTTTACTCACCCAGTTGCCAGATGTCACAAAGCTAAGAAGGAAAGTGATTAAGTGTAGCAGATGAAAAAGTCAGGATCCAAAAGATTTTGACTAGCTAGAGCAACAGGCTAAATCAAAGATGAAATTTTGTAGAGATAAATGGAAAGTTTTATACTGAAGTACAAGAAACCAATTTCACAAGGGCAGGATGTACTGGAGCAGTACGATTTGAAGTAGCAATTTTTAAAAAGTTCAGGAGATTTTAGTGGCCTGCAAGCTCAATTTGATTATATAATAGAGTATAATAGCATATATACACATATGTGTGTGTGTGTGTAAAATATAAAATAGTTATAATGTTAAATGCAAAAAAAAGCTTGTTTAGACATAATTTTCAAGTAGGTGATAAAGTCCCATTCTGTTTATGGCTTATTCCCTTCCTTTCTTTTACCCTCTTTTGCCTTCATCAACTCTCATGTGGAGTATTGTGTTCAGTTCTGGGTGATGTAGAAGCAGCTTGGTGGCTTAGCCTAGAGTCATGAAGACCTGAGGTCAAATCCAGCCTCAGACACTCACTAGCTGTGAGTGAGGACAAGTCACTTAATCTCTGTTTGCCTTAATCCTTTGGAGATGGACATGACAAACTACCCCTATATCTTTGCCAAGAAAATGCTCTATAAAGTCATGAAAAATTGGTTACGACCGAACTACTCAACAACAACCTGGTTGCCATGGTTTAAGGATGGCATGAATAGACTAGAGACTGGACAGAGGAGGGCAAATAGGATGGCGAATCCATGCCATCTAAGGACTGATTGAAGGAATGGGGCCATGTATAGCCAAAAGAGAAGAATCAAGAGTAGATGTGAAAACTGTCTTCATGTACTTGAAAGGAGAGCCATGTAGAAGAAGAAATAGATTTGTTCTATTGACCCCAGAATATAGACCCGGGGCACTGGGATGAAGTGGAAAAAGAGGGGAGTCTAGGCTTGATGTCAGAAAAAAATTCCTAACAATCAGAGCTTTCTAGAAGGGGAGTGGGCTACCTTGAGGGGTGTATGGTTAGTCTTCTTTAGATGTTTTCAGGCAGAGGCTGGATAACTACTGTTTGTGTATGTTATAGGAAGTACTCATTCCATGTATGGATTGGACTAGATAACCCCTGAGGTCATCTAACTATCCCAATTCCATGATTCTGATTCTGTGATCATAGAGGGTAAAAGACATATATACATGCAACTATGATACCAACCATATTGAATTACATAAGTCAATAAAAACTAAGTGCTATGAGAAGGCAGAGGCAAAGAAAGAGCCCTTTGGACTTTGGATATTCAGGTGGGCTCCCTGGAGGTGGTGGCATTAGCTCAAATTGTTGGTGTTATAACTGGAACAGATAATAGTGCCTTGACTGGAAGAATAAAAAAAGAGTAGAACTTCTTTTCAGGTAAATCTCATAGCCAGTGATTGGCAGTGTAGTGATTTTTCAAACTAAAAATGCAGGAGTTATTGTATATGTCTCTGACTTTGCTGGTTTTAAAAGCTAAGTGTTCACAGAGTAGATAAAGATGCTAAACGCTCTATTAAAAATAGATATTACAGCAGAACTGCGTTTGGGGGTAGACTAGGTGATATGACTCAAAGACCTTTTTATATTCATGTGAAAGTCACTTATTGATAGCTGCGGAAATTTTATGATTAAAACCATTCAAGGCAGGGGAATTCAGGCAGTGTCGCTCTGCAAAGTTTGCTTACTCATCTCTCTTGGTGGTGAGACAAATATTGTAGGGGGAAAATGGATTTATTTGATGATGTGGGGAATGGTGGGAAAAATTGCTGCATGCAAATGAAGTAAGGAAATGTGATTTCATGAATAAGAAATAATCCAAAGCATCAACATCCCATAGGCAGTAGATAGTGTGCTCTTTGGAATGAACTGTGCCCATCAGTGCTATAACTGGTATTTCTTTATCTTGCATAGTAAGCCTAAAGATGCAAGTTTTCCTTGGCCCAATTGAAAATAAAAAACATGTTTCAATTTTATTCCAGCTATAAGTTGTAAGTGTAAAACATGTGTATTTAAAGCCACTGCAATTAGCAGGGGCAGGGGCATTTCTGGAGTTGAGCTTTCTTTGAAACCCAGCTGTAAGGTTATAGACCTGAACCCCTTGAGTAATCTGGTTAAGCTGGTGGATCTCTTCTCAGGATAATGTTTTTAAATACATAAGATTACAAAGGTAAATGATTATATGATTCTCTCTCTCTCTCTCTCTCTCTCTCTCTCTCTCTCTCTCTCTCTCTCT
>NC_058135.1:243708849-243740229 GCF_016433145.1 Gracilinanus agilis
CTCTCTCTCTCTCTCTCTCTCTCTCTCTCTCTCTCTCTCTGTCTCTGTCTCTGTCTCTGTCTCTCTCTGTCTCTCTCCCAAACCCCATGGGTATTCTGATGAAGCTGGTGGATCTCTTCTCAGGATAATGTTTTTAAATCATAAAAAATACATAGCATTACAAAGGTAAGTGATTCCCTCTCTCTTTTCTCTCTCTCTCCCTCTCTTCCTCCTCCCTCTCTCCCTCTCTGTCTCTCTAATCAGTGTGTCTTTCTATTTTTTTTAATAAATAAGTTCATAGACTCCAGGCTAAGAGCCCTGGAGTGATGATATTGATACAACAATAGGAACAATAATTTTGCATGTCATTTTCTACTGTATACCTCTATATCTCTATATTTATCTATTTATGAAAGAGAACGTATATATGGAGGTATATACATATACACCCATTGTCATAGAATAACAGAGTTTTAGAGTTAGAAAGGACCTTCATGTAATTACTTGTATATTACACATATAACATACTACTATATATGTAGGTTGTGGACTATTAGTATTTAAGCACAAGTCTAGGTTATCTTTAGAAGAAGAGGATACCTAAAGAGGGTTCAGAAAGTCCATTTATTTCTTAAGAAGTTCATTTCTGAGAATCAAAATGCCAAATATTTGTTGATGCTGATAATAATCTTCTTTTGGTAAAAAATTACAGACCATGTTTTTCTGTACAAAAGCTGAATTCGGCTGATAATTACACTCTGATGGGATTTTTTTCTATTCTGCTCATAGTCTCCTGTGGAAAGAGGCAGGGGTCAAATGTGGAAATTGCAGTTCGGCTCTGCTGCCTGCCCTTTCCCTGGCTTGTTTACGCCTGCTTAGGTGAGGGTCTCTGAATCTGCTGATAGAGCTTGATTGCAGCAACCACTGCAGCAATGGGACCCCAGCCCTTACCCTAATCCCCAGTAAGGCAGCTCTGGATGGCTTATACAATCACCCCAGACTCCTGCAAATTAAGAAGCCCTCTAATAAGATAAAAATACACAAGTATATATGCCTATGATATATATATATACATATAAACATATATATATTTACGTAAGTTTATACACACAACATGATAGCAATATATACAAGTACAATGATTTGTGTATAATTTTCCACTGTATGCCTAGATACAAAATATCTGTATCTTTATATATGAAAGGAACATTTGTATGCATATATATATATATACACACATAGAGGTCTATGTAAGCTTGTGTATACAAACACAATGTCATATATGTGTAGAATAATTTTATGGGTAGTTTTCCATTGTATATCTCTATATACAATATATATGTATATATGAAAGGGAACATATATACATATATATATGTATATACACATATGATCCATTTATAAGTGTGTTTTAAATATACGAATGTGTGTGTATATTTCCTTTCAAAGAAATCTGATTTTAGGAATATGGCTTGTATTTGGGGAAACCTATAACAATAAGAGTAGCTAGAAATATGCTTTTTAACGTTTGCAAAGTGCTTTATATATGTTATTTCATTTGATCTCCACAACATCCCTGTAAAGTAAATGTTCTTATTATCCCCATTTTTACAGATAAGGAAATTGAAGTTCAGAGGTTGAATGACTTGCGCGAGTTCACAAACTAGTAAGGATCTGATGGACTATTCCAACTAAGATCTATCTATTGGGCCACATAGCTACTTATAAATGATTATTTATTTTGTTCTTACTGTTGCGTTGTTTCAGCTGTGTCCACCTCTTTTGACCGCATTTGGAGTTTTCTCAGCAAAGATACTGGAGTAGTTTGCCATTTCCTTCTCCAACTCATTTTACAGAGGAGGAAACTGAGGCAAACTGTTAATTATCTTGCTCAGGATCACACAACTATTAAGTGTCTGAGGATAGATTTGAATTCAGGTCTTTCTGATTCAAAATTCAGCATTCTACCCACTATGCTACCCAACCATTCCTAATGGGCCATTCATTGCACATAGTATTGTGATACTGTGCCCTTATGATATATATATATAGATAGATAGATATAGATAGATAGATAGATAGAGATATAATACAATAAAAATATTAGATATAGATATAATAGAATAGAAATGTTTAAACTAAGTTATTTTAAATGATAGTAATAATACCCTATATTTATACAACTTAAGATTTCAAAACACCTTATAAATCTGACCCCTTAATACAGTCTTATGAGGTAAATGTCATGTGTATTATTATTATGTCCATCTTGCAGGTGAGCAAATCGAGCTTCAGAAAAGACAAGTGACGTGTCACTTGTTCTGCATGGTCAAGGTGCCTGATTAATGACAGAGGTCTGTCAGCCAGTCAACAAGCATTTATTAAATGCTTACCATTTTTCAGGCATTGGGGTAAGCTCTAGGAATATGAAGAATTGCAAAAATGGTCTGGGCGTGGAGTTTGGTCCCTGTTTTCTCCTCACTGTAGGCTCAGGCTTCTATGACACTGTACTGTACCATCACAGAAGGATCTCAGACTATGATTTTGGGGAACTCTCAAAATTCTGTGTGTTTGTATTACTTTGTTGTTCTGTTTCCCCTGGGCTCCCTTTATTGCTTGTGGATAAAAGCAGGGTCTCAAACAATAGGGTTTAAGACAGAAACCTGGGCGCCTTCTCTCCTTCCAGACCTCAGACTCGCTGGTGCCTTTTCTAACACAGGTCCAATTCCCAGTTTTCTATTCTTTGCTCCTAAGGGAGATGAGGCTGATGCATACTGGAGATTAATCATCAGGACCCAAGAGAAGAACCCTACTGGGGAAAAGAGGGTATGGTCTGGGGTCTGGTTGGAGAGAAGACAACCTCTAGGTGGCAAAGTAGGCATCAAGTTCCTTCCCAGCAGTGATTCTAAGGAGGGGAAATACAACTGAATACAGTGGAATGAGGGAGACAATTCACACTGTCAAGATGACACTTTCCTGGGGCAGCTAGGTGGTCAGTGGATAGAGCACAAGGTCTGGAACCAGGAGGTCCTGGGCTCAAATCTGACCTCAAGACATTTCCTAGCTGTGTGACTTGGGGAAATCACTTAACCCAGATTGTCTAGCCATTGCCCTTCTGACTTAGAGTTGTCACTAAGACAGAGAGAATGGCTTAAAAAAATGATGGTGCTATCCATTATAAAACTTAAATGCCCCAAATATGCATCCCTCCTCACTTGGCTACCATGGAATTTCCATGGAATCAACCACTTCTCCTCCCTCCAGAATGTCTTCCTAGAACTTGAATCCATGGCTTGATGGGACAGTATTAATGATAGACCTCTACCAACTCTGAGACATATTGGCTCCCAGTTCTCTTCCTTGTGCTCATCAATCCCCTAGTAGGTACAAAGAGTCTCTGTGTAGCTTAGAATATAATGACAAACGCCTTCTGATTTATCTAGAATTTACAGAGAAGGGGAAAGATTTAATGGTTTTGATTAGGGACCAAGGTGACCCAGTTGTTCATAGGGTCAAGTAATTTAGAGGTGAAAGGGTCTTTCGAAGTCATTGAATCATAGGATCCCAGATGTAGCCTTGAAAAATTCAGCTAGTCTTGTCCCCTCATTTTACAGACATGGAAGTTAAGACCCTGAAAGCCTCAATCACTGTCTTTTCCTTGTCTCTTCTCATAGCTAGAGACTCCTTGTGAGATCACCTTTCACTCACACCAAGTCTAATTCTTACATATATAATTGTTTGCATATTGTTTTCCCCATCAGGATGTGAGTTTTTAAGGATGAGTATTGCATTTTTGTTTTTCTTTGCATTCCAAGAACTTGGTACATAAAAAGTGCTTAACTTGTTGACTGTTGTCCAAGGTCACCCATGTAGTAAGTGGCAGAATTAGGATTTGAACCCATGTCTTCTGACTCCAAATTTAACACTTCCCATTACACAAAACCCTCGAGTCTCAAGTGTTTGTTCCCCTACTGCATTTGGCGCTCTGGGTGTATGCATAGGGAGGCGGGTGTTCCTAGTTAGTCACGTAGTTCCCTGCCTGAGTGTTGGGAAAGGGACTGATTCCTCTGTCTAGATCAGTGGTTCCCAAACTTTTTTGACCTACCACCCCCTTTCCAGAAAAAATATTACTTAGTGCCCCAGTCACATACTATCACTGCCCCCTTATAGTTATTCAACACCCCCAAATGCACCTGTGGCCATCACTGCCCTCCTGGATCACTGCAGCACCCACCAGGGGGCAGTGGCACCCACTTTGGGAATCACTGGTCTAGAAGTTTCCTGAAAAATCTATTCATCCATAGGTTATGCAACAATAACATACTCAGCTATGCCTAAGGATTCTCTTTGTAGGTTATCATAGCTGTCCTTATGGTTATTGTTTGTCCTTTGTTTTCAAAGAGGATCAGAGACATCACAGGGTGATGCCTTGGCTTGTGCATGAAGCTGCCCCTATCCATTACAAGTTGATTTGAGTGGCCTTCCAATTACCCAGGTAGTCAGTGACTTTATAACATGGTATTTGGGCAGGAATTTAAATGGGGCAGAGCACATGGTTCAGTGTAAATAATGTATGTGGGTGAATCATATTACAACATGGTGGCCACCTGGGTAGTTCATAAAATAATGAACTTGGAGTCAATAAAACAAGGGTTTAAATTCCACCTCAGATTTTAACTAATTGCATTTGCCTTTAACCTTTAACTCTTAACCTTCCCCAGCCTTAATCTTCCCATCCACAAAATAGGAATATAAAGAGCACTTAACTCATAGAGTTCTTATGAGACTCTAATGAGATAATATATGTAAATTACTATGTTAATATTATTATTATGAGTGAAAAAAACAAATAGAATTCCGCAATAGTCAGTAGGATCCTCCAATCATCTTGATGGTGGGAAGTATCGTACCTGAGATAGTGGTCAAAGGATAGGTAATACATTCTGATATCATTAGACTAGAGGTAACATGCCTTGGGAAGGTAAACCTACATAGCTATCCTTCCCCCAAGAAGACCATGAATGATACCATCTAAAAATAAGAGACAAGCAAGGAAGCCCAGCGATGTAAAAGGGGAAACCACAGAGTCAATTCTTTTCAAAATGGGCAGATATTTGCTGCTGGCAGATTAAATTGAGTAGGTTTAGTTGAGGCTAAATGGTGGTCAAGTTAACAGTCTTCCGGAGAATCTGACAGAGGGGTTCAGATTTGGGTTTTAACTCCTTTCCTTCAATATTGGAGGCAGTGTAGGTAATGGTGAAGTGGAATCCACTGAAATAGAATACCCACCAGATATGTCATTATTAAGCTCCTGGCCTCTATGGAAGTACGTCAGGTCAGAGCGGAACAAACAACCAGTGTATATTCCCTTAGTGTCTTCTATGTGCTGAGTACCAGGCTAGGCACTGGGAATGCAGAGAGAAGAAAAAACCATCTTTCATAAGGAGAGGTAATGGACATTACCCATCCATCCATATTTAATGTTTATAGATACACACATATGTATGTATTTTGTATATAGATACATATACCCCCAAACATATACACATGCATGCACCCAACAAACATCATATGGTGGAGAGGAGATACTCTTGGGGAAGATTGAATTATGAGGATGCTCGATTCCCTCCAAATCATATGTCCATGCCTCATTAGTGACTTTCACTGCTAGGAGCTTATCTGATCTTGTAGAATTATGTCCTATAGGGGGTTCTGTCTGTGTCAGGTTCTGGGAAGAATTCATGGAAGTCCAGGACCAGGTGATGTGGAGAGAATGACTCTCACTTTGATAATCATTGCACTGGTATCCCTAATTAATAGTTTCTACAGATCTGGAGGAGTAGGGAGTTGATGTTAATAGCTCACGTTCATATAGTGCTTTAAGAGTTGCAAGGTTCCTTTAGTGCTTTAAGATTTGCAAAGCACTTGATATATGTTACCTCTTTTGGTTCTCACAGCACCTCTGTGAAATAGGTGTTACTATTACCCCTGTTTTAAAAATGAGGATGAGAGAGATTGAGGGACTTGCCCAGGGTCACACAGATAAATAAGAGTCTGAATCAGTATTTGAACCCAGGTCTTCCAGATTCCAAGTTAATGCTCTATCCACTAAGCATCTAGCTATTCCTAAGGTTTTTGAAAATATTTTCTACTTCCAGAGGCCATCAGGAAACCTTGATCCACTTAGATAATTCAGTGATAGATATTTTAAGATGAGAAACTCTGGAAATAAAATAGTGGCAGTATCCCAACAAACCAAGGAGCCAAATTAGGTTTCATATAAATGTAGTCCCTGTCCCACACCACCCATTGAATATTGATAATTTCGATCATTTATAGAGATCCACACTGACTCACTCTGTTGGCTTGTCATACACTCCTTTTCCCCCTTATTGAATGAGCACTTTTCTGACACAGTAAACAACTTGTGCTTTGGTAGGTGTTGGAAGATGACTAAAATCAATTCAGCATATCCCAGAGTTGGAAAGAGGACCTAGCCAATAGCTGGGGATACTATTAAAATAGACTACCATCACCCTTGTCCTAGAATGAGGGGCTTCAGGACTTCTCTCTTAAATATAGCCTTCTGAGACCCCCACCTTTAGCTATAAGCATCATGTTCCCAAACAGAATAGACTCTGTGAACATTGACTTGTTTGTTGGTGGGCTGGAAGAATTCCAGAGATATTCTTGCTTGTTTATGAAAACAGATCATGCAAAGCTACTATCCTGGTAGACCAGAGGAATGCTGTAGTAGAATTTACCTAGAGTTTGGTAGAGCCTTTCATGTTATTGTAGTCAAGATCAAGGAATGCGATGTAGGCAATAGTCTAATTAGGGGAATTTAAAACTGGTCGAATGGCCAAATAATTCCCTGATGAAGAAAGGTGATTAGAAATCAAACTTTTCATACTTCTCAGAGACTATCTTCTATCCTACAGGTCTGCCTCTCTTAAAGAGTAGCCACACTTGTATCTTTAGCCCAAGATGTGGGTCTAGTGAGGAATAAGCCAATCATAACAGCCTTGGAGCTCCCAACTGCGAGCAACTCTACTTCTTCCCTGACTATGAGCTATTTCACTGAGCCCTAGTAACCTCACCTTGGTATGTATAATGGAGTTTTCCACCTAGGCAAACAATTCAACATGGATACCGTAAATAGGGCTTTAGCTTTTAACATGAGAGAATCAATAAAAGGAATAAAACTGTGTATAACGGAAAATATACTTGATGCCTACAACTTCTCTCAGATTTAGGCAGGGAAGTAGTCTATTAGCTCTGGCCCAAACCCAAAGGTTTTAAAGTACAGCCACTCCACTTCTTGGAATCAGAGAATTAAAAATGGAATACGTTGAGCCCTCCTTCCACACCTCCTAGCCATTCCTCCTGGAGACAGGCAGTGTGGGAAATAAAATACAGTTCCTAAATGAATGTTTGACTTAGTGTTCCAATAGGGCTATTAGTCATTCAGTCCTGATAAACATTTTGTAAACACCTACCATGTGCCAGATACTGTGCCAAGCACAGAGTAAAGGACTCAGAAGCTCTGGACTCAGTTCCTTTTCACTATCTAGATGTTCTTCTTTCTCATCAGTTTCTCTGCTCAGCTTCTTTCTGTCTCATTGCTCATTTCTTGAACCTGCTTTGACCAGGAGTCATCACAACCCTTTAAAAGATCACCAGTGTCAGGGGTAGCCACTCTAAATACCATCTTGACTCTTCTCTCTGTGTGTCTTTTTTCTTTGCTGTTTCTCTTTGAGTTCACATTTTTGTAGCTGAAAACTAGACTATTTCTACCTAAGTCTCTTCAATCATCATCTAAACTTGGCCACATTCTGCTGGGGGAGGAGAGGAGGAAAAGAAAAAAGGGCACTATTTCTGGCTACCTTGAGGGTTATAATAACCAGAATAAAGGAGGTGATGGTCCCACAAACTTTCTTGTTTGTTGTTGTTGCTGTTCAGTGATATTTTATTTTTCCCAATTATATGTTTTATAAAAAGGATAAAAATGTAACATATAATATAAATATATAATGTATTAATATATGTAAAAATTATACCATTTATAACATTCATTTTCTTATATTCTGAGCTACAAATTCTCTTCCTCCTTCTCTTCTTTCCTCCATCTGAGATGGTAAGCAATTTGATATGGGTTGCACATGTGCCATTATGCAGAACATATTTCTGTATTTGTCATGTTGTGAAAGAAAACTCAAAGCACACTTACACATAACCATGAAGAAAATAAAGTGAAATGGTATGTTTGAATCTGCATTCAGACTCTATCAGTTTTTCCTCTGGAAGTGAATAGCTTCATATGTGTCCAAAGGACACATAAGTTCTTTGGAATTGTCTTAGATCATTGTATTGCTGTGAATAAGTATTCACAGTTATTCATCATACATTATTGCTGTTACTGTACAATATTCTCCTGGTTCTGCTTACTTCATTTTGCATCAAATTATGTAAGTCCAGGTTTTTCTGAAAGCATCCTGCTTATCATTTCTTATAATAGTATTCCATTACAACCATAAACTAGATTCTTCATCCATTTCCCAATTGATAGGCATCCCTTCAATTTCTAATTCCTTGCTACCACAAAAAAGAGAAGCTATGAATATTTTTGTACAAATAAGTCCCTTTACCCCCACTTTTTAAAAATATCTTTGGAATACACACCTAGTAGTGCTATACACAGTTTTATAGCCCTTTTAAAATCCCCCAACATTTGCATTGAATGTTTTTTCAGTTTGTAGTGAAACATTTTAAGAAGGACACTGAAAATTTGGCAAGTATCTGGAAGAGGACAATCAGAATGGGAAAAGGTTGCTAGACCACCGAATGGTTCTACAACAGACAATCTTATCTATGAATGAAGGACTGTATGTGGGTATCCTCTTAGATACATCTGAATTGAAGGAAAGAAAGGGGATTAAATATGAAGTCTGAGGAAGAATTCAATGGGGGTACTTGGCTAGAAATGACCAACTATACATATTTATACTTTGTCAGGATAGAGCACATTGTGCTGGGGACCAGAATCTGGTAGACATATCTGAGTTTTTAATATCAATATTCCTGACTTTCCATGCTGAGCTTGATGGGATTAAGCCTATCGAACAAGTGGTGTCATCAGTGTTTAAATGTGCAAAATACTATTATAGTACACATGGATGTTGTTTATAGTTTTCCACTTTGATGGGTTTTGGTGTACTTACAGTCATGTTGCTATGGTGATTGAGAGGGACAGCTGCTGTCAGGTTCCTCCCCCAGGAATTGTATGGTAATGATGGTCAAAAGGGGACTCCTCCTGGGGAATGGAATGTTATTAAAAATCTGAAAATAAATGGACAGGTAGTATGTAAAACTCCATTCTCATTAGTAATAATTAACATGAATTCATAGAACACTAATGAGAAGTAGCTAATTTTCGGTGAAGAGATGCATAATGAACTCAAACCAGATGACCGCTGCCCATGCTTATGATTCACATGAAGACAAATTATACCAACAGAAGGAACCTAGAAAGCATTGCAACAGATTGGGCAATCGTGGGCAAGAAATGGAACAGAACTGAAGAATTGCTAGGTAATGAAATAGTTTCTAAGAGTGAGATTTAGATTTCTGGACTTCAGATATAGAAATGATGGGATACTGGTCAGGAATGCATTAAAAAGGGTTCAGTTCAATATATAGTGGCCTAGAGACTTTTGTGAACTTGATCAGGAACTGTTAAACTAAATAATAAGATGGAAAAAGAAAACTGCCTAAGGACATTTACCCAGTCATATATCAGAGAATAAATAGTAGATAAAACATAAAAAGTAGATCCCCAGAATCAGTGCTTCACGTTAGACAATGTCCAAGAAGAGAACCAAGTAATAAAACCCATGGCCTTATCTATCTATTCACAAATGCATGAAATTTGGATAATAAAGTATTATAGAAATCTGAAATGTAATAGAGAACTACCCATAGAAGTAGGAAAACATGGGTTCAATTATTGCCTCTGATACAGGCTATAGGTAGGCTATAGGTTAATCTCTGAGTATTCCCAGGCAACTTGGTAAGAATGTATTGTTCTGCATTTGAGTAGGGATTATCCACATCAATAGTATCCTACTGAAATCATAGTACCAGAAAAGCACACACATAGAAGGAAACAAAGTTTACCGAATAGGTATTATCAAGATGTGGGCTTTTGGAAATCAATCTGAAATAATACTGAGAGAGTTCTAGAACTGTATATACTCTTAAACCCAGAAATTCCATGTTGGGTCTTTATCTCAAGGTGATCAGGGAAAAATGAAAAGAAATTATATCTTCTAAAATATTTATAGTAGCTCTCTTTGTGGTGGCAAAGGGGATATCTATCAACTGGAGAATGGCTAAATAAGTTATGTCATATGATGGTGATGGCATACTACTGCACTATAAGAAATAATGATCAGGTTAATTTTAAAAAATACATGGAAAGATCTACATGAAATTATGAAAAGCAAAATAAGTAGAATCAAGAGAACATTATATACAGATAACATAATTAATGTTGGAAGAATAATTCGCAAATGTCTACCTCTAGCAAAAGAACTGATAACTAGAAATATGAAAAACATAATTTATATAAGCATTTTTTGATCAAGCAATGCCTTTTCTAATGTGAGGGAGGGAGATACTTGGGAATTTCAATGTAACCAACAAACAAATATATTAATTTTAAAAAAAAAGAAAAACTTCTTGGTCATGTAGTGTGCTGATAAGAAAAGGCATACCTGATTCAAAAGGAAAAGAATAGGTTACCCCCCCCAAAAAAAATTTGGTACATGGTATATTATGAAGATACACTCAAATGAGAAAATTAACACAATAGAAAAGGAATTAGAATACTACATAGGTATAAGGATCAACAGAAGTAGAAACTAAAAGAATGCTGTATGGGGAGTATACTATGGGCCACCAGACCAGAAGATGGAAATAGTGGATGAATTCAAGAAATGGAGCACAAACTTGGAAGAAGTATGGTTTATTAGTTAGAAAGAAGTTAAAATAGTCAAGCATCTGCTAAAACTGTTGTCTCTCTCTGCCAGAAGTAGAATAGCTGAGAAATTTTCGACTTGCCTTAACAACTTTACTCTTCAAATATAGAAAATATTTTTTAAATTATTTATTACAAATTACATATAATAAAAATTTCCACATGAGTTTTCCAAAGTTATATGATCCTAACTGTCTCCCTCCCTTCTTTCCCCTGTCCCAGAGCTGACAAGCAATTCAATCTGGGTTATATATGTATTATCACCTAAAACATATTTCCATATTATTCATTTTTGTAAGTGAATAATCTTATAAAACCAAAACCTCAAATCATAAACCCAAATAAACAAGTGACAAGTCATATATTTTCAAGTCCATTCCTATTTCAACAGTTCTTTCTCTGAAGGTAGATAGCATTCTTTTTTATAAATCCTGAAGAAAGCATTAAAGGAAATCACTAATTAAATGCAACTGGTTTAGACTAATAAGGAAGAACTTTTTAACCAATGTAATAATGAGTATCCTGGGAGCAAGTATTCACTCTATAGACTGTTGGACTTGGAATTGGGAAGACCTAATTTTGCCTGCCTTAGACACGTACTGTATGACCCAGTTACACAGAGTAAATTGCTTAATCTTTCTCAGCATCAGTTTCCTCATCTGCAAAATGGGAATAATAATGGCACCTACCTCCCAAGATTGTTATGAAGATAAACTGAAATGATATATTTAAAGTGCTTAAAATGTTTTGAAAATACTAACTATTGTTATTAAAAAAAACAAACCTTTCTGATGCACAGCCTAGTTTTTCAGGGAGTAGATTTCATAGTGTTCAGAAAAAGATTACCATTTCTTCACTCATCACAGATTGCGACAGCCTTTTAATTTTTATTGTCCTCTCCTTTACAACATAAAAATTGTACTTCCTGGTAGACAAAAGAACTGCCAATTAAAATTGAGTATTTTGCTTCCATCCATGATGATGAGCCTTTCCAATCAAAGGAGATGTCTTTTTCCTTCTCTGATAATCCTCTAGCCAGCAACATATCTTAGAAAGGAATTTTTGCTAGCTTTTGAATTTATTTCCAGCTTCTCTTCATTCTGAGTTTCAGCGCTTCCAGTAATTTTTTACTTTTTGACTTCTACAGAGCCATGTAACTTTTTAAAATTTCTCTTTACTTACTTGATCTTGTTTCCGATTCCTATGCATGTCAAAAATCTTTTCAATTCATGAATCCCCCTTCATTGACATGACCTTCTTCAGCTCCCACTTTTCTTTCTCAAGAGAATAATTTGTGATTGTGCCATGAAAAAAATTTTTTTGCCAGATTCCTCCACTTTCTAGATTTTCTTATTTCATAGGTTTTAGTGTAACTTTCAATTTTGTATGTGAGATCAATATTTATATTTACTCTCCTACATATTTTCCATGATAGGCAGCTAGATTGTACAGTAGATAGAGCACTGGGCCCAGAGTCCAGAAGATCTGAGTTCAAATCCAACCTCAAGTTTAATTACATTAGACACTGAGGAAGTCTGCTAACTCCTCTCTACCTCACTTTTCTCACTTGTAAAATGAGGTTAGTAATAGTACCTACCTCTCTGGGTTGTCATGAAGGTAAAATGTAATATTATTCATAAAGATTTTTGTAAAGCCTAAATGCTAAATTAATAATAGCTATCTTCCTCCTCATTATTATTATCGTATCATTATTGTTCTTGGTACTCTACTGTAACTATAGATGCTAAGACTGATGACCATGAAGAAGCATAGTGTACTAATGCATAACCATGGCTTGGCATGAAAATACCAGGGTATAAATCCTAGCTCAGACTTCTTCAATGCAAAAAACGTTTGTCTGTTTTTGTTGTTCGTCCCTGTCTGATTCTTCATGACTTTGTGGATCATACTGTTCATAAGCTTTTCTTGGCAAGATACTGGAGTGGTTTGCCATTTCCTTCTCTGGTTGATTAAAGTAAATAGAGATTAAATAATTTCTTCAGAGTCACAGACTTTGTAAGTATCTGAGGCCAGATTTGAATTCTTGTTTTCCTGAATCCAAACCAAGCACTCTATCCAATGAGCCACCTAGCTGTCTCTTAAACATTTGTTATGTTTCTACTATGTGTGCCTTGAACAAGTCAACCTTGCTTGGTCTGTTTCCCTAACCATAAAATGAAGTTGAACCAAATGGTTTTCTTTTTTTTTCCTTTAAAAAAAAACAACCCTTACCTTCTATCTTGGAGTCAATACTGTGTATTGGCTCCAAGGCAGAAGAGTGGCAAGGGTAGGCAATGGGGGCCAAGTGACTTGCCCAGGGTCACATAGCTGGGAAGTGTCTGAGGCCAGATTTGAACCTAGGACCTCCAGTTTCTAGGCCTGGCTCTCAATCCACTGAGCTACCCAGCTGCCCCCTAAATGGTTTTCTCATGTTTGCTCCAGCTCTAAATCTGGGACCCAGTGACCCTATATGTATCCATTCCTGAAGAACATGGGATTGGGATAGGATCTTGGCCCCCTACTTTCTGTTTGCTCCTAGACATTAGGGATTCATGAGTTGACATGTCCTAGTGGATAGAATGCTGAACTTGGGATCAGGAAGACCTGGATCTAATTCCTAACTTAGACACTTATTTGCTGTGTGACCCTGGGAAAGTTTCCTAATCAGCTTCAATTTTCTCATCTATAAATTGAAAGGGTTGGATTCAGTAGCCTCTAAATCTACTTTCCTAGAAGCCTCTCTCTTATTAACCTTTGTATATCTCTCAGCACATATCACAGTTTGGTACTGTGCTCTCCTTAGGTGACTAATAAATGTTTATTGAATGAATAAAGGAAAAAAAGGATGGTGTAAGCTGGGTTCAACTAAACGAAAACTGCTTCCTTTTCTGCTGATATTTGGAATATTTGAAAAGTGTGTTCAGTCTTATAGTAAGAGATACTTTTCTACCTTCTATCATTTTCCTGGTAGCAACTGAGAGCTCAGTAAGCAGTATTGCATTTGGTGGTGAGACGAGTAGATAATTGGTTACTTTTCCTTCTGTTCGCCAGTTCTCTAGCTTTCATCAATATTTTTACCCTTGAGCCACAAAACTGCTGCCCCTAAAACTGTGAGGAAATTAAATTTTATTTCAGTGGGTTGGGAATTTGAACTCCTGACATTTACTAGAATTGCTTTCATCTTGTCTACACCATCAAGTAGAAAAATGTGTAACTAGCAAGATGTTTCTAGGTGACATGAACCCTCGGATTAAGTCTGGGGTCTTTTTCCACATTGCTGGGTGAGATTCTGGACAAACTCATTAAGATTTTCCAGAGCAATCAAGCTTTCAAGCAGTCACTGTTCTTTGACTATTTTGGGACAGGGGGGATAAGAGCATAGATGTGAGTGGAAAATCAAAGACAATTTGACAGGCTGAAGAACTGCTCAGAGAATCCTCTGTGATAGGGGAATCAGGAAAGTGGAATGATGAGGAGATGCAAGCCTAGGAAGGTGCTAAGTGGGAGACGGAGAAGAGAAGCTGAGGGATCTGTCAATGAGTAGGATATAGAAGGAATGGACTGCCAGGATTACACTGAGGAGCTGAGAGAGTCAAGAGAATATTGAAGAGGACTAGTGAAAAAAGAAAGAGGGTGAAAACAAGGAAGTATGTTAGAAACATAGGCGAACAGTATACATGGAAGAGAGAGCTCTTGCAGTCCCAGCAATGACTAGAAAGGGAAACAAATTTCAGGATGTTTAATCAGTTCATGGGAAGTTTGAAATGTGAGGAAGGCAATTTGAGGCATAAACCTAGAAGGAATGATGTAGCTTAGATGAGGGGAAAAGGGGGTATTATTGGATTCTTGGAGTTTTTTTGGTGGGCAGGGAGGAAGGTAGTGAACAGAGAAGAGTATTTGTTTCATGAGGATGTTGGCTTAAATATTTGAGCCTGTTGGGAAGCCAGACACTGTTTATTTCTCAAAAAATGGTAATTGTGGTTGTTCTGCCAATCTTTATAATGTTTGGTGAAGAAACAGCCCTTCTGTTCAGCTCAGAGAGTTGTGGAAGGAGCGGAAAGCCTGAACAAGCCAGCTCACAGATGAAACACAACTGTGTAAAAACAGGCCACAAAGGGAGCGCTGCTGTGGGGTCAGACTTGAGCTCCATTTCCCCTATTGGGAAACACCACTTACAACTAGATCCCTGCCCCCTAAACCAGCTAGGAAAAACTCAGCCATCTCTTCTGAGCATCCAGTGCCTCTGCCATCTTGCTTTTTCACCAGCTGTTCTAACCCAGGATGTATTTGCACATTGAGACTTAGTTTCAAAAACAAGGTTGTATCCAGCGTTTTGCATTTGCCAAATTGGAGTGAGTTTCAGCCAAAAGCAACATGTTCTCAGTTCTGATGGCCAGGAACTCTGCAAAATGCATCCCTCTCCAGGCAATTTGCCTAATAATATTGGTACCTTTATAATGAGAGAGAGAGAGAGAGAGAGAGAGAGAGAGAGAGAGAGAGAGAGAGAGAGAGAGAGAGAGAGTTTCCTTAGCTATCAGAAACTCCTCCCTCCTCTCCCCTTTGTCCTTTATCTATTTGTTTCTCTGAGCTCTATCAGTTTCTGATGGTGACTGTGCTAAGGAGTAGGATGGAGGTCAGGGTGTTTCTGGCCCTTTTGATTTGAGGGGCCAATCCAGGACAATTTGTAGTAGCTTCTGCCACCAAAGAAGACATCCTTTTTCATTATCTGTAAGTGAAACCTGCAATAGACTCCTCCTCCTTTGAAAGCTGCTGAGTGTATAAACTCTGATTTAATTATAGGTTGAGAGTCTGTAACCAGCAACTCTGGGGAGATGGATTTGAAAACAATGGGGAGCAAATGGAAGGAGATGACAGCTGAAAAAATGATAGGGAAAGCCAACCATTCTGGGCGAGGAACCAGATTGCAGCAGATCTCACCTGGGAACCAAGTCTTCTCTGGTTAGATCATTAGAGCAATTGATCACTTTGAGCAATAACTTAAGAGTTATATCCAAAGAACAAGATTAATATCAAGCAAAGGATGGCATTAGCATTTCTTTTTTTTTTTAGACCTCTTCAGCAAAACTTTAATTTTCCAAAATGCCTTCATAGGTAATCATAGAATCAATCAACTCCAACCTCTTAACTAACACCAGAATAACAAAAGTGATATTAATAGCTAGTACTTATCACACTGCCAGGTACTTCTGGATTGACTGATTGATGGTTTGCAAAGCTCTTTACCTAGCATCATCTCATTTGACCCTCATAACAACCCTATAAGGTAAGTATCATTCTGCCCATTATACACATGTATAAGCTGGAATTCAGAAAGGACAAACGATTTGGTTATGGTCATACAGCTAGTAGATGTCAGAGGCAAGATTTAAACTGCACCCTTCCTGAGTCTCAATCCAGGCTACTCCTATGAACCTTTACATTTCTAAATCTTATTTAGATCCTCCCTGAGAGGATCCACCCCATAACATCCAGTTTCTATTAGATAACCTCTAGGGGTGGAAGATTTGCTGCCTTATCCCATTACACTTTTGGGATGGGGTAGTTGGTTAATGGAATTTTTTCTCAACTGATTAAGTGGAAGCCTGTTTTTGTTTTAATACTTTTTTGAAAATCTTTCTCAGTCCACTTTCTCATTTAATAAAATATCAAGTATACAGAAGAAATTTTCTCTGCTGATCTGGGATATTCCAGGATCCCCTGGGTCATCATTTCTGTTTAGTATAGGAAAAGGAGAGAGTTATAGGCTATTGAGCCTAATCTTAATCCCAAATTACAGAATGTTAGAGGTGGAAAGGGGCCTCTGAGGTCAACTAACCTCTAAATAGGAATCCCCTCTATCATTTTCCTTAAGAGTTATTTCATCTGTAAAACTGAAGATAATGTTACATTTTTTTATGAAATTCTTAAACTATGGGGTACTTGAACTCATGTTTGTTTTTTTAATTATATTTCAATAGAATGCCTTCATTTAGCAATCCCATGCATTATGCTTTATATTTGAAAAAGGGGCCCATAGCTTTACCACATTACCAAAGGGTCTATGACACAGGAAAGATAATGTAATTTAGAATTATTTAGAAAAGCATTCTATAAATCTTGCTATGTTATACAAATGTTGACCATGTGTGCTATTGGTACACATTGATACAACAATTAATCTAGCAGTAATAGTGAAAAGCTTTTGATCTCTTCCTTTTTCCTTTCTATTACTGGCCTCCCTAATTAAAAAATAAATTGCTAACATTACAATGAGAATAAATGAGGTAGGTGGGTCTGATTTAGAGGTTGCTTTTTCAAAAAATGTTATTATAGGAGAGGTACCTCAGATTAGTGAGAAGACCACCACAATGGAGTCTGGAAGGCTTAAATTTAAGAGCAACTTCTGGTTCACACAGGCTATATGGCCTGGGGCAAGGCACTTAACCACTCAGTGCCTCAAACATCCCCTAAAAATCCTAAATTACAGAGGAGATGTCATAATCTACTATAAAAAGAATTTCCTCTTTGAGACTTTATTCACATTAATAAAATAATAAAGTCCAAAAAAGAGAAATAGGAAAGCTATTCAGTTGGTCTTCAGGATTCAAGTGAAAGATTTTGACATTTTTCCCTGTTTAGTTCACCTTATTCAACTCATTGCTCTAACTCATTGAGACCTTTTTAGATTATTCAGAGGATTAGCTATGAATTCCAGCATTTTGTTATCTACAAATCTGATAAACGTGCCATCTATGATTTCCTCTAAGTCCCTGATAAAAAATGTTGAATAGCAAAGGGCTAAGTATCAATCTCTGGGACACTTCATTAGATTTCCTTACATGGAGTCATAGCTTCATCAATGACTGTTGTGGGTCCAATTATCAAACAAGTTCTGACTTCACCTAGCTCACAATTTTCTATCTTGTCCACAAGGAAATCATAGTTTGCCAAATTCTCTGCTAATGTTTGAGTATGGTACTTCTATAATGATTCCATGATTTTCCAGTCTGTTAGTCCTCCCAAATCATGTACCACCCAGAGTTGAAAGGAGTAAATGCCCTAATATTTTGAAAGTAGTAGAGTGTCTGGCACATATTAGGTGCTTTACAAATGATAATCCTTTTCCCTTTCCCCAGTCTAATTTCATCAAAAAAAAAAGGAAGATAGGATCATAAGTTCAGAGCTAGAAGGAACCTCAGTGGTTATCTAGTACAGCTCTTATTTTATAAATGAGTAGAGCAAGGTCTAAGGATATTAAATGATTTGCCTTAAGTCATATAAGTACTTAGTAGAGTCAACATTCAAAGCCAGGTCAAATGATTTCAAATCTGGTACTCTTTCTATCATACTAAACTATGGTTTTCATCTTTTTGGAATTTGCATCATAAAAAATACCTGTATTTCCAAACTTTATTTAAATAAGATGATCATTCTCTTATGTAAGCAAGAAAACCGGTTCCTGTTGACAGGTCTTGAAATCAACTTTGGCAAATTGCCTGCTTGTCATCCCTCATAACCATGCTGGGGGCTCTGGAGCAAGGTTTTATTTATAAGTAAAATGCAATGGTTTCTCATGAGATATGTCTCTAGTTTGCTCAGATGCCTTTAATCCATAATTAGCAACCTTCTGTCCAAGCCCTAATGCAAAGAAAAGCTACCTTACACTGTGGCCTGGGAGAAGGTCTAAGTAGAAAACCAACTTCCAGCCACTTTTCATCGCTTTCTTTTTTCTCTTCTCCCTGCTGATCAGAATTCAGACACTTTCTCCTGTCTTGCCCCTTCTCTGTCTCATTACTTTCTCTCCAGGGAATCTCCTGCTCATTATTTGCTTCTCTCTCAATTCCATTCAATGAATAAAATTTACTGAGCACCTACTGTGTACAAAGCACTAGACTGTAGTGATAGTTTTCCTCTCACTTAAGGGTTCAGGTCAGCTGGCTTTTGGTTAATTAGGGCTTTTATTTTACTTTTCACTTTTTCTTGCCTTTCCTTTTCTTCTCTGATGCTATCCCATTGAAGGAGTCAGGTGGCTTTAAAAAAAACACCACATATATTTAGAGCTGGAAGGGTTCTTAGAAGTCATCTAGTCCAGCCCTCTCATTTTACATATGAGGAAAAGTGACTTATCCAAAGCTGCATCGGAATTAAATGTCTACTGAGATTCTAATTCAGATCCTTTGACTACAGATCCCCTACTCTGCCCCTCCTGCCCTCCCACCTCATCCCTTTTCTGCCTCAGTTGAAAAATAAGAAAACATCAACAAACAAAACCACCGAACACCCATTTAATCTACATTATTAACATTTTTCTTTCACTTTCTTTGTTTAGACAATCCAACAAAGCAATAAATCAAGCTCTGATTTGTAGTATTTGCTGATTACTGAGGTATAATTGCTGATAATTCAACAAGCTCCTGAAGGGGCTCCAGTATACCTATATCTATATTTATATCTATATCTATATAGATAGATATAGATATAGATATATCCCTGGATCTCTCTTCCATGATTGGTCTTCAGATACTGATATTCCTGGTAACATTTCCCGATTGCTTTGAGTTTCAGAGTACTGCAATGACCTCCTCAATTATATGCATGCAGGGTCACTCTAAAGACACTGACCAAGCTATCCATACCAGAAAAAAATGGATGAATATATATATATATGTATATATGCATATATATATATGCATGCGCACATGTATAACAGTTGGAAAAGAGTAGCTGTTAATCATCAGGTCTTATATCTTGGTCAGATGAAGAACACAGTTTGCTAAACCCAAAACTGAATGAAGAGGAAATGTGAGTGTATTTTCATTTGAAAGAGGCACGGGGATTGGGTAAGGTCTGTAATTCTGAGTGTTGAGAATGCCCAGCAAGTCTTCTATAACATAGTTACAGCAAGTTGCCTTGGAGGTACTGAAAGGTTTAGTGATTTACCCATGATGATAGAGTCTGTTTGTGGCGGAGAGAGATAGACCTTGAACCTAGTCTTGCTGACTCCAAAGAAAGCCATCTATCTATCTACTACATAATACTGCCTCTTGGGAGAGATGCTGCTGCTTATTGCCACAAAAGCCCATCTTTTAAAAGGAGTATTCATATTCTCTTGTGATGCTCTGTAGTTATAGATCACAAACCCCCATGCTCTCAGAGAAACCAGCATTGCAGGTGAACAAAAGGACACATATTGAGTAGAAAATATTAGTAATAATGACTTGCATATAATAAACAGAATAAAAGACATCAAAGACAAACATCGAAATGTAGATAGGCTGGGCAAGCAGTTGGAGTGGAGGATGATGGCCGTACTGCAGTTATCCATGAAACATTAAAAGAATCAGAACAAGGACTCCACCATTTTGGACAGATGTTCTATGGAGAATTTATGGAAATACAGAAAAAAAAAATTCACAGACTTGGTAGGCATGATAGGGTAATGATTTGCATAAGTGGAGAACCTACCCATATGAATGAAATCATGGATCTGTCCATGGTATCTAACAAAAACTACAGGCAAATACAGAGAAGAAATCTCTCCTAATAGCAAGATTTTTTTTTTTAACAGAAGTGCCCTTATATGCCGCTTGCAGAGAGATTTAGAATAGCATTAGCAATGGAAACTCAGAAGCATAATTGACATAGGGTGTTAGCCTTGTAGTTAAGAAGACTTGGTTAAGTCTCTTTACCACACTAAACCTTAGTTACTCATCAGTAAAATTAGGAGAAATGGTAATCAGATGGCCTCTGATGTCTCTTTCAGCCCTAAACCTGTGATCTTACATTCTAAAAAAGGAAAAATGCTGTTTTGCTTACTTATTTCACAGGGTAAATGTGACGATCAAAAGAAATAATGTGCATGAAGTGCTTTGCAAACTTTAGAGTGCTTTAGAAATTTCAGCTCTTAGGAGCAAGCCTGCAGCAGCATTTCGTTAATGTTCCTCAGTTCCTCCCTGTGGTGGGAGACATACCACAATTCAGTCAGATTATAGAACAAGCATTTATTTATTGAGTTGAATCTAATCCCTTCAGGAAACCAAGGACACCTTCACCTCTGGGTCCTCTCCTCCCACATAGCCTGGAAGCTGCGATTTGACTCATGTTCATTTTCACTTCTTCCAAGGGAGGATCACATCACTAACCCTTTTATCACTGCTATTTGATTTGAAGATGTGTTTGGCATTTAACCCAAGAAAACACTCCCTAAATCAATTATACATTTACAACCTTTAGCAGAATCCCAAAGGAAAGCATTCTGGGTAAAAGCTATGACCTGATCCATCAATGTACATGCCTGCTTTGCCCCATATCCCAAGCAGCATTCTCGGTTACTTGAGATTTTTTACCAAAAGAGTGTCTCCATTACATACCCCCCCACTCTTTTCTCACCCCCTGCCAGTAGGAATATTTACATTACAATAAAGCAAGCTGAAATTCAGGAAATATGTTAACTGCTTAGAGTAAATTGTTTAATGTAAGTTGAGTCAACATTTGTTAGGGAAGGAGAGGAAAGCAGATACCTTCTTTCTCTCTCTGCCTCTATGTCTGTCTCTGTCTCTCTTAGAACCACAAGGGAATTTAGAAACAACCTCAACATGAACCTTCCCTAATTATGTATTGTAGTTTGAGGTGTCTCTCTCAGCATCCCCACTCAGATGGGTCTCATAAGGAGGAAGACATCAGCTCAATAGAAAAGGAGATAGAAAAGAACACAAGCAAGGATGAAACAAATTAGTACCCATTCTAGACCTGCAGCTTCAGGCCACCATCTAGGCAGCAAGGAATTTCCTGTCCCTTTCATGAAATTCCTGGAGAAGTTGTTGTCCATGTCTGGGCTACATGGTGTAGTGGTAAGAGGAGCACCGGAAGACCTCAGTTTAAATACTGTCTTTGACCCATCCTTTCCTCTGGGACCATTGTTAAGTCTGAGCCTCCAAAATTGTATCTGTAAACTGAGGAGAATGATGCTGATGACACCTGCCTCAAAGGATTATTGTGAGGAAAGTGCTTTGCAAATGTGGAAGTGTAATAGAAATACAAATTAGTACACCATGCATTTAACACAGCATATCTACTTAACATTAATAACTAAATGTTTCTATGTAAATCTTGTCATCCTCTTCTCCCACATACAACTAGATTATGTACTGCATAGCACAAATTTTTTAATCTCCCCACAGTGTCCAGCATGGTACAATACAATAGGAGACTGGTAAATCCTTGGTGACAAAGAATAGCTAATAATAACAGGAAGCCTTTTTAAGTTTTTTTAAGCACTTTGCAAATATTATCTCAAGGAAGACAAGTGTTATCATTATCTTATTTTACATATGAAGAAGCTGAGGCTTAGAGCAATTTAGTGACTTGTCCAGGTTCACACAGCTAAGTGCCTAAGATCAGATTTGAACTCAGATTTCTTCAGTTCAGGTACCACCCTTATCAACTGTACTACCTAGCTGCCTTTAAATGCATGAATGATATACTGGATGATAGGTAGGATTCAAAAAGAACTTTTATACTAAAACATTAGACCATATCTAATAAACTGAGATTTTATAATGATAAATGAAAGGTCTTACACTTGGGCAAAAAAAAAATCTTCACAAATACAAGCTGTAGTAGCTAAGGTTAAACAGCAGTTTGTCTGAATTGAATGAGAGGCTTTTAGTGATCACAACCTTCTTATGCCATTAATCATATAATCTGGCAGATAAGAAAGCTAGTGCTACCTTGGGTCATTTTGAAAGAGCTTTTGTTTCCAGGTCTAACTGATGATACCATTCTATTTCTCTTTATATATCAGGAGTATTGAGTTTAGTTCTAGGCCCTAATTTTTAGGATGGACATTGCTTAGATAGAAAACACGTTCAAAGCATGCCCAAAGGGCTATAAAACTGTGCATACCCTTTGACTCAGAAACTAGGTCTGTATCCCAAAGAGATCAAAGAAAAAGGAAAATGACTTTTATATTTGAAATATTCAGAGCAGCTCTCTTTATAGAAGCAAAGAATTGGAAAGGGAGGGGATGTCCATCTATTGAGGAATGGCTGAACCAAGTTGTGGTATATGATAGTGATGGAATACTATTATGCCCTAACAAATGACAAAAAGGATGAGTTCAGAAAGATTGGAAAGATTTATATGAAATGATGCAAAATGAAATGAACAGAACCGAGAGAACATTGTATGTGGGAACAGAATATTGTATGATGATCATCTGTGAAGGACTAAACTATTATCAGCAATACAAGAATCCTTCAAGATAAGCCCAAGGGGTACAGAATGAAAAATGTTATTCATAGCCATAGAAGGAGCTATTGGAGTCTGAATGCAAATTGTAGTATGCCATTTTCCACTTTACTTTCTTCATAATTTTTTTCTGACATGTGCAATATGTGTCTTCTTTCATGGCGTGAGGAATATAGAAATATGTATTTCATTCCAGCATTGGCATAACCTATATCAGATTACTTGCCATCTCAGGGAGGAGAGGAAGGAAGAGAATCTGGATCTCAAAATGTCAGCAAACAGTTGTTAAACATTTTTTCTACATGAAATTGAATAAATTAAGAAAAACAATTTAAAAGGGAGTGTTCAAAGGAGTATAGTCCCAATGGTGAAAGGCCTTCACTTCATGATATACAAAGATTATTTGAAAAAAAAACAGGAATATTTACCTGGACAAGTGAAGAATTGGCAAACCTGATAGAAATCATGAAATATTTGAAGGGCTATTATAAAATATAGATTAGACTTGTTCCATTTATATCAAAAGACCACTACTAATATTGATGAATAGAATCTACAAAAGAGGAAATTTAAGCTTGAGGTATGGGAAAAGCTGAAAAAATGTTTTTCCAATTAAGAAATTTATTTTCTTTATCCTATTTCCTACCCCATCCAGAAAAGAAAAATAAACAAAGAAAAAGAAAAAACCTTTATATACTTATATATAACAAATGTACCTATATATAACATATTATATATCTATATATAACAATAGGTATGGTTAAACAAAAGAAATTCCCATATTGACCATGTTCAAAAAAATGTATGTCTCATTCTGCATCTTGAGTCCACCATCTTGGTCAGTACATTAATCAGTGTTCTCAAGTCTTTCAAAGATATTTGTTTTTACAGTGTTTTTATTGCATAAATTACTCTCTGGGGTTGACTCACCACATTGATGAATTCAAACAAGTCTTATCAGATTTCTCTGAAACCATTCCTTTCATCATTTCTTTCAACAAACTGGTATTCCATTACATTCATATGCAATCGTTTGCATAGCTATCCCTCGATTGAATGGCATTCTCTTATACCAAAAAGAGATGCTATAAATATCTTTGTACATGTACATCCTTTTAAAGGAAAAGTTTGGGTTTTTTTTTTGTTCATTCTTTTGCTTTTTCTACCAATAAAAGCTGTCCAGAAATGGAATGGATTGCCTTGGCAGAGTGAGTTCCTGCTCCTTGGAGATCTTTAATCAAAAACAAGATAATCACTTGTTGGTTTTCATGTAAAACGGATTCTTCTTTGGGCATCCGTTGTTCAGTCATTTTAGTCATGTCTGACTCTTTGTGACCCCATTTGGGGTTTTCTTGGCAAAGATACTGGAGTGATTTGT
The DNA here is from genome assembly GCF_016433145.1 of Gracilinanus agilis. Lineage (NCBI taxonomy): Eukaryota > Metazoa > Chordata > Mammalia > Didelphimorphia > Didelphidae > Gracilinanus > Gracilinanus agilis. Next base: position 243,733,494 of record NC_058135.1, read on the forward strand.
CATTTCCTTCTCTACTTCATTTGGCAGATGAAGAAACTGAGGTAAACATGGTTAAGTGACTTGCCTAGGATCATATAGCTTTTAAGTATCTGAGCCAGATTTGAACTCAGAAAGAGATGCCTTCCTGACTCCAGGTCGGGCACTCTATCTACTGTGCCACCTATAGATTTTACTAAATGGCCTCTGAAGCTTCTTCCTACTGCAAAATTATGGGTAGTAGTGATTCCTAGAGACAATTACCTCTCTACCATTCCCTTTGTCATTTAAGTGGTGTTTCTTAAATTTTTGATTAGGTTACCTCAGCAAAGTCTAAAGAATTCTGAGGAATATTGCGTAGCTACAAAATGTATTTGTTGGTGGTTGCAGAATGAAAATGCTTCGAGGTGTCCAACTTCATGCCTTTTGAATTAAGGACTTGATTGCACAGACTCACTCCTATCTTGGGAAAGCTGTCACGATGCTAAGGGAAAGATTAGAGCTATGTAGCATTGAATCAATTCAAGCCAAGTCAAGTAAGAGGTCCTGAGTTCAAGTCCTAGAACTGGTGTCAATTGGTTGTATGAATTTATCTTCTTTTTCAGTTGATGAGTTTTGCCTAAATGATTAGAGAATGCTTAAATGCCTCTAGCTTTACAGATTTCAAAACTCCTGATATGTCTGAATGGCCATGTGGTGCTGTCCAAAAAGGGACTTGTGGGGTTATTTCTCTTCTAGGAGAGGGAAAAAAGGTAAAATATGAGCTTTTTTGTTGCTAGGTTGCTGGTGAAGAACTTGGAAAATCACCACAGGTTATTCAACCCATTAACTGACAGTGAGACCAGTCAGCCTGTAGCAGTCACATTTTGGTGATATTACTGTGTCCAAAAAAAAAAAGAAAGAAAGAAAAGAAAAAAGCACATAAGCCTTCTACACATGCTATAGAAAGGAGAAAATCTTGGGATTCTAGAGTTGGACAAGACCTCACAAGTCATGGATTCTAACTTTTACCTAAAGAGTATATCATTTCAGGTTCCACATGAAGGTCTCAAGTGATGGAGAATTCATTATTATTATTATTATTATTATTATTATTATTAAGACCCTTATCTTCTGTCTTAGTATCAATTCTAAGACAGAAGAGTGGCAAGGGTTTGGCAGTCAGGATTAAATGACTTGCACAGGGTTATACAACTTGTTTGAGGTCAGATTTGAATTCAGGTTCTCCCAACCCTAAGTCTGGCACTCTATACATTGTGCTACCTAGCTGCCCCTAAACTCATTACTTACTGAGGCAATTTTTCAGAGTTCCAAACATTAGAAAGATTTTTCTCTGTAATATACCAAAATTTGTATCATTTTTTAAACATTTAATTTAATTCATTTATTTTAGAATATTTTCCCATGTTTACATGATTCATTTTCTTTCCCTCTCCACTCCCAGAGCCGACAAGCAATTCTACTGGGTTGTATAAATGTTGTCAGTGGATACCTATTTCCATATTATTCATTTTTGCTATAGAGCGATTTTTTTAAAAGCCTAAACCCAAATCACATACCCATATATACATATGATCAGTGATGTCATATGCTTTGCTTTTTGCATTTCTACTCCCATAGTTCTTTCTTTCAATGTGGATAGCATTCTTTTACATAAGTCCTGCAGGAGTGTTCTGGCTTGCTGCATTGCTACTAGCAGCAAAGTCCTTTACACTGGATTTTTCCACAATGTTTTCCTTTCTGTGTACAATGTTCTTCTGGTTCTGCTCATTTCACTTTGCATTAGTTCATGGAGGTTCTCCCAGTCCATATGGAAAATCTCCAGGTCATCATAGTATTCTATCGCCATCATATACCACAATTTGTTCAGCCATTCCCCAATTGATGGACATTCCCTCATTTTCCAATTTTTTGCCACCACAAAGAGCACAACTCTAAATATTTTTGTACATGTCTTTTCCCTTATTATCTCTTTGGGGTACAAACCCAGCAGTGATATGGCTGGATCAAGGGGTATGGACTCTTTTAAAGCCCTTTGAGTATAATTCCAAATTGTCTTCCAGAATGGCTGGATTAATTCACATCTCCACCTACAATACATTTAGTGTCCCAATTTTGCCATATCCCTTCCAACATTTATTTTCCTTTACTGTCATGTTGGCAAATCTGCTAGGTGTGAGGTGATATACCTCAGAGTTGTTTTGATTTGCATTTCTCTAATTATAAGAGATTTAGAACACTTTTTCATGTGCTTATTTTATTTTTTATTTTTATTTCTTTATCTGAAAACTGCCTATTCATATATGCATCACTGTAACAGTCACAAATTTTGAATTTAAGAAAAAAGTCTCCACTTGAGTTTATATTCAGTTCTTCCCCCGACTCCCTAGCCCCCAAAGATCTAGAGCCTGATTTCCTCCTAGACTCTGAGTTTATATTAATTTGCAAGGCTCTTTTAATCACTTCCCTATCTTCTGTCACAGTATTTGAAGGCAACATAAGCCACGCACATGGTCACCATGTTTAGTAAAATTATAAATGGGGAAACCCCTCTATTTTGCCTTGGACCTGCCCATGGTTCATTTCGTGAAGGAAAAGAACCATTGCAAAATTTACTCCTTCACTGAGGCTGGATACCTTTCTGTTTCTTTGCCCATTTGTTAAATGCCCATTGCTGAAGTTAAGTTGAAATGGAAAACAGGATTAAACCATGTTTTTATAAAGCTACAGTTATTTCACTTAGGGGCAGAATGGACATTGGCTTTAAATGGAGTCATTATTCTTGTCAAAGTCTCTAGCGAGATCACTGAACTCAATTTAAATAGAAGATAGTTACAGAGAAGACCCAGATAATTTGGGGGCTTTGAATTCATATAGGTCAGCTTACTCATGCCTCTGTGATCTTGAAATTAGCCTAGAGATTCCTCAAAAAAAAAAAAAGACCAACACATGATAAAAATGTTCATTTTTGATATTCATTTCCTCTCAGTATTTAGGTTCCTGCTCCCTCCTTCTTCCCCCAACACACACACACACACACACACACACACACACACACACACACACACACACACACACACACATCCTCACTTTTCCTCAGGATTATATATCAAGATGGTCCTGGAATTGTTTCATGTGGGTTTATTCTGCACAACAAAACAAGGACAGGGACAAGGCGATCTACTGCTTTCCTATTCCTGCCATGCCAAGATGGGGATTGCAAATAGTAGATGCTGTTAGCGATACTTGTTTTCTGACTCCAATTATAATCTCCTTTATCCAGTCCTGGGACAAATAACATATAATATGATAAATAATTGTGAAGTGCCTACTATGTGCCAGGCACAAAACCCTAAGGACACAGGGGGTAATCATAGGCTGGACTTTATATACATGATCTCCTTGGATGAGAGTAGTAATTAATAATAACAATAATAATGAATAGCTAATGTGTCTATAGCACTTTGAAGTTGCATCCATCCTATCTGATGTGCTATTAACACTAGCTGATGTTTACGTAATACTTTAACGTTTCCCAAGCACTTTAGTGACCCCATTCAGTTTGAATCACACAACTAACAGTTGAGATACTGGATGAGGACCAGGAAGCATTTTTTAATAAGCCAGTCAGCAAAGAGCCAATTGGAGAAAATGAAACCAATTGTATGAATAGAAACTGAATGATTATTCTGCGAATCAGACACCAGGAAAACAACAGGGAAAAGATTTGCCATCTCTAGGGATGGGAGCATGCAGAATTTGTGATTTGTTTTTGATAATTCAGCTGCAGCAGGAACCCTGCTAATTAGGGTTATGTTTATTTTGTGCTACATAAAGCAGATTTGATTAACTGAGCAAGGCTGGATGCATTTTGAGATAACTGTTATTTCTTTCTGGCTGAGGCACTTGTTAACTCTTCCCTTCAGACAAATTTGCTCCAAAGTTCTTCGTCTACTAGGAAAAGCGATGAACCCCAGAATTCTAGGCTAAGTCCTAAGTGAGGAGTTTATATTAAATAATATTTTCACCCCTTCAAGATCCTTTAAGATCTGACCCTTACCCTTCCAGCTGTATTTCCCACAATTCTCCTTTAATATAAAAGACTATCATCTTTTAAAATCATCATCAAAATTAGACAGACTGCTTCTTAAGCTCACCTTGTTGTTTCTCCCCAACTTGGAATGTTCATCTTCCTCTTTTCTGTCTTTTACAATTTTTTTTTTGCTTTGATCAGGTCCAATAAAAATATTGCCTCCTCCATGATGGTTTCCCTGATTTCTCAGGCCAGAAATGATCTCTATGTTCCCCTAATACTTTGAGTCATCCCTACTGTGTGTATTACATTTTCCCTTTAGAGGCAGCTAGGTAGCACAGTGGATAGAGTTCTAGACTTGGAGTCAGGGAGTCCTGAGTTAGAATGCTGCTTCAGATGCTCATTGCTGTGTGACCCTGGGCAAATCCCTTAACCTCTCTTACCTTAGTTTCTTCACCTATAAAATGGGGATAATAATAGTGCCTAGTACATGAGGTTGTTGTGAGGATCAAAAGAGATAACATGGAAAGCACTTTGTAAATCTTAAAGTACCATATAGATGTTATTATTATTATTATTATTCTTTTTGTGTATATGTCATCTCTCAGTAGAATGTTACTTACTTGGGTACAGGGACCATTCTTTTTCATCTTTCTGAATACCACAGACTCAACACATAGTAGGTCCTTAAGAAAATACGTGAATATAGGTGCTCATTTTATTTAAAATATTATGCTCATTTATAAGGAGAAACAACTCTACTTATAAACAGATATAATTATATGCAAATAAGCTCATGGCTCTGCTTTAAAAGGAAACCATTATCAGCCTTTTAAAACCAAATGAAATGTCAACACACTCTAAAGTGTCTTTGTCATGTCTGGGTGCCTGCTGGCAGGCACCCCTCACCAGGGACAAGGGAATGGGCTCAGCTGTCAGAATCTGATATGCAGCTCTTTGGCTGAATGTGTGGTCCAGCTCATTCTCACTCAGTTTCTCTGTGTGATGTGTGATGTGTGTGCAAGAGTCTAAAACTACCGCTAAAGTGTCCCAGAAGGATTTAGCCAAGCCTTATGCTTTGCCCCTAAATTTGTCTCCGGACTACAAATACTCTGCGTACCATCAACACCGGCCAACCTGAAAGATACCTCTATACCATCCCTCAGGACTGTACAGGCTTTAGCTATGTGATTATTTTGTTAGACTGGAGATTCTAGTTTAGGGCTAGGTGAGACGGATTGAACTCTTTGGCCTTTGAGGACCCCTTTAAACTCTGGAATTCTGTATATGTATAAATATATATATATATATACATTCATAATATATGTATATATATATATAAATATCTACACATCTCAAGTGTAGATGGAAGCTGCCATTATTTAGTTTCAGAATTCGACTCCGAACTCTGTTCCTCAGGCAAACCCTCTTTCCTTCACTTTTCTTGATCAACAATCTACAGCAATTCAATGGAGAAGTTTTCAGCACTCATGGAATAAGTATGAGGGGAGGACTAGACCTAGTAGGCATCGGATCATAGATTTAGAGCTGGAGGGGATTCGTGAGACCATAAAGTCCATCTCTCTCATTTTACAGATGAGGAAAATAAGGTCCCTGATGTGAAGTGATTTACACAGAGCCACGTAGTTAACATGTATCTGAGGCAGAATTTGATTTCAGATCCTCCTTCCAACAGAGCCTGCTTATCCATTGAGATATATTGCTGCCAGTTTTTAGTCTAAGAAAACTGAGTAAGGAAGTTTCCTCTATCAATGTAGTTTAGAACCTTTCTCTATGGCATAGTCTTAAGGAAGTTCTACATAGGCGCTGAGAGCTTAAGGGATTTGTCCAGGTTCACACAGAACTATGTGTCAGAGGCAAGACTTGAATCTGGGACTTCCTGATTCTGCAGTGCACTTTCTAGTTACCATTTAATAATATGCACAATAATGAATATAATGAGATCCCTTACAAAGTACCTGTGAAATGTTCAGGCTCCTAGAACTTGGCTCTGAGGTGTTAAGGAGGCCAGAAAATATCCTGGATGGATTCCACTTGCAGAGGGGTTGACTTATCCCATTTATCTTATGTGTGACATTAAGCGTCTGACCCTTACCCCTCTAAGCCTTGGTCTTCATTTTACTAAGGAGAATGCCATGTTCTAATACCTAGTTCCTAATACTTAGGGTTCTTGTGAGGACCAAAAAGAGTAACGCATGGAAACCTATATATATATATATATGGAAGCAATATATAAATGTTTGTTACAATCATTATTGTCACCATTAGATCAGAGCTAGTAATGATTAAAAACAACAACTCTTTGGGAAAAAGGCTTCCAACGTGCTTATCTCAACGTGGTTCCTAAAACACGCAGGTAGAAAAGCAAAGAGGAAAACCAAAGACGTAAAGTTGGATAATTCCAACCAAATGTTCTCCTTGAAGTATATGGACTCTCCAGCTGTTTGCCCCCCAATCGCTCACTTCCCAGTACCTCCATGGGGATAACCCAGTCCCAGGCCATTTCTTCTCCCACTGACCTGAGCCATCTCCCAAACAGCCTGAGACCACTACTAATTTATCACTGGCTTTAATAATTATTCCATCTCAGGGGAATGTACTTTCCAAACCACTGAGGATGGTCAAGAAGGCTTTAGCTTACCTTTTTCTTTGGGGCAGATGATTCTATAGGAACATGGGATGGAGGGAGCATGTGGTATTATTTCT
>NC_058135.1:243744715-243820539 GCF_016433145.1 Gracilinanus agilis
GAGAGAGAGAGAGAGAGAGAGAGAGAGAGAGAGAGAGAGAGAGAGAGAGAGAGAGAGAGAAGGAACACTTTAAACCTTTGTGTACAGCTGGGAATTATCAGGTAGCCAGCTGTAATATTGTGGCAAGCTAGAAGATAGAAGATAAAATTGTTATCTCCCTTAGAGGCTAATGTTAGATCAGGTTAATCGGTATGCATTTAATAATGTTTGGGGGATACAAAGAGATCAGAGCTGTATGCTCATTCATACAGTGATAAACTGACTATATAAGAGTATTTCCCTCTATTTGGAACCAGCTGGTACTTTTGACAGTCTGGTGAATGACCATTCTCTTTGGACAGAGGACATCGCATGTCAGAGCTAGCTCCACCCCCTTAATTTTTAGATAAGGAAACTCAGGCTCAGAGAAGTTGACTAGCTTTAGTAGATAAAACAGCTGGGAATGGGATGCAGCTATCTTGACTCCTGGTCCAAAGCTTTCCGGACTGTTTCAAGATTTTTTGAGATTAGGAGAGGCTTTTTTCAGAGTCCCATTCCTTTTGCTTCTTAACTATCACCTTTATCTTCCTCCTCCAAATCTCCTCTGAATGTCTGGAAAAGGCTTGCCTCTTTTACTAGTTGAGAAAGTCTTGACACAGAACAGCAAGATGGACAGACAGATGGAAGAATGGATGGAGAGATGGGTAGATGCAGCAGAATGTCTCCCTAAAATCAAAAGAAAGGTGGGCTGGGAGCGGGGCAATTCTAGTTACAAAAGGATTCCCTTTCCATTAACCATCAAAGAGGCATTAATGTAGAGGAAAGGGGACACAATGCATAACCCTTTTTAATGGAGATGAGGAGCGTCCTGAGAAAGCCTGTTTCTATGGTTACAGGGCTGTGGCCTCTGGAGGCTACTAATGTTGGTGATAAATGGATGAGTTGATGTTGCTTCACACCTTTTAAACAGCTTACAGAAGCACATTGTGTTTTTGACTGTAGTCACCTCAAAGGCTCATCCCACATCAGGAATTCTGATGCCATCCTGTTTCCAGCTGGGGAAGTCAGGCTTTGCTTAGGCCAGCATTTCACAAACTTTTTAGTTTAAGAGCCCCTTTACACACTTAAAATTGAAGTCCCTCCCCCAAAGAGTTTTTGTTTATATAAGTTACATCTTTACTTATTAGAAATGTTAAGAAGTGTTATGAAAATAGTTTTGACCTTGTAGATCCCCTTTGAGAATCACTGTCTGAGGCTATTTTTTTAAACCTTTATCTTCCATCTTAGAATCAATATTATGTATCATTTCCAAAGCAGAAAAGCAGTAAGGGCTAGACAATGGTGGTTAAGTGTGTGGGATGTGAGCCCACTGACTCAAACTGAAAAAAAAACCCAAAACATTACAAAGCAGCAAGCCAATTTAGTACTCTTACCTGCTTCTACAACAGAGATGTAACTCGGTTGGGAGGTACCTGCTGAGTTTAAGGCAGGTGTTTAAGTACATTTGGGGGGGGTGGTTTCCTTGTGCACTGGAGGGGCTCACAATCTAACAACAATCCTCCCCTCTTCCGTGCTCGTGATCACTTCCCTAAATCCAATCTTGCCCAGGTACTTGTGAACACCCCTCAAAACCCAATCAGCCTTATACACACTTCTAACTAAGTTGCAGAGTAGATTTGGCAAGGGATGGGTTTCCATAGGTTACCTGATACATACACAAGAGTGTCCATGGGTTATATGGTATATACACAATCTGGGGTTTCTATGCTTTTTGAACACAAACATGAACTAAAAGAAGAAAGGAGAGAAGGGAAGGGGGAATGTGGTTGGGGACTTACTGCCTATTCACCCATCATGAGTCCCCTTTAAAAATAATTTGCCCAGGGTCATACAGCTAGAAAGTGTCTGAGGTCCTATTTGAACCCAGGACCTCCTAGAGTCTCTAGGTCTGGCTCTCCATCCACTAAGCCACCTATCTGCCCCCAAGAAAGTTATTTCTTTCTTTTTTTTTTTAAAGTCTTACCTTCCATCTTGGAGTCAATACTGTGTATTGGCTCCAAGGCAGAAGAGTGATAAGGGCTAAGCAATGGGGGTTAAGTGACTTGGCCAGGGTCACACAGCTGGGAAGTGCCCGAGGCTAGATTTGAACCTAGGACCTCCTGTCTCTAGGCCTGGCTCTTGATTCACTGATCTATCCAGCTGCCCCCAAGAAAGGTATTTCTTAAATGAGTTTACTTTTTTCCCTCTTATAAAGTATAGTGGAAATTTTCATTTTACATGAGCAAAAGATTTTATTGATTCTCATTCAGAAAATGCTGAACTTTTTTCTGGATAATAAAATTTCTTGAGTTTTCACTATTGAATTCAGTAAAAAAGAAGCATATCTTCCTTTTACTTAGGAAATTTCTATGGCTTCCTATTGCCAGTAAGAAAAAGGAATCCTGGCATTCAATGTCCCTCATAGATAAGAGTTTGATTTTTGCAGCTTTATCTCATGATTCTTCAGTCAGTCAACTAATCAACCAATAAACATTTAAGTTCCTACTTTGTGATAATAGTCACTGTGCTAATAGTAGGGAAACAAAAAGACAAAAGTCAGTCCCTGCCCTCAAGGAACCTACAATCTCCTGTGAAGCCTTGACAAACTGATCTAGTTATTGGCTCCTGAAGAGATCCCTTCTCTTTTCTACCTGTGAGCCTCTGCTCAAATTGCCTTGTTATGAAAAAAATTCATAATTTTCCACTTGGGATGCCTCCTATCCACTTCCTCATATTCCCTTTTCTCTAAATTCTAGCCAGCCTTCAAGGTCAAGCCCTAGTTCTCTTTTGTGAAACCCATGTGCTCCCACCCAGTTTACAGTGCTCTTTCCCTACCTCGGAGCTCTTATTCCATTTATTGACTGTATCTTATTTGACACATATTCTGCCTCTACTAGCATAACACCTTCCTCAAGTCATGCATTGATTCCAAATATACCAGTCTTTGGAGTTCCAAATGTAATGGTAGATTAGGTAAAAAAAAAGTTATGGGGGCAACAAATTTCCTTGAAACAATTGCATATTATTCAAGTGAAAGGAATGTTTTATATACCCTCCAATTTCAATAAAAGTACCTAACAAGATGCCCTCAACCTTGGTGCCTTTGTCAGGTGAGAATGCCTCTGATTGAATTACAAATCAAAGGTGTGAACTAGGTGTGAACATCTCCTAACACCTCCAGTGAATCAAATAATCAATCCTGAGTGGGGCTACACTAGGTGGGAACAAGGAGTGAAGTGTTTCCAACCATTGGATTAAGTTAGATGATGAGATAGTTTGGGATTGGTTGAAAGAATTTGATTTACATCTGGACTGATGTTCATCAAGGAAGGAAATTCTAGGAGAGTAATTCCAGCAACTACTTCAAGACTTAAAGATTTAGTTTAAGTTTAAAACTAGGGGACAGCAAGGGAAAGGAGGAGTTTCCTTCTCCAGTAAACTTGTCATTAGAAAGACCGGCCAGTAATAAAACAATCCATGTAGCCAGGACTTGAGAAAAGACAAACTAGACATTCTGGAAAAAGGTAGCTTTAGAAAGCAAGACATTTTCAAAGAAGAAGCCTAGTTTGGTGACTCAATAGGGACCCTATAGAAAGTTGTTCTTAGGCCAGGAGAAATATTTTGGGACTTCAGGAAACACTGAAAAAAAGAAAAAAAACTTCAAACAGGAGCTATGAACTACCCTTTTGCCACATGAGCTTTCTAAACCTGAGCCTACTATCCCCTCAAGTCAGTATATACACATAGGAGAGTGTGCCCCAGACTTTTTTTCTTTTTGGAGGAAGGGCATGTTTTGTATCAACTTTTATGACTATACTATCTCATTATTGAAAATTAATAAACTCCACTTGGCTAATTGATATCTATAAGAGGAAGCACAATGGTGGGGACTTGTGGGAAACAGTAGTAGAGAAACCAACAGACGCCCCTCAGAATCCCCCCTAGAACTTTGAGAGAAGGATGCTGCTAGCCCCTGGGGACCTGACCTGCCATACTGTGAATAATCTTGTCTCAATCAAAATTATTCCATAATACCATCATTAAAATAGCACAACCAAAATTCTCTATCCTGATGTAAAATCACACTGTGTCACAGTCATCTGTAGCATTCTTTCTGGTTAGATGGACTGTGTTATTACTGGCCAGTCTTCCCACTCAGTTTTGCCATCTGCTGTTGGGGCATGACCTACTGAAAGCTATAAAATCTGGTTGTTTTCATATTTGGCTGGAGAAAGAGAATGATTTAATGAATGGATCACTCAACTTAGAGTCAGAAATCTTCTACCATTTACTAGCTGTGTGACCCTGGGGAGTCGCCCTAACTTCTCTGGGCTTCTGTACCCTCATCTGCCTTAATAATTCAATAATTCTTGTACTTCTCCCGTTACTGAGTTGTTGAGAGGATCATATGAGATAACATAAACATAAGAGCACTCTAGAAATGTAAGCTATTGTTTTCTTCAAGAATGACTATTCTTGAGGATAATGACAGTAGCCAGACAGACGGAGGAGACGTGATGTAGCAGCCGTGAGTAACTGTGTGTAAATATGGGCATGCAGTTCATGCCTCAAATTCAAGTCTTGTTAATTAGCATGGCAATTAACAGCAGTGTGTAATAACAGATGGTGGAACTCAGCACCTGAAACTCCAGACTAACATGGAAATTGGAGGGGGGCAGACCCAATTCAAGTTGATTATTTCATTGCTAACACTTGTTGGGGCTTGTGAGGATGAGGTATGCTTGTGTACAATAAGATGTGTGATAGCACTTTTGGTTTGGGTACGCCTTATTGTTTAGGCGCAGCGATGGACAAACTATGGCCCTCGGGCCAGATGCAGCCCCCTGAAATGTTTTACATTATTTCTAATCTGACAAATACAGTGAGTAGGATACAATACAATGAAACTTTGAAAGAGTTGCCTTAGAAACAGACTGAAAGATGAGCATTTCCTTTCCTTTGGCCCCCTCTTTAAAAAGTTTGCCCATCACTGGTTTAGGGGATAGGGAGAGATGTTGAGGCAGACAGAGAATTTTTGTAGGGGGGGGGATGATGCCATGAATTACTGGGGATAGATGAAGGAATTTTCTTATGAACCAGAAATTTCAGCTAAAAGTAAACCTAAGTTTTCTGAAGCCAAGTCAAAGATTCTGTGTTTGGCCCTTTACTATTTGCCATTAAGATCACTGAATTTACAGATGACACAAAACTTGGAGGTGACAAAGGCAGGTTCCAAAAAAGATCTAGAAAGGCTAGCAATGATGTCAGACTCAACCCTGACAGCAGAATATTTACTCTGAGATCCACAAATGAACATTATCTAAGTTGCTTTCTATTTTTGTTTATTTTGTTAAGCATTTCAATTCCAATGTGACTGGGTGAAGTACTTTGCCCTAAGCAGCCAATCCTGGAACACTGGACAGAGTCCAATAAGGTGAAAAAAAAAATAAAGTCGTGAATTTAGGTGCAAAAAAACCCAAAAAAACAAAGAAACAACCCAGTTTCACAAATATCAAATAGCTGAAATACGAATAAACAAACAACAGTGGATTTGAAAAGGATTTGGGTTAGTGAGCCGTAAGCTCTGTATGATTCAGCAATGCGTTGTGACTGCCAAAAATAAAGCTAATATGAACATGAGCTGCATTAAGAAGTCATAGTCTCCAAGATTAGGGAGGAGACAATTCCATTATACTATGCCCACATCAGCCTTTATTTGGAGTATAGTGCTACCATACAACTTAAGAACTGTTGGGTGCAACAGTTTAAGAGTTTTGGTAAGTTGGAGATTATCCAGAAGAGGGCAACCAGGTTGGTAAAGGGTATAGATTCCCTGAAGTAGAAGGATCCTTGAGAAGGTTTGGGAATGTTTAGCCTAGAGAAGACTCAAGGGGGACATGATAGTTGCTTTCAGTTATTATGAAGGATTAACCTGTGAAAGAGGAATCAAACTTATTCCCTTTGAAGAACTGGAAGCCAATGAGTAGAAGTTGAAAATTACTTCTTAGCAATTAGAACTGTCCCAAATGAGGATGGGCTGCCTTGGGAGGTTTTAGCTGTCTCCTCCTTTTGAGACAAACTTTTCAGCAAAACCCAGAGAAATACTTGTCCAGTCTGTTATGTTGTTCAGTTGTGTCTGACTCTTCATGATCCCATTTAAGATTTTCTTGGCAAAGAAACTGGATTGGTTTGCCATTTCCTTCTCCAGCTCATTTTATAAATGAGGAAACTGAGGCAAACAGGGTTAAGAGTCTTGTGTAGGATCACACAGCTAGTAAGTTTCTGAGGCTGTATTTGAACTCAGAAAGAAGAGACTTCCTTACTCCATGCCTGGTTCTACATCCACTGTGCCACCTAACTACCCCCCAGGTCTATAGTGAGGATTCTTTTCATGTATAGGTTGGATTAGAAGTCCAATAAAGTCTCTTCCAACCCTCACATTTGGTAATTCTGTTTTTTTAAACTACAACCAAATACACAGACAGCTGGGTTATCAAGGTAAATTATAGAGTGGAAAGAAAATTAGATGTGGAGTCAAAAGACCTAGGTTTAAATTATATCTCTGTCATCTATATACTATGACCTTAAACAAATAATTTTTCACCTCTATTGGCCTCAGTGTCCACATCTATACAATGAAGGGATTGAAATTCCCTTCTAGTTTTAAGTCTATATGATTGAAATTTAGTCCTCAGACCCAGAGCCTAAAAGAAACCAGGCTTCAAGCAAAGCACCCCCTGGTGCCGAATTTAGAGGGCACTGAAGTTACCTGAAGAAAAAAAAATTGTTGTTCATTCATTTCAGCTGCGTCCCACTTTGTGATGCCATTTGGGGGTTTTTTTCTTGGCAAAGATGCTGGAGTAGTTTGCCATTTTTATCTTTAGCTCATTTTACAGATGAAGAAACTAAGGCAAAGAAGATTAAGTGACTTGCCCAGGTTCACACAACTAGTGTTTGAGACCAGATTTGAACTCATGAAGATGAGTCTTTCTGACTCTAGGACTGACACAGAAAAAAATAACAGATGTCAATACCTAGTAAGCAAAAAGTAGTATTAAAATGGGAAGTCCCATCCCTACTGAGCTCCTCTCCAAATCAACCCTCTACCTGCTATGGTAGCATTGAGGTGTGCTCTGCTTGTTGTCTTTTTTTGAGCCCATGTTTTGTTTCCTTGGGGTCCCAAAGAATTGATTATACAGATTATGTTTTCGAAACTGAATATGGAAGGACAGCTATAACCTTTTAGAGAAAACTAGAAGTCAGAGGTCAGTGGAACTGGAGAAATGTTTTTCAGCACTCCAATCTCCTTCTTTGCTTTTCCCTGCCCTCATTTAGAGTGTCATTCCTCTCTTTATTCCCTTTCTCCTCCTGTCTCACCCAACCTTCTCTGATGAAAATAGCTGCTAACAAATCACTTAAATCTCTGTGTGAATTCATTTTAGGAGTTCTCCCTCTCCTCAGAGGAATTTACATTTTATGTCTCATAAAAGGTTTAGGCTGTACCAGCTTCCAAGACACCCATTTTAAAATTCTATGATTCTAGTCTGGGCAGACTAGGATATTTACTCATTGGAATGCTGTGCTGTATAGTGTATACTGAGCTTAGATAAAACAGTCCTCAAAGCTGTCCAAATTTCTTTATTCTGGTCAAGGACTGCTAGACAGCCTTTTCTTTATTTTGGGGGAAAGGAATCTCAAGGATGATAAATTCAATTTGGGGCGTATTAAGTTTTAGCTGATGGTAAGACATTCGTATAGAAATGTCCATCAGGCAGCTGAAATGGAAGACCAGAGATTAGGGAGAAGAAGGGAGTTATGTGTAATAGAAGGAAAGCAACCTAAATACTTCAGAGTAAAGGGGTAGTTAAATAAATTGTGTAACTAAAACTGACAACTATGAGATAGACACAAAGATCTGGAAAAAATGTTCTGAAATGATGCAAAGTGAAAAGAACAGAACCAAATGAATGGAATATACAATAGTTAAAACCATACACACACAAAAATAAGAGTGAATAAAATTCCCATTGGGGACTTCAGGGGAGTGAAAGAAATATAATCACTTTTCTACTTTAAAATGAATTAGTTTAAATGGATTGTTAACTTTGATCGTTGGAGGGAGAATCCTCACCTAGATTTTATAGATCCATTGGCTTAGTGAAGTAAATCATTCCTCACTTGATCGAGTTGGTTATAGTGCTGTTCAAGGTTACATTTCAATAAAATATTTATTTATTTATTTATTTAGAGAGAGAGACAGAGACATTGAATATGCAGGTTGGTGAGCCAACTGCAAAGAGGTAATAATTGAATACAGGAGTGGATGAGGTGGCTAAGGAAGGAAAGAAAGTGAATAAAAGCCTGATTTTTGGAATTTCTTCTGTGCAAACGTAATTATTACATGTGGGACAACTAAAAGACCAGGAAGAATGCCTGGATATGGAGATGGGTGAAGGAGGAGAGCACGACATGGTGAGGCAGCTTCCTTTCATCAAGTCTCCATATCACTGAAGTCAGTTTTCTGAGACCATTCTGGTTGGAATTGATGACAGCAACTAAGAGGACTTCAAAATTAATGGAATTTATATTAAGTAAAGGATTTATCAAGGAACCTAGAAGTCATTTAGGGTCAGAAAAAACAAAATCAGGTTTTTTCCCACCATTTGAATCCTTATTTAGAGTATAATGGTAAATATGAAGTATATGCCATATGGGCAGAACCCATCCTACCTCAGGAAGACCTGAGTTCTACTCATGTCTCAGATATCCACTAGTAGTATAACCTTTTCCCATTATAAGGGATAGTAATAGCACCTACCTTCTAGATGTCACACTAGCCTGGGAGATGACCAGTAGCTTCTCTCACTGGGCATAAGCACATGTCCTCACTGCCATGAACCCATAGCCACCAGAGCTGATGATGGAGATGAGGTGGAAGAAGGGAGAGAAATCCCTTCCTTCCTTCTGTTCTAAGGGTCTAAGTGAGAGGATGGTAGAGACCCAAAGAGATATACTCAAAAAAGTAAAGGCTTATCTAGTCAACTGAGGGAGTAGTTCTTTGTGCCTTGCACAAATCCTTTTCAGAAGGGTTAAGAGCAAATATGGCCCAATGAAATGTGTGTGGTGGGGTGGAGGTCCATCCTCATGCGTGTTGCATATCCATTTACCACCTCCCACCCATGCACTGGGTTATGGTGAGAATCAAATGAGGTAATGCATATATAGTACTTTGTACTACACACACACACACACACACACACACACACACACACACTCTCTCTCTCTCTCTCTCTCTCTCTCTCTCTCTCTCTCTCTCTCTCNCACACACACACTCTCTCTCTCTCTCTCTCTCTCTCTCTCTCTCTCTCTCTCTCTCTCTCTAACTAGGACTTCATTTTGCATGAACTCAACATGTAAATTTGGGTTTATATGACTACCAATTGAAAAAAAAAGGCATGGAATTACATAAAATAAAATGTTTTAATTACACTCAAAATCCACATCATTTCCTCAAGCAGCATAAAGTCTTATAGCAGAGTTTTGCACCAAACATTAGCTCCAGCATCAGGCTATGTCCAGAGTGCTCACTTAGAGCAAGTTGTGTCCCAGTCAGAGCAATGCTTTTCTTTGTTTCAATAACGGTATTTATTTATTTAATGGCTCCAACGTACGAGTAGTGATGCTGGTAGCTCTGATAAGCCTAAGACAAATCATAAAGTGACTGGGTAGGTTCATATGAGAAATACTTATTAAATAATGGGGTTTGGTGTTATTTGAAAATTTCAACTTACACGAAGGGTCTTAGAATATAATCAGTCCAGCAAAAATGAGGTTTTACTGTGTGTGTGTATATACACACGTACACATATATACATATATAAACCCACATAAAATCTGTGATTTTATTGTTGGAGAACTCAGGATGAGGACACTTTCTGTACCAATGAAGATCAGCAATGGTTTTTCAACCTTTAGACCCAAAGAGTTTCCTGGGGCCCCTACGAAGTCAAATGATTTGCTCAGTGTCATGCAGAAAGTATATATCAGAAGTTTGTGGGACTCTAGAACTCAAGTTTTTGTGACTAATAGGCTAGTTCTATCCATTATATAAATGGTGTACTGAAAACCATAAATGTCAATAATTACTGTGTTTAGATAGGGTTATTGAGGCCGTTGGAGATAGGGAAAAATACTCACGGCCATCTAAACCCCGAATGAAATCAGTTGGACTCATTAACGGATGATTTTTAGACAATAGGACAAAGAAGCATTTCAGTCATCTCATTTCTCCAAGATTATTCAATGTGAACAAGAGGACAGAGCTTATTCACATGCAAACACTGTACACTCAGAGCAAACATTCTTCTCTTTATCGCTTCACAGAGGATATATTTCCTGTTTCTGTGTCAGTGTATAGCAAATGCACTTATTTTGAAATGGTTAGGCATTTATACTATTTGTGTTTTGCAGGCTGTGAAGATTTTGCAGGTGGCATAGTAAACCAACTGTGAATCACACAATCACAGAATAGCAAAATTTGGAATTCAGTTTGGTAGTTGACCTGATTTCTAATTCCTTGGTTAAAAAGAATGGTACAGAGACTAGACTAGATGTTCTGTAGATCTTTCCCAGTTATAAGACCACCATATTTCCTTTCTAGGTTTCATTCACATTAATCCTATTCACATGTTTTATATCCCAGCCAAACTGGATTTCTTATGACTCAAGTGTCTACCATAACCTTTGTCACAATTTATGTGTCATACAACCCATAGTGCTGTATGAATTCATAAACTGATCCTAAGCTAGTCAAGACACTAGGACTTCTGGCTGAATATTATGATTTTCTATCCTTACTTATATTACTCATGAGGGAGAGAAGTATGGGAGAATCATAGAACTTGTAATATCAGGATTTACTATATAGTAGAGGTCTTCCATCCATCCTCTCTCCAGAAGGCTCAGTTTTGGTATCATAGAAAGAGCACTAGCTTTGGAGTAAAAAAGTGTTAACTTTTCTATTTATTACCTATGTGACCTTGGCTAATCTGGGATATGTTGGGAAAGAAGTCAAATCTTGTATATATAGCTGAGTTCTCTTCTTCCCCATTAAGGGATAATGATAAGTAGATCGGTGTGAATGTAAAAAAAATATATTTTCCTCAGACCAATAATATCTTTGGAGGTGGATAGATATAATTCTAGATCAGTACCTTCTGTTTAAGGAAAGCAGAGTAACCAATATTGGCCCCAACCTCCTCCTTCCTGGCAGAAATTAAATCTCCTTTGGAGAAGGCTGGATAGAGGCTGGATAGAGGATACCATCGAGATATCTATTTATGCCTTCCTCTGAGCCACATCTAGATAAAGCCATTTGGACACATATAGCCTCCAAGGACCCCTTGCCACATATACACCACTCTTTGACATGTAAAATATAAGATTGGACTAGATGATCTCTCACATTCCTCCTAGATCTAAATAGATGATCCTAATTGCTACGGCCATTGGTGTTTCTATTAAGATTTTGCCAAGAAATGGCATCATCTTTTCTCCAAGTACTGGCATGGCACCTCCCTATGAAGAATGTGTGTGGAGTAGGGGGAAAAGGTTGTTGTTCTGTCACCTCTGACATGTCTGACTCTTTATGACCCCATTTGGAGTTTTCTTGGCAAAGATACTAGAATGATTTGCCATTTTTCCCAGCTCAGGTTATAGATGAGGAAACTGAGATAAGTAGGCTTACCCAGGGTCACACAGCCAGTAAGTGTGTGAAACCAGATTTGAACTCAGGAAAATGAATCTCCTTAACTTCGGGCCAGATGCACTATCTACCGTGCCACCTAGCTGCTTTTGGGGTAGTGGAAGAAGAGGTTTCTAGAGGCTTTAAATCACTTGAGAATGGTCTTGCATCTTATCAGTGTCGATGAAGGGACGTGATTTATTCATTAACTTGTTTGAATTGAATCTTCTTCAAAAAGCCAAAATCCTAAATTGACACTTTGATGGATCCATGATCTGATTGGATTGGTTTCTTTTTCCTTCTACCAGTGAAGATCACATTCTATCTATACTCTCTCATCCTGGATTTCTTTGCCTGTTTCTTCCTTAAACCTCCACAGAGGATCTACCAACATGCTAGGGGACAGGATTTTTCTCTTGAATTTTTAAAAGTATCTTCTGGTGGGGGCAGCTGGGTAGCTTAGTGGATTGAGAGCCAGGCCTAGAGACGGGAGGTCCTGGATTCAAATCTGGCCTCAGACGCTTCCCAGCTGTGTGACCCTGGGCAAGTCGCTTGACTCCCATTGCCCACCCTTACCACTCTTCTACCCATGAGCCAATTCACAGAAGTTAAGGGTTTTAAAAAAAAATGTCTTCTGGTGACCAATGTAGCTTGAGAACTTTCAAAGTACTTTACAATTACCCAGATATGATTTAGTCTATTTCCTAATTCCTATTCACACTCAGCTTTTTGTCCAGGTGTAGTGGCTGTTCAAGATAGATTAAATCAATAGGCTACTTGTTCAACTGTACACCTTATTCTGGGTAACAAGTTTCAGCTTTATTTTTCCCGAGTAGACGGCTAGATCAATCTCTTTTATTAAGTTATAAACTCTATCAAAGAGCTATTGCTAAGTAATCAGTGTAATATCATCCATAAAAAGCAGTACTTGAACATCTATAAGAAAGCTGCCTCTAATCATCAAATCCTATCTTTTTAGGACCATTATTGACCCAACTATAATATACATGGTAGCACACCATGGAATGCAACAAGATTGCAAGTGACCCAAATGGCAATGGAAAGCCACATCAAGTCATCTTAGTAAGCATAAGGTGAATATAGTATGAATAATGACATATATGAGAAGTGGTATAAAAATATCAAGGTCATATATGAAGGACAAACAAGTGTGGACAGCCATATTGGAACTTAATAGATAGAAAGTACAATTCTCTCACTAGTATGAAAAATGGTAGATGAACCCTTTGTGGAGAAATTATGGAAAAACATGAGCAAGAATCACAGAACATGAAAATGTAAGTGGGTTGAAATGAGTAGGAATAAAGTGAATGCCCAACCAAAGATGCTTTTTACATCCTTTTGACATATCAAAGTGAGGACCAGTTTAACTCCCAGGTATTCCATTTGGATTAGATCATTGATCACTTGACCAGCCTGCCTCCTTTTCTAGTCACAGCAATTAATCAATCGATCATCATTTGTTAAGTTTTTACTACATGCCAGCTTCTATGCTAAGCACTGAAGATATAAAGAAAAGCAAGATCAGTTTTTATATTCAAGGAACTTACTTGTTAATGAGGTGGGGAGAGGCAATATATATACATAAAGAAGTAAACACAAGAGAGGTAGAGATCACAGTGAGCCATGATTGAGGTAAGCCTAAATCATTGCATGGAAATTCTATAGAATCTAACAGTCAGTTTCATGGTATTTGAACTCATTCAGCATAGTATAGGTATGAAATGGAATGGGAACATTAAACAGCATAGCAAATAAGCTAGTCACTGAGCATGGTAGGGCAGCATGTTTCCTTTTGGCTGAACAGAAAGATGAGTGCGTTCGTGAACACGGATATAATCTGGTGTGACTTTAGTAGCGTAACACCATTTATCATCTTGTTAACTTCAAGGCCTGCCCTTTTGTAGTGACAGCTGTTGGGTTTTGTAGCCTGTGTGATTCTGGCCAACATCTTTCTACATTTCTTCTTTGATAAGACTTCTTTACGGGCAGGCATAATAGCCTACTTTCAGACTGAAACCTCTATTAATTAAGGTGATAAATATGACTTTGTTGAACGGTAGTCCAAGAATAGTAGATTTATTAGAGAACAGAGAGTGTTAGAACTGGCAAGACCTAAGCAATCAGTTCAATTTTATTTAAAAGCCATTTATTAAATCCTTATTATGTGCAAGGTACTAAATAATCTAGTCCAATTCTCTCCTTTTACAGAGACAGAAACCAAGACCTAAGAGAAATCATGATATCATAAGATCATCTATTTAGAGCTGTCAGGGGCCTTAGGGGTCACTTAATACAATCTTCTATGAATAAGAAATCTGAGACTAAGAGAGATTAAGTATTTTGTCCAATATCATACAAATAGCAGAACCAGAATTCAAAATGAGGTCTTTGCTTCCACTTCAGAACTTTTTACACAAACTTTTGAATGGTAAAACCAGAATTTGAACCTTGATCTTCTAAATTAAAATTCATTATTCTTTCTTTTATATCATACTGTCCTTTGATTATTTCTACTCAACAATAATAATAAGAATCATTTAAATAGTACCAAGTTGTTGTTTTGTTGTTCAGTTGTGTCTCTATGGACATATAGCAATGACCCTATGGACTATAGCAATCTATGGAGTTTTCTTGGTAAGGATACTAAAGAATCCACCATTTCCTTCTCCAATGGATCCTTTTTGTTGGGTAATAAGAGATTAAGTGTCCAGAGTCACAAAGCTAGGAAGTATCTAAGGCTAGAGTTGAACTCAGGTCTTCCTTATTCTAGGTGCAACACTCTATCCACTGAGCCACTTAACTGCCTTCTAGATAGGGTTAAGCGACTTGCCAAGGTTGCATGGCTAGGAAGTTTGTGAGATTATTCCTATAAAACACTTTATAAAGTTAAGTGAACACAAAATAGTATACCTGTCAGATCTCTGGGAAAGGAAAGATTTTAAAACCAAGCAAGAGTTAGAGAAAATTACAAAATGTAAATTAAATGGTTTTGATTATATTAAGCTAAAAAGCTTTTGTACAAACAAAAACAATGTAGTCAATATCAGAAGAGAAACAACAAATTGGGAAAAAAATATTTATAACAAAAAACTCTGACAGGGGTCTAATTACTCAAATATACAAGGAGTTAAATCAATTGTATAAAAAATCAAGCCATTCCCCAATTGATAAATGGGCAAGAGACATGAATAGGCAATTTTCAGGTAAAGAAATCAAAAGTATCAATAAGCACATGAGAAAGTGTTCTAAATCTCTAATAATTAGAGAAATGCAAATCAAAACAACTCTGAGGTACCACCTCATACCTAGAAGACTGGCTAAAATGATAGCAGGGGAGAGTAATGAATGTTGGAGGGGATGTGGCAAAATTGGGACATTAATGCATAGCTGGTGGAGTTGTGAACTGATCCAACCATTCTGGATGGCAATTTGGAACTATGCCCAAAGATCTCTAAAAGACTGCCTGCCCTTCGATCCAGCCATACCATTGTTGGGTTTGTACCCAAAAGAGATCATAAATAAACAGACTTGTATGAAAATATTTATAGCTGAGCTTTTTGTGGTGGCAAAGAACTGGAAAGGGAGGGTATGTCCTTCAATTGGGGAATGGCTGAATAAATTGTGGTATATGCTGGTGATGGAATACTATTGTGCTCAAAGGAATAATAAACTGGAGGAATTCCATGTGAACTGGAAAGACCACCAGGAACTGATGCAGAGTGAAAGGAGCAGAACCAGGAGAACATTGTACACAGAGACTGATATATTATGGTAAAATCAAATGTAATGGACTTCTGTACCAGCAGAAAGCAATGACACAGGACAGCTCTGAGGGATTTATGGTAAAGAGCGCTGCCCACATTCAGAGGAAGGACTGTAGGAGAGGAAACATATAAGAAAAACAACTGCTTGAACACATGGGCTGAGGTGGACATGATTGGGGATGTAGACTCGAAACTACCATACCAATGCAACTATCAACAATTTGGAAATAGGTCTTGATCAATGACACATGTTAAAACCAGTGGAAATGTGCATCGGCCAGCAGTGGGGCGGAGAGCGGGGGCTGAAGGGGAAAGTAGGAGCATGAATCATGTAACCATGTTAAAAATGAATATTAATAAATGTTTAAAAAACACTTTATAAATATTACCTCATTTGATCCTCAAAACAACTCTGAGGAGGTAGTTACTCTTCATCCCATTTTATGGATGAGGAAACTGAGATAAAGGTGAATGCCCAGAGTCCCACAGCCAGTAACTATCTGACACTAAATTTCAACTCAATTTCCCCTGATTCCAAGTCTAACACTCTATCCAGTACCACACCTAGACTACAATTTTGGGTGAGAGACAGAGACAAACAGGAGGCTGAAGCAACCTAGATAGTGATATTCAAAGCAAGAGATGGCCCCAGTCTAGGAGAGACAGGAAAGGAAGACCAAAAGATACTGATAGATTAAATTACTGAAATGCTTATTTTCTTCTGTGATGAAGATGATGGTGATTATGATGACAGCTGTTACAAACTGAACTAAGGGATACCAGATAGTCCTTCAAAGTTTGCCCAGCATGAAACTACATAAAAAAATGATCTCCCAGCAACTCTATGAAGAAGATACAATCAATATTATTATCCCCACTTTTCATATGAGATAACACAAACTCAGAGAAGTTTTGTAATTGTCCATAGTCATTCAGCCAATAAGTGCCAAAGGAAACAATATAGCCCAGTGTAAGATTAAAATTAATATACAATAGCTCCAATTATTATATTTTATAAAATTTATTAATACTCACTTGAAGTAAAGGAATAAAAAAGTAATTATCTAACAAAATAAAACCATGCGATCAAGCTTTTCTACCCACTCAAAAACCCCCAAGTCCACAGCTGCCACCACACAAAGAGAAGAGAATGAGAGGCGGAACTTCACACAATTTATATCCTGCCTATGTTAACACATAATGAAGGAGGAGAGTGGTGAGCTGGGAAATGAAGTACTGGCGTACAAAATTCTAGTTGTACATAATATCACCAAGATTTCAAATCCAGCTCCCTGTGCACTCTACCTTTCATGGATCATAGACAGGTGATCTCTCATATCTCAGTAGAAATGTAACTGCAATAATATTGAAAGTAATGATTCATTTGACCTTGCTGGAGCCTACCACAAAGAATTGAGCAAGGAGGGGGAAAGGGGAAAAGGGATTTCAGTAAGGAAGGAAAAAAGGGAAAAGTTTCAGGGCAAGTTGTGATTCCAGTGATATATAGGCTGAGGCAAGGAAAGGGATGAGAAATAGTCATCATCTTCAAAGAACTTCCCTCCTACTCAGGGACTTAATATATTCACCTATAATAATTAAATATCAAAGGAAGAAAAAAATAAAAACAATGACAAAGGTCAGGCAATTGAGTTGAAAATTTGACAAGTGGCATGATTCTTGCATAAAGTGAAGGATACAAGGCAGCCTTTCAGACATTTGAAGACTATAATCATATCCTTCCTAAATTTTCTCTTTTCCATACCAAACATCCATAATTCCTTTAACAATTCCTAATATGGCACTGTTTTTATTTTGGTTGCCTTCCTATACAAATGCTTCAGCTTGTCAATGACTTTCCTAAATTGTACTACATAGACGTAGAATAAAGTATTCTAGATGTAGCTTGATTAGGGCAGAGTAAAGCAAAAGTATAAGCCATCCCCCTCCCTATTGGTCTAAATTGAGTTCTCTAAATATAGTTTAAGTTTAAATTAGGTTCAAAGACTATTTTATCCCATTCTTATCTAAAATATGCAGATCACTAGACTACATGTTATTTTCTCCCACCCACCTCTTCTCCCTCCCTATGTACTCTCACCTCCCCTGCCCTGCTTTTCCCTTCTCTATCCTTTCTTCCCTCTCTTCCTTCCTTCCTTCCTTCTCTATCCTACTTACTAGAATGGAAGTGCAGAAGCCACTTATAGGTCTGGCTCCATCTCTGATTGGTATAGGAACTTTAATCTTCTCCATTTTTCTCTCTTGAACCAAATTAGGTAGTCTAGTTCTCACCATATTGGCACCTAATTTATTGTGCATACTAGATTAGTTTATCTCACTGTAGCTTAGAAATCTGAAATTCAAGTGATCTACCAGTCTTTCCAGTAGGCAGATTTACAGGGTGTACCACCCCAGCCCATCCCAGCTCTTTGTTTCAAACCACCTCTTCTCTAACCTGTGCTTGTACTGTTAATTTTTTTTAATTGCATGTAGTGGTATTCTGGGCACCATCTAAAGTGAATCAATCAGACAAAAGCTTCTCTCCCATTATAGGATTTGGCAGAGAAACAAGACGCAGTCCCCATTCTTAAGCAGTTCACCGCCTTGTGTAGGAGATAAGACTTACACTCAAGAAACAATTAGTGAGCATGTAAGGACATGTTCAAGTCCTAGATTGTCTGGGACAGAGAAGAAACATATTACCTTCACTAAAGAGAGATTCATAGAAGCAGAAGTAGCTAGAAAAAGTTTCTCAAAGATAGGTGGGAAAGGAAGATTAAGTAGAATGTGGATTGGCAGAAGATAGAGGGGAAGACTTTTAAGAGTAGAGAATGGATTGTGGGAAGATAGCAGAGTAGGACCCGAAGCTTTCTTGTACTTCTAATATCCCTCACAAACAACCAAAAATAAGTCCACAGAATCAAAGCTAAAAGTAGCACAGACAGGAGTCTAGAATGAAGCTGTATAGCCTGGAGAAAAGTAGGGAGGAAAGTTTCTGACTTCCTGGTCTCAATTCCACCCATAAGTCCTGGGTGAAGGACCAGAGCAAACAGTGAAATCAACAAGGTATCCCCTGGGAGAAAGATAGCAGACTGACCTTGTTTGCTTGTGTCTCCAAGAATACCACAGAAATCCTCAGGCAAAGGACTGGGAGCATCTGTATTTGCTGCAGCCTCAATTTGAGACCCTGGCTTACCCACAACTGGGGATTAAAGTAGTGGACACCATGGAGTCTGCATGAAAAGGACTGGGGCTCAGGCCCTCATCAGTGTGGTCAATCTCAGGAGAGTGGAGTTCCTGGTTGCTGCCACAGAAGGAAGCTGACTGGCTACTTATAGTAGCAGGAGCAGGACTGACCTCTGGCTCTGGTCAGAAGACCTGAGATCAATCATCACCTGGAGTTTGAACAGTGACCAAGGATTACATCAGGCCATGGACTATAAAAACTAGAAAAATTAAATAGGATCCAGGTGAAAACAAACACACATACAAATCCTGAAACCTGAGGTAACATATCATGTAGCACAATAGGAACTCTGAGAGTTCGATAAAAATCCAATAATTTAATCTATTGACCTGGCCACTAGAATTTTAAAAATAAAATCAAAGTGAGCAAGAAAGGAGAAAGAATTTAATTAATGATAGCTATGATGGGGACAGAGCAGATCACAGCTCAAGCTCAAAGGATGGTGAAATAAAGGCACCTACTTCAAAACCAGGAATAAATAAATAAAAAAATGGCCACAAGCTCAAATACAGCTTTTGGAAAAGCCTTGAAAAGGCCTTAAAAACCAAATGAAAGAGGTTGAGGGCAAAAAATAAATAAGAGTAATGTAAGAAAATCAAGAAAATTATGAAAGAAAGATCACCCAAATTGATCAGGGTGTGGGGGAATTCACAGAAGAAAATAATATATTAAGAAGTAGAATTAAATGAGAAGCTAATGATTTCCTAAGACAAAAAGAAATAATAAAGCAAAATCAAAAGAATGAACCAATAAAAGAGAACATGAAACCTTATCACAAAAATTACTGACCTGGAACATAGGTCAAGGTGAGGTAATATAAGAATAGTTAAACTTCTGAAAGTTATGATTAAAAAAAAATTAAGACAACACACCCCTGGAAATCATCAATCATCAAGGAAAATTGCCCAGAAATTCTTGAACCAGAAGGTAAAGTAGAAATGGAAAGAATCTATCAATTGCTACCTCAAAGAGGCCCAAAGGTGAAAATGCACAGGAACATCATTGCTAAGTTCTGTAGTTCCCAGGTGAAGGAGAAAATATGACAAGCAACAAGGAAAAAAAATAAATACTGTGGAGCCATAGTCATAATAACACAAGACCTCGAAACCACAACATTAAAAGAACATAGCACTTTGTAGAGTAAAAGAACTGAGCTTATAAGCAAGAATAACATATCCATAGGGTTCAGGCTTTTAAAAAAAATCACTCTATAGCAAAAAAAAATAATATGGAAATAGGTATCAAGTGATAACATTTGTACAACCCAGTGGAATTGTTTGTTGTTCCTGGGGGTGGAGGTGGAGATGGAAAGAAAATAAATCATATAAACATGGAAAGATATTTTAAAATAAAATAAAAAAGAATAACATGTCCAGCAAAGATGAACAAAATTATGAAACATAAAAATGAATATTTATTAACCTAAAGAGTTTCAATTGCTGGGGGAAAACCCAGAACTCAGCAGAAAATTTGATCTATAAGAAACATACAAAGGTAATGGAAGAACTGATCACAAACTACTCAAAAGGTCAAATTGTTTGATTCCTTTATGGGAAAATGTCATCTGTGGCCCATGGGAATGGCATCATTGCTTGGGTATTTTGAAGGAGATGTATAGAGGGAAGCCTCGAGGTCAAGGTAAATATAATGCAATGAGTTGAAATGGTAGTGGAATAGACCAGGAGGAGGTAGGGTGGAATGGCTAGCTCTCATATGGAGAAAGAATGAATAGAGGAACTGCCACAGAGAAGTAGATGAAGGGATAGAGGGCTGGTAGTACTAGAAGTCTATATTTATCAGACCTTGGATAAAGAGAGAATTACAAACACAATAAGAAGACTAAACATTTTCTTAATTTACAGAGAAACAGGAGGGAAGGAGGATGGGATAGTGAAGGGATTGGGGAAGGGAGCACATCAAGAAGAGTTGAGGGGAAAGGGAGGGAATCTTAGAACAAGATAGGGGAATGATTTTTAGAATCAATCTCATATCAAGAAGTAAGAGGAGGGAGCAGCTGAGTGGCTCAGTGAATTGAGAGCCAGACCTAGAGATGGGAGGTCCTAGGTTCGAATCTGGCCTCAGACACTTCCTAGCTGTGTGACCCTGGGCAAGTCACTTAACCACTATTGCCTAGACCTTACCACTCTTCTGTCTTAGAACCAATACAGAGTATTGATTCCGAGATGGAAGGTTAGGGTTTAAAAAAATTAAACATATCCAGTTCCATCAAAAAATCTTTATATGACTTAGTCCCAAGACCTTTCACCATTCTCAAATAGATTGTCTTTTGGACATTCTGATTATCACTGTCCTTCCTAAACCATAGTGCCCAGAACTAAATAGTCTAGATGAGATCTGACAAGAGCAGGGTCCAGTGGTACTATCACATCCCTATTCCTGGAAGTAATGCCCTCATAAAGCAGCCCAAGATTGCATTTTCATTTTTGGTCATTGTATTGCTCCTGAACCATTGTCAGGGCTTTGAAAGACTGAAAAATGGGAGAGTAACCACACACCCGAAGAAGAGCAGATGATGTCCTATTCTTCAATTAAGTGAAAAGAACGTAGTCTGAAGACTAAGTACTATAGGACATTAAGCTTATAGTATAGGACTGATTCCTGGAAAACTTTTTAGAGCATATTGTCAAAGGGATGGCTAATGGATCTTTCAAAAAGGAAAGTGTAATCACAAGAGGGCAGTATGGCAACATCAAGAACAAGTTATGCCACTTTAACATTGTTTCCTTTTGTAACAGTTAGGAAACTGGTAGATCAGGGGAATGCTGGAGATAGTTTACTTGGATATAAGCCAAACATTTGACAAAGTGTTTCAAGTTAATCTTTTGGAAAAGATATGGAATTGTAGGCTAGACAGTGGTTGAATGGCTGGAACCAGGATGAAATCTTGGGCATAAGTAGTTAAAATTGATTCAGCTGCTTTGGCTTTGTATCCCTGGCACCTAGCACTAAGACTTACATATATGGTAGGTACCCAATGAATGCTTATTAGTGTTGCTTTATGAATGAGGGAAAGAGAAAATGCTGGAAAGACAGATTGGAACCAGACTGTGCAGAATAGTGACTGTCAGGAGGAAGAAAACACATACGTTTATTTGTATTATTTACAAGTCAAGCATCAATGAGTAATTGGTTTGCTAGGGCTTTTGTTGAGTTAGATTAGGACAAGCACTTTTTATTCAAGGGGAAGCTTATTTATCTGTGTAATAATTTGAAGGAATAGAACAAAAGGAGTGTCTACAACAGGGGTTGGCGAAATATGGCCCATGTAAAAATTATTCTTACCTCTCTGGATGTTCAAAAACTGGCAAGCAGATGTGGATACGTTGGGCCATAGTTGCCAACTCCCAATCTATACCATCAAATGTGCACTCTCCAGTATGAGCCAGAGTCTGTTTAGTCTTAATAAAACCAGTATTTAGTTGCCACAATTCTTAAGGAGAATAGTGTTAGAAGGGAAGGAAGACAAAAGGATTCTCTCTTTGCCTAAAGACAAATACAGATCAATAGACTGTCAACCAGAAGAATTCCCCCCTCCCTAGAGACATGGGCACAACAATATGTCTTGGAGCAAGGGACCGCCTCATGGACCATCCAAGGAGATTTATAAAAAAGTCATTTTTTAAAAGGACCAGAAAGAGAACTACCCAGATCACTGGGGTTGAGGGATTATAAGGGACCACTGGGCTGGTGACTTAACATTCTTGTTAGATGAACATGAGCTGTATTGCAAAGAATTTCTTTGTTATGTCAAACAGAACATCAGCAAACAGATTATCTCTTTTGCTGGTCTTTATACTTGCTTGGTAGTTGGCAGCAACTATATTCTTCCAGAGAATTTCTAAGCCGGCAAAGTACTTCTTGCTCCATCCTTGCAGTGGACATAATGCCACATTTTTCTCTTACTAGCTGTGACCTCCTTTCTGATTATACAGAACTGCTTCAGAGGGGAAGTTCAATTGCAAGAGTATTTTGAGAGGTAGAATGAAAGCATAATGGGTTAAAGGGAGGCAATCTTTGTGATGCCATGAGGCAGCCGGAAAAAGGTCTTGGAGAAAGAATTGGAATGATATTTAGCAGACATCTCTCTGTATCTCCTTGACATGGATGAAACAGGGCTGGTTGAACTTGTGTTTAGGAAGGTAGAGGGAACTAGATCTGTCATTTAACTAGTGTAGTGAGCCACCACTCCAAGTGAAGAATTGTCCAGGAATGTAGACCAGCTTCTAAACTACAATTTAGTTTTGGAGAGCTGTTTGGGAGATTGAGAGACTAAGTGATTTACTCTGGGTTACATAGAATATCATAAGTAGGACAAAGGATATACCTGAAATTAGCAGACGTATATGTATAAGTGTACACACACGTATATCAGGTAGGTGGCACAGTATATAGAGCACTGGAATTGGAATCAGGAAGATTCTTCTTCATGAGTTCAAAACTAGCCTCAGACACTTATTGGCTATGTGAACTAGATATGTCCTGCTTTACTTATTAGTTGTGTGACACCGAGCAAATCATATAACTCCATTTGCCTCAATTTCTCATTTGTAAAATGAGCTAGAAAAAGAAATTATATAGAAATTCCAGTTTTTTGGCAAGAAAATCCTAAATTGGGTCATGGAGAGGAGGGTATGACTTAAAAATGGCTTAACAACAACTTATCTATTATATAAAACATTCATATATTTATATATAATATATGTATATATTATACATACACACATTCATCAACAGGCCATTTAGTGAGTAAATAAGCTGTTGTCAGGTTAAGGTAAGCATGGCTTAAATTGAAAGCCAGACAAAGCAGATGGGCAGTCATCAAATCCAAGCCAGTGAATCAAAAGAACTAAATCATAAACAAGATAAAAGACCAGAAAAATCCAAACCTTGAGAAGTAACAGCTCATGGGCTGATAAAATTTAGAGTTGATTAAACACACACACACCCCTTTCAGGTCATTTAATCAAACTGTATAACTTTACCAGTAAGGAAACTGAGGTCACACAGGTAGTAGAGAGTAGAGCTGAGATTTTGCCCAAGGTCCTTTAACCTAAAATCCAGCACTTTTTCTACTGTGCCACTTTGTATTCATAGAAGTCTGATTATTATTTACTCTGGGCTGACAAGAAAGTGTGGTCAGAGATCCATAATCTATGAATCAAGAGACAGGAGCCCCAAAGCAGAATATGATCCTATTTGGGTTTGTAAACAAAAAGGGTTAAGTGACTTGCCCTGGGTTACACAGCTGGTAAATTTCCTGAGGCCAGATTTGAACTCAGGGAGAGGAATTTTCCTGACTCCAGACCCATCACTTTTATATACTCTGCCTCCTAGCTGCAGTAACTTGAATATATTTTATTTATTTATTTATATATGTATTTAATAAATGCTTGTTGGCTGAGTGTGACTACACTGTCTTCTCTACTCCACTCCTCTCCTAAAATATAAACTCCTCAATACCTAGCATATTGTCTGACCTAAAGTAGATGCTTAATAAATATTTTGCAAAGGGCTCTACAAATATTATCTCATTTTATCCTCACAGCAACCCTGATAGATGAGAGCTATTGTCGGTCACATTTTAATTGATTCAAATTTTTAATTGATTTAAAACAATGTCATTTTCTGGCAAATTAACATATGAGACATTCTCAAAACTCAACTCAACATGCCATAGTTTTTACTTCTATTTGGCTTCTTTTTCTTCTAACATGCTCCACAAAAATACAGTGACTGTGACTATTAGAGAGTAACAGAGAAATAAGGAGAAGTTTCTTGTGTGGTATATATGAATTCCACAGAAATCTGTCTAGAATCTCCCTAAGAAGGACTGGTGGGGTAAGGGCAACCAGGTGGCTCAATGGATGGAGGACCAGACCTGAGACAAAAGGTCCTGGGTTCAAATGTGACCTCAAGATGCTTCCTAGCCAAGTGACCCTGGGTAAGTAGCTTAATCCCTATTGTCTAGGCCTTATTGTCCTTGAAACCAATACTTAGTGTTGATTCTAAGATAGAAGAGTTAAAAAAAAAAAAAAAAGGACTGAGATAGAGGTAAGATCCAGCCTTAACAGGATTACCTGGTAATTCAATAAAGGAAGCTCTCCATTGTGCTGAATTCCTCACTCTAGGAAGTAGATGCTCCAGGGTGGGGAATCCCAGAGGCGCCAGCCTCTGATCCATGCTATACTTCAAAGCTCAGAAACTAAGTGAAAATATTTGCCATGATATAACAGGAAGACAAGTGGCCTCAATGTGTCTTCTACCTCAGGTTGATTTCCGATTCATAACCCACCCTGTGACTTCTGTGCAATGGAAAGATGTGTTCTGTTCTGCATCTCAGATGTTATTTACAGGGAGACGGGTTATCTAGACATTTGTACTGGGTGATATGCTCTTAATTAAAATGATAATCATTCAAACATCACTTAAAATTTTACTTTGGGAATTTGCTTTCTTGCAAGCTGAACCCATAATTAGCATTCTCTTTATCCCTTATTAATAAACCATATCTCAGCATTTTCAGCTGCCTCCTTTGATCGCATTGTCTAGTCAGTCATGAGTTGAATTCCATTCCCTGTTGACATTTAAAATGCATCAGGGCAGAGCCAGTCCAGATTGGGATTTTGAGAATTAGTCTTTCTAATTAACTACCAATAATATTTGGATCTGAATTACTTCCATCTGGCAGATCCCTGGGCAGTCACATACCATGTGTCTTGAGGTCAAGGGTTTGGGAATCGCTTAATAAAGTCCTATAATCAGGGAGATAATAACAGCTAGCATTTATATAGCACTTTAGTGTTTGCAAAAGGCTCTAAAAATATCATCTCACTTTGTCCTCACATCAGATCTGGTAAGTGGGTGCTATTATTTTTCCTATTTTACAGATTGAGGGTAAGTGACTTGCCTAGGATCACTTAGCTAGTGTGTGAAGTTAGATGTTTTTAAACATCACTTCCTGTCCTAGCATTGATTCTAAGACAGAAGAGTGACAAGAGCTAGGGAATCAGGGTTAAATGAATTTGCTCAGGGTCACATAGCTAGAAAGTCCAGAATTGAATCAAGGTCCTCCTGACTGTAGCCAGGCACTCTACCTACTGGACTACCTAGCTGCCCCATGAGCTTAGATTTCAACTTGAACTCTATGTCAAGTGCTCTCTGAAAATCAATCAACAAGCTTCTATATTATATGTCAGATACTGGGAATAAAAAGACAAAAATGAAATAATCCTTGACCTCAGGGAGAAAAAATTCCATAGGCAGAGACATCCACACATTGAGTATATATAGAACACAGGGGGACAGGGGAATCAGGAAGATTTTGAAGAGAAGATAGTATTTGAGTTATAAACAAAATATTTGGATAGAACACCCACATATCCCTGAATCAGGATGGTGGAAATAAATCTACCCATAAATGAAATAGCAACCCAGCCAATCAGTCGGCAACCATTTATTAACCCCTGACTCTGTGCTAGGCACTGTGCTACGTGGTAGGGCTATAAGGACAAAAATGAAACATTTCTTCTACACTCAAGGAGATTATATATTATTGGGGGAGTCAACATGCACATAAATAAATATAGACATGATAAATAATAAATCCAAGTCAAATTTGTTTTCAAGGGAAGACACCAGCTGTGGGGATGATCAGGAGAGGAATCAGAGAAGGCAGCATTTAGATAATTTTGAAGAAAACAAGGGATTTGGAGAGGCAAAAGTGAGGAATGGAGTAGAGGCAGCCACTATAAAGATATTGAAAAAGGAGATCGAGTGTTGTGTGGGAGAAATAACAAAAAGACCCACTTGACTGGACCATAAAGTGTGAGAAGGGGAATGATGAATACTGAAGCTGTTGCTAATGTCATTATTCGGCTGTGTCTGGCACTTCATGACCCCATTTTGGGGTTTTCTTGGTAAAGATACTGGAGTGGTTTGTCATTTCCTACTCCACCTCATTTAGCAGATGAGGAAACTGAGGCAAACAGGATTAAGGGACTTGTCCAAGGTCATACGACCAATAAGTGGCTGAGGTCAAATTTGAACTCAGGAAGATGAATTTTCCTGACTCCAGGCACAACACTCTATCCACATCACCTTCTGTCTTAGAATCAGTAAAGCATATGTGGTTCCAAGACAGAAGAATAGTAAGGGTTAGGCAACAGGGGTTAAGTGACTTGCTCAGGGTCACACAGTTAGGAAGTGTCTAGAATCATATTTAGGCCCAGAGCCTCCCATCTCTAGGCCTGGCTATCAGTCCACTGAGCCAACTAGCTGACCTCTATATTTCTCTATTTCTAAAAAACCCCACCACTATTTTTAAGTGTCCCAGGCTTATAACCTTAGCTTTATCCTTAACTCCTCACCCTTCCTTACCCCTCCCATCCATCAGATATCAAATCTTGTCATTGCTACCTCCACAACATCTTTTGGATCCATCTCATTTTCTGTCTTCACACTGTGGCTACCCTCATTCAGGCCTTCATCACTCATACTTGTACTGTGGAAATAGTCCTGTAACAGGTCTCCCTGCTTCATGTATTTCTCTCCTCCAATCCATCCCCAACAAAGCTACCTAGGTGACTTTTCGTTTTGTTTTGAAATATGGAAGTTTTGAAGAGGAGTGTATTTTAGAGGGGGAGATAGTTCTGTTTTAGACCTGTTGAGTTTAAGATGTTTCTAGGACAGTGATGGTGAGCCTATGGCATGAGTGCCAAAGATGGCACACAGAGCCCTCTCTGTGGGCACTTGGCCAACCCCCCACTTCCACTCTGAGTTTGTTACTAGAAAGGCAGAAGACTCTGGCAGAGCTGCTCCCATTAAAATAGCATAGAGAAAAAAAAGAGAAGGTTCAGGTCTCAGAGAAGAGCCTTGGGGATACCTACAATTAGAAACCTCCAGGGAAAAAGCCTGATAATGAACAATCAGAGACAAGGTAAGCCAAGAGAAAGCAAAGTCACACAGAGTATTAGCACCCAAGTAATCAATGATGTCAGTACTTCAGAGAAGCCCAAAAGTCTGAGGCTTGAGAAAAAAAAAAACTCTTCTAAGTGATCTTCAGTTACTTTGGAGAGAACACTTTCAGTTGAGTAATGAAGTTGAAAGCCAGGTTTACAAAGGGTTGAAAAGATAGTGACAGGAGAAGAGGTGGGAACAATGGGTTTAGATGGCTTTCTGGAGGGAAATAAAGAATAATTTATGGGAATAATAAGATCTACTGATGGTTTTCTCAAGTGTAGTGGGATTTGAGTTTGTTTACAATCAATAAACATTTATTGATTACCTACTGTATGCCAGGCACTGAAGTAAACCCTGGGGATATAAAAAAGAAGGAAAAGACAAGTCCCTGCCCTCAAAGAGCTCATAGTTTAATGGGGAGGACACCATACAGGCAAACAAATATATACAAAGCAAACTATGTACAGGATAAATAGAAAATAATTAAAAGAGGGAAAGCCCCAGAACAAAGAGGGTGAGATTTTATTTCTAGCTAAGGAAGCTGGGGAGTTCACTAGAAGAAATGGAGTAGAGAGCATTCCAGGCATAGGAGACAGTCAGAGAAAATGCCTGGGAAATTTAAGATTTCTACTGAGAAGTAGCCATAAGACAGAATCTAAAATTTTGGGGAGGGGAACAAAAGGAGGAGGTGATTGAGGTGAGGATCTGAATGAGAATGGGAAAGAATAGAGGTGGGGGATGACTTGGTCATGGAATCAAAGAATGGAATAAAGATAGATAGAAGCAGTGGACCTTGTTAAGGGGTTTTGAAAGGTAACAAAAGGGAGAAAAAGATCCCCAAAATGGTCTCTCTTTTCACAGTCAGGTATGTGGCAAGATCCTCAGCTGGGAGGAAAGGGGGAGAGGGAGGCGTGAGAGGCTTGAGAGAAGAGAAGGGGCACAGGCCAAAGATGTCACAAGAACCCAGCTCAATTGTTACCCTCTAGAAGTCCCTGTAATGAGTCATTTTGGAACAATAGACAATGTAATTTTTCTCAAATAAAACAGATTATAGTCGTACCTTTTGCCCCTTTGTCCTTGGGGATGTTAATGGCCCTTGAAACGCTCACTTTAAAGTTATTTTAATATAA
Source organism: Gracilinanus agilis (assembly GCF_016433145.1). Classification (NCBI taxonomy): domain Eukaryota; kingdom Metazoa; phylum Chordata; class Mammalia; order Didelphimorphia; family Didelphidae; genus Gracilinanus; species Gracilinanus agilis. Next base: position 243,773,618 of record NC_058135.1, read on the forward strand.
TGCTATTTCTTATAAAACAGAGCAAAGAGCTGGCAGAGCTTGGGTCTCAGGGAGTGTGGATTCCCTTGTATCCTGGGGGGTAGTCAGTGGGGAAGCTAAGTGCTTTATCTGGGCATAAAAGGGAAGGAAGTCCCTCACTCCCTCTCCAGTCCCCATAAACACATACTCTCAGAGTCTGATTTGGGGAATTGTTATTTCTGCTGATTATAGCTCTCGGGAGAGCCAGCCATGCAGCCAAGGTCCCTACCCATCAAGGGGCTTTATGCTTGTCATTGCAACCCAAAGATGACCCCTTTGGCCCATCATCAGTGGTACATCAGAAATGGAGATGGCTGTGCTGACTCATTCCTGTTCTTTTATCTCACTGATCCCTCCTCTGATCCTTAGTCTGAGTTTATTAGACATTTTAAAGGAGTAGAGGGCTATGGTCTGTGGCTCTAGAACAAACATTCTATTCTCTGGGTGAAGCTAACTGGGTCTTATAGAGATTGAACTCAACTCTCATAAAAAGTATAAGCTAATAGAGTTAACTAGCCAAGACCTAGTATTTGGAATCTGATTCCAAGGAAACAGCTCAGGGTCTCCTGGCCAATTTAGCTCACATTTTCATGATCCACCACTTTCTGACTAGTGGAGATTTCTGGGATGTCTGCAAGATGTGTTATGTGCCTCAACTGTCTGACCTGGAGAGTCCTAAGCCATGACTTAATGCCTTGATTCTCCTTTTAAGCTGGGAATTGACTATATGCACAGAGGTCTTTATCTGTTACCTGAAACTCCAGAAAATGTCTCATTCACAGAATGTCAGTGGTAAAGGGTAAGGTCCCCCCAATTTAAAACTGAATTCTTGGAAGTAAGATAGAGGGATGCGTATCTTGTCTAGGTCCAGCCTGACCCATCTTGTGAGCTACAGTAACTGCATGGGATCGTGGGGTATTCTAGGGTAATGACTGAGGAAATGCTCTCAGTCTGGTGGTTAAGACAGAGACTAGAGTTTGTCTGTTTAAAGCATTCAGCACAGAGTGTGAAGGGCACAGAAGCAAAGCTCCAGGATCTCTGTATATTCTAATTAAGCAATCACCATTAGGTTATAAACATAACCCATTAAACAGGGCGCATGAAGATCAAAGGAGGGAAAGATCTAAGCCATGCAAAAAAACTTACTGAAATTATTTTTGTCCTTAGAGTCCTAGGAGGCTCTTATTATGATCATAGATTTAGAGCCAGATGAGACTGGTCACAGAATCACCCAATCTGAGTAGTGAAAAAGACTGACTCCAGCAGCTATCTCATCCCACTGATGTGAAAAGAGTCCCTACTATAATAAACCAAGCAAGGGCTCAGCCTCTTGAAGGTCTCTGAGGCAGAGGAAGTCATCACCTCTTGAGACAATAGCCCATTCCTCTTTGGACAGCTCTGATTGTTAGGAAGTCTTTTCCAGACTTAAAGTCTAAATTGGGAGTTTTGTAACTTCCTCCGAGGGCTTCTGGTTTTGCCTTCTGTGGCCAACAGAATAATTCTAATTCCTTCTCCACATGATAGCCCTTAAAATACTTGAAGATACTTTATGATCCCTGCATACCCACCTGCATCCTCTAGTCTCCTGCAGAATAAGCAACTATCCTTTTACATATCACAGAATCAAAGCACTAAACCATTGTGGTTGTCCTCCTTTGGACATTTTGCAGCTTATCGATGTCCTTCTTAAACTGTGGATGAATTGAACATAAAATTCTAGTTGATTTTTTTTTTTTACATCCTTACCTTCTGTCTTGGGATCACTACTGTGTACTGGCTCCAAGGCAGAAGAGCAGTAAGGGCTAGGCAATGGGGGTCAAGTGACTAGCACAGGGTCACACAGCTGGGAAGAGTCTGAGACCAGATTTGAACCTAGGACCTCCTGCCTCTAGGCCTGGCTCTAAATCCACTGAGCCACCCAGCTGCCCTCTCCTCCTCCTCAGATGATTTCTAACGAAGGAAAAGTACATTGGGACTATCAGCTTCCTATTTTTGGAATCTCTTTCCTCTTCATGCAGCCCAAGAATGTATTCGCTTTGGAGTCCTGCCTCAGCACCATACTAACCCAGATTGACTTTACTTACCCATCCCAACCACCAAGTCCTCTTCAGAAAAGCAATGGTGTATCCATGTCTCTCCTGTCTTATACTCAATGGATTTTATTTTTTTGTACCTAAGTAAAAGACATTTCATTTCTCCCTATTGAATTTTTTCTTAGTAGATTCAGATTAGTTATTGGATCCTAATTCTGCCATCTACTTTGTTAGCCATGGCTCTCAACTTTGTGCCATTGCAAATTTGATGAGAAAAACCATGATTCAAGTCATTATAAAAATATTAGACAGCACAAGGCTAAGTACAGAACTCTGAATAATCCATTAGAGACTTCCTGTTACATAGACATTGAACCATTAATAGCTTTTCTTTGATTTTGATCATTTGACAACTTCTGAATCCATCAGATTATATCTAATCAATATTTCTTCATCTTCTTTGCATAAATAGTATGAGATACTTTATCAGAGGTTTTGATAAAATCTCAGGAAACTGTATGCATAGGATTCCCCTCATCTACTATCCAAAAAGGAAATGTGGTTAGTCTGGCATGGTCCCTTGTTAATGAAGCCATGCTGGTTCTTTGTAATCATTCATTCCCTTTCTAGATGTAAGCCAACCGTGTCTTTAATGATTCTTCACTAGACTGCCAAAGGGGTCCATGGTACACAAAAAGTCTTCAGAATCCCTGTTTTTAATTTGAGTCATGACCCCAGATGTTTATTAGGTGTTTCACTATGTTACTTAACTTTTCTTACCCTCATTTTCCTGTGCTATATAATGGGAATGATAGTGACTTCAGCACTTCTATTGTGGTGGGAATCAAGAGAAATAAGGCTTGTAAAAGTACTTGGAGTCCTTAAATTGCAATATAAATGTTAATTGTTGTTTTTATTTTTATCATTTCTTCTAATGGGAGTCCATTTTGGTGGGACTAGTAAACTAGGTGCCAAAAGATTGGATGAAGGAGGACAATACCTACTTTTAACACCAGTGGACTTTGATGTGTATTGTAGAGTTGACTGCCTAGAACTTGATCATTTCTGTTCCTATGTCCTTGCTTATAGGGACAGAGCATCCTAAGTCTGACCTATCTTCTGCCAGAAGGCTTGGTTTAAGAGCATGATTTTTGTCTCCTTCCTACCCCCTTTCTCTTCGGAGAGTTAATCAGCCTTACTTTTCAACAATTAGGTTTTAAATACCCTAATGGTGATATAATAGCCTACAAGTGGGTCCTTTCCTCTATTTTATGGCATTTATGTCAGCAGAAAATCTTCTGTAATCACAGTGTGTCAGAGCCCTAATTAGGAAAATTCCCAAACTACAAGACACAATGAAGAAGTCATAGAGTGGAAAAGGCTTTGTACTTGAGAGTGAGAAGATGTGGACTTAAATACAACCTTGGGTACTGGTGAACTATATAAGCATAGGCAAGATGTAACCCATCACAGAAAGAACGCTGTATCTGGAATCTGAGTATCTGGCTTCAAACCCATATACTTCTTTAATAATTAGCATGTTGTGTTGTTAAAGACACTGGACTTGGAGACAGTAAGATTTGGATTCAGATCCCATCTCAGATACTTGTTACCTGTGTAATCTTGAATAGTTTATCTGTATGTTCCTTAGGTTTTTCACCTATAAAACAAGGTGGTTGATCTCAAAGATCTCCCAGTCCCCCCTCTGTTTTTTAAACTCTTACTTTCTGTTTTAATAACACTCTAAGAAAGGTGAGATAAATGGAGTTAAGTCACTTGTCCTGGGCCATACAACTAGGAAATATCTGAGGCCAAATTTGAACCCAAGTCCTTCCAATTCCAGGTCTGGAGTTCCATCCACTGTGCTACCTACCTACACCCCCTGAGGTCCCTTTTAACCCTGAATCTATGATACTCATAATTTATTTTTTCTCCTGCAAGATGAAGGGGGTTGGACCAAATGACTTCCAAGGGTCCCTTTCAACTGCCAATCTATTAACCTTTAATTTGGATTCATATTTTTGCTGTGCTACCTTTGTGACCTTGGCTAAGGCACTGCTCTTCATGGTATGCACATGAGAGATGGTCTAATTGACAACGTGGCCTCTTTAAGCACTTTGAAGTTCTCCTTGGGTTTATTTCTAAGGTACATCCTAGGATGAACTATGGTTGGGACAGACAGAATAGCAACATTTGTGTAGAAGTAAAGGAAGTGAGACTAAATGGCAGCCTGGACCAAGACACTATGTCCCATGCTGGATGCTAGATTTATGATCAGGCTCCAACATGTAGACACAGCCAGGATTTTACCTACGCTTCCTTGCAATGCTTGGAGCAAGGACAAATCAAAACTCAGCAAAATTCAGGTTCTGAGCAAGAGGTACAGAGGAGGATTCAGATAGAAAGTAGCGTTAAGGTACAAAGAGGTCACATCCAGCTGAGCTGAGTGGAAGCCATGGCATGATCACTGTAGTCCTCCAAGAAAAGAATAGAAAGTCTATGCTTCAGACTCTGAATGAGACCAAAAGAAAAAACAACACACCCATACACACAACTTTCCCTTTTTCAGCTCCCAGTGGGAGATGATCTGAGTACTGAACTTCTTGCTTCACTCTCATCCTTTGGCTTGGACAGAATAATAAAGATATCTTATAGAAAAAAGTTTCTGTCTTTCATTGAAACTGGATCCTGGTAATCAAGTGTACAGCTTATGTTTAGGTTACGTGTGGAATGATGCTTCTGATTTTATCACTTTTTATCTAATTCTGTTAAATGTTTATTATATTACTCTCTTGAAATAGAAGTGAATCAATGAGGTCCACATAATGAATGAGAGTGGCAGTGAACTATTGATTGTATAATCCATAACAAGTTAATACTCTTATTCTTATATATTCATCTCTTCGAAAATAATCAGAAGATCCTTAGTAAATCACATGCTTTCCTTCACACTTATTGATCAATTCAGTGGGTCTTACTAACTAATTATATTGGGAAGTTGGGACCAACGCAGTACCATTCATTTGTTGATCATCTGCAGGACTGCCACTGGCTCCATTTAGAGCAGTGGTTCCCAAACTTTTTTGGCCTACCGCCCCCTTTCCAGAAAAAATATTACTTAGTGCCCCCTGTCACATACTATCACCGCCCCCTTACAGTTATTCACCGCCCCCAAATGCACTTGTGGCCATCACCGCCTTCCCTGGATTGCTGCAGCACCCAAAAGGGGGCAGTGGTGCCCACTTTGGGAATCACTGATTTAGAAGGTATCATTGGCTTCCACTCCCTTTCACAATCTCTCTCCCCACTCTCAAAAGGTATGGTTCTTTTGGGGTAGTAACTTCTTTCGCCAAAAGGGAATAATCTTACCTTGCCTTGAAAGAATGGCTTTTAGTCAAAAGGCAAAAGTGTCAGAAGGGAGTTAGTTTGACAGGGCTCTGAGCTCTGGTCCCTGTGCTTAATCCAGGGATCCAAGCTTGTCTTTTAGCTGAGCTGAAAGATGATTGAAATCACACTCCATCACTTCATCACATTCTATCACCTCATATTTCAAGTGGACCAAAGACTGTTTCAAAGCACTGAGAAGGCAGTTAGCCCTTTTATGATTGTCTTCCTGACCTGCCATCTAGAAGGAGAAGATAATTTGGGGTGACAGCCACTATTGAGCACTTTGGCACATTCTTAAAGCTCATTTGGACTTCAGAACTGCAGGGAGCATTGAGATCTCCTCCTTTGGTTGGTGATGATGTGAGGATGAAAATCTGAATACAAATAGAGTAATGGATTCATTCGGTCTAAATATGTCTTGCATTTGGATACAGGGCTAAAGAGAAAAGCAAAGATGAACAGTCAAAGCTGGGCAATTTCTGCTTGGAAAAGCCAATAATAAGGTGGTTTTTCTCCAGAAATTCTATTTGAGGAGGAGAGGAACAGTTGTGGAATGAGTGAGCTTTTGTACCCAAGAATGGTCATTTGATAAATGGAATCACACAAAAAGGGGTTTTCTAGCAGACAGCTGCTCAAGCCCAATATCTTGGAGCAGCTCAAAAGCTTTGAATGGAGATGTTTGTAGTACTGGGTAGACCGCCTCAGTGTGTTTGTATTTGGCTCAGAGGAATTAATCTCAGATGGCAGATGATGGGGCCATTCTTTAAACAAACTTCTTTCCATTTCAAAGCTGCTGTAAGGGGAGAAACAAGGCAGTTCATTCTTGACCTCCCTTGCCAGTCTACTGAAGGTTGGTGGCTTAAAGAACCCAATGTGTCAGAACCCAGATGATCAGTGGTGCAATAACCCAAACCTGAGATTTAAAATCACTTGAGTGACAGATGCTTGATTCATTGTCTCCCTTAAACACATGCTCTCTGGCAATAGAGCCATTTTTCAGGAGATAGGGAAGAAGCTGACTCTGGTAATGAATTTTGAGTGAGTCTTTCCATAAAATGTAACAAGGCTAAGTTTGATGCTGAGATTCATAAAGATCTCCTTCATTAGGGTCAGAACCAAATGTAATAACTGTTTAGCATGCCATTCCTACAATCCCAAAGAAGAAATTCTTTAAGCTGTAGTGGGGAGGCAGGGGAGAGGGGAATATGGAGAATGATTTTGGCTTCCTCTAAGGCAGTGATGGGCAAACTTTTTAAAGTGGGGGCCAAAAGAAAGGAAATGCTCATCTGTCAGTCTGTTTCTAAGGCAACTCTTTTGAAGTTTCATTGCATTGTGCCCTACTCATTGTATTCGTCAAATTAGGAATAATGTAGTGAGGCCAGATAGAACATTTCAGGGGGCCCCATCTGGCCCACGGGTTATAGTTTGCCCATCACTGCTCTAAGGCACAATAGTGGGGGGTTTTTAGAGACTGGGACTGGAAAAAGCTCTGTTGGATTCTCTATCTGGAGATATTTAAATACTGGATGAGAAGATCACCTATCTGGGATAATACAGGTACATTTCCCTGGTGATCATATAAATACTATAATAGGATCTAGATAAATGCTTATTGAATTGAACTGAAGACTATTTGAAGATAGGTATTCTGTTCTACATTGTGTAAAATAAGTTCACAGATCCAATTATCCTAATAAGCTAAGATAGCTAGGTAACACAGTAGACCTTGAGTCAGGAAGACCTGAGTTCAAATCCAGCCTGGACAAGTCACTCAATCTCTGTCTTTCTCAGTTTCCTCTTCTATAAAATGAGGATAATGGATCAAATGAGATAATATTTATAAAGCATTTTGCAAACCTTCAACAAAGAGCTATGTAGATGCTAGCTTATTGTTTTTTGTTATTGTTATCATCATCATCATCACCACCATTTTCGAAGCTCTGATTTCAGAGGGACATCTCTGGATTTTTTAGCTGATACCACAGAGGGATATGAAAAATAAGCAATGTAAAGGCATAGAGATAAGAAGTGGAATCCATACCAGAAAACTTGGAGATCCAGTCTAGTGTCTGAAGTGACATTGTCCATCTGCTTGTGCCTTGGTCTGCAGAGGCCCTAACCTTATTTTTAAAGTAGCTATATGCTTCTGCTGACCACATAGGAGAAAGAATGAAAAGGCCCTTTATCTAGACTATGTGAAGCCACCAGAAAAGAGCAACTGGGTACAATTAAGAGTATGGAGAGAAAATCAGAGGTGCCAGGAACTAGGCCAGTTCCTATTTCATGGCGAAAGGCAGTGAATGTAAGGACAATTTTGGTGTGAAGAATGATGAACTAGTAGTTGTATAAAGTTTTGTTAAAAGCCCCAAGTGAGGATTAGAAAGTTGCTAAGAAATTGGGGGGAGGAGTGTCTCCATTTTGCACTGGACCCTCTTTCCCTGTATTATCAACTTGACACATGGTAGTTTGCACTTTCCTGTTTATTTGGATCCAAGATTTATGATTTGGTTGCTAGCAGCCAATATGCGGATTATGACAATGTATAATAAGCAAGGATGAGAGCTCCAGGATGAGATTTTCTCTAGTATAGCTTACCAGAATTCCAATTTAGGAAGCATTTATTGGGTATCTGCTGTGTTCTCTGCATTGTGCTAAGTCCTGGAGATATAAAGACACAAAGATCAGAGGGGCCATCTAGTACACTTACCTTACTTTACAGAGAACCTGAGAAATTGTCGTTTACCCATGGCCACCCAATTAATAAATGGCAAAGGCAAGATTTGAACTCCACTCTCCTTACCTAAAAAGCCAACATTTTGTTCATCACCCCATGCTGTTTCTGTTTTTCCTTCTCTCCAGGAACAGAAATCCTACTGGGGGGATGTAATGTTAAACAGACTATTTATGAAAAAGATAGTTTTAGGAACTCGGACAACCATAATAAGTAGGGGAATTAAGAAAATCTTTGCCAAGTTGGTGTCTGAGTTGAGCCTTGAAGGAAGTTAGAATTTCCCAAAGGTGGCAAAGCAGTCTTTGGGGGAAAATGCACTCAGAAGCACAGAGACAACACCATAATTGAGGTTGACACCATTTCCTTTTCCCCAAAAAAGTGCCTTGGGGAAGGAGGAAATACAGGGTAGAATCAGGCAACTTTACATTCCAGGTCAGGCAAGATAAAGAGCTAACAAGAGAACTTGATCTTTTTATTTTTTCATTTTTCCTTCAGAGTATCCAAATAATCTGTGAACTTTGTGTCTTATTCAAGGCAATCATACAGCTGTAGAACTTGTACCCTCTTAAATTTCAATGAAACACATTGCAGAGAACATGTTGTTTTGGAAAATTATCTGCTGCCATTTTGTTTTACAATAAGGTAAACTGGGATATACTTTTTCTGTGTTCCAAATTGGGTCCAAATCAGTCATACCCTCCAAAGTCATCATTCCATAGACCCACAATTGTGCAGTGATATCACAGAGTCCTGGTGAAAGAGATCTCCTCCTGGCTGCATTCAGTTGATAATGAAACTAATAGCTTTATTCAAATATTTTAACAAGAGGAGCTATTATTCCCCACAGCCTCCATTCAGGCTTTTTGGTCTGTTTCTCCCTCGATAGGAGCACATAATCCCATTGGTGCCAAAGGGAGTCATACACATGTATTAAGAGAAACAAAAGGCCCCAGACTGAGGGACTATTGTCCATATCCATTGTCCTTGGCCACTGAGGGGGCAAATAGGATTTGCTGTTTCCTTGCCACCATCTCTGTTGCTGTTTGGGAGTTCACACAGGGTAGCCTATGGTGGCTAATAACTGTTGTCTTAGATTTCCAGTGGCTATCAGGAAATGGAAGCCATCTCATAGTCAGCATAAAGAATCATGGGGGGGGGAAGTCTCTGTCTTCTATTGCACAAATTCCTATGTTTTATGCATATAAAAAACCAATGTATAATTTATGCATATAACAAAATATAATATATATTTATATGTCAATCACTGCCCTTGAGGGATCTCCCCTTTCCACATAAGCATACACATTTATTACAACCAAATGTCCCCCTCCCATGGCACTACACACACACACACACACACACACACACACACGTATATATCTTCAATGCATGGGACACAGGAGTTTGTCAAATTCAAACACATTTTCAGCTGGCTTTTCATTGGCAGAGTAATTTATTAAAGAGAAATAAATTATGTTTGGAAATGAGAAAGGATGAATAGAAGAGAACCCCATCGTGAGTCTTCCAGGTTCAAATTGAAACTGAAATCTCCTCAATTTGTTTGGAATCAATCCGAAGGCATTGTTTGGCACATTTTCTTCGGAGGAGCTGGAGGCAGGTAGAAGAAATGATGGCTGATGGACCAGGGAGCAGCCAACCCTGCCAATCAGAAGCTGAAAAAGGCAAAGGGCACTCATTGCCACTATGCATATGCAGTGTGTTCTCGATACATATGACGTGAGTTCACAGCACAGCTGAGACACGTCATCTGTTTTCATGCCAGGATAAAGTGACAGGTCCAGGGTGATAGTAATAGCCAAGAGGCTTTGACTAACATGGGGCATGCCAGAAAGATGTGTCATTGGGATTTGTGGGGCTCATTGGAGTCATTTCCTCCAGGGTGTCATTTCATTTAGTTCCAATTGGATGCTGTTATAGATCTTTGCTAGGGGCCACCTGGTGTCTTGGTTCACATGGTACCCAAAAGGAAGCTGCCATTTTCAAATTGAAATATGCTTCTATCTTACATGAGTAGGATACATAATTGACTCTAGTCAAATACATAGTCAATATAATTGACTTTGTATCTTTTTTTCCTTACTAAATAATAAAATGGGCATTTCTTTTTACTTTTTGGATTGAATGAGGTATCCTACTGATAGGCACACTGTAATTCAGAGAATTTTAGAATTAGAAGGCTTTAACGGGGAAATTTGAAGGGGAAAGGAAGGAGAGGAAATAAAATAAATAAATATTTGTGAGGCCTACAATGTGCCAAGCACTCTAATAAGCAATTTATAAATATTATCTCATTATATCTTCCCAACAATCCTATGGGCTAGATGCTATTATTAACCTTATTTTACAGTTGAGAAAACTGAGGCAAACAAGTTAAATAGCTTGCCTAAGTTCATAAAACTAGTAAATATCTAAGGCTGGATTTGAACTCAAGTCTTCCAGATCCTGGGAAAGCGCATCAGCTCTAAAATTAGTAAACCTAGATGTACATCAGTTTATTCATCTGTAAAATTAGACTAAATGACCTCTCAGGTCCATTGCAGGTCCTTCTAAAGTCATGTATCTATTACAAGGAAAGCTTAGCTTGCCAGGATGAAAATGTCAGGGGATAACAGGACCAAAACTACCTCAGTTAATAACTGATTTGAATTGGGCCACCAGTTTCCTGACCCAATTCACAGCATGATGTCAGCAGAGCGGATGGCTTATTGATCAACCTCTTTGCCCAAACAATATATGATATCAGCCTTTCTGATATTCCTTCCATAAGGAATTCTGAAATCAAGGTAAAATAGTTTCACAAGGAGTAACATCATAGTACTCAATGGTGGAATTTATATGGCTAACTTTTAGAAATCATTGAAAGTTGGGCTGAAAGGAATTGGATACAGATCAAATGAATTTTGAGGAAGTATGGGGAATTGGAAGAGGCCAAGAGAATCGTATACTTCCTTGGAAAGAAAGGGAAGCCCCATGTGGAAGGGGTCCTATATTCAGCTGACAGAGCCATATCTAGGAGTTTTGAAACTATGGGTTCCACAAATATGTCCAGGGAAAATTGCAAAAAATATGTCCTACAAATAAGCTTCTTAAACTGAGGAACAGGCTCTCATGAGTGGAGACCCTAGGAAACCACTAAAAATGGGAAGGGGTGTCAAAAGAAGAGGAGTTAGGTGGTGAGGCACTCCTTCCCCCATCAAAGAAGGAGGATTGAAGAGGAGAGAAGGCATTTGGTAGCCTCCTGTTTTTTATTAATTCTTCTTGCTAATTAGGTGCTAAGTTCTTTTGTTTCTATTGTCCTGAAGGGCTGAAAATGCTACCAGGGCTCTTTAACTCCAGTGTCTTAGGGCAGAGTCCCAATTCACAAGTCAGTTACCTACTATCCAGCTTGAGATGGGAGTGGAGAGCCAGGGAAAGGAATATATAAAAAGACCAAAGATAAAATTCAATCATCTTATAATTTGGCTGTTAGCCACATTATGGAGATGATGATGATGATGATGATGATAAAACAGGAAAAGAGATTGGACCTATGGTTTCATTGTTTTAGGAAACTTCTGAATGAAGAAGCACCTATTCAGGTCACACCTCTGCAGATAGTCTTGGAAGGTTGGTAGAGGACTGAGGTTAAATGACTTTGACTAGTCAGTGTGTGTATCAGACAGAATTTGAACTCAGTTCTTATCTTCAAAGCCAGTTCTCTCTCCAAAATGCAGATAATAATGATAATAACTACTAATCATTGGTGGTAGTAGTGAAATATTATCATATTGTAAGAAATAATACATGTAGTGAATACAGAGAAATGTAGAAAGATTTAGATGAGAAAAGTGATGGAAGCATAGCCAAGAAATTCCTCTACAAAATGACAACAACACAAATAGACAGAACAATCACCCTGAAACAAATTGAAAATATTCTTTGTGAATTTACAATGAACAAACTTGGCTCCAAAGAAGTAAGATGATAGGAAAGAATATCTTCCTCTTTTTCTTTGTGGAAGCAAGGGGCTCATGGGTATGGAGCATAAAGTATATTTTCAGATTTTTTTCAATAAATTGATTGACTTTATTGATTTATTTTCTCTTTGTTTCTCTTCTTACTTTTTTCCTTTTTAACCCTTAACTTCTGTGTATTGGCTCCTAGGTGGAAGAGTGGTAAGGGTGGGCAATGGGGGTCAAGTGACTTGTTCAGGGTCACACAGCTAGAAAGTGTCTGAGGCTGGATTTAAACCTAGGACCTCCCCTCTCTAGGCCTGAGTCTCAATCCACTGAGTTACCCAGCTGCCCCTCTCTTATTTCTTAAAAGAAATCTTTGTTATAAGAGAGCTTTCTCTAGGATAGAGATGGGGAGATATAGGAGGGAAAATTCAGGCAATGTAAAAATAAAAGACCTTGACAAAATTTGTTCAACTGATGACCACCCTTATGATGAGTGCCCTCACACTTAGTTGACTGGTGCTGGTATGACTCAGTCGGTCACCACCAAACCACTACTTTAGCAATTAAGAGTTTGGCATAATCTATCACTCTTCTGATACTGTCTCTGAGAACACAGTGGACCTACCAAGTACAATGAAGTTCTGGAGGAAAACTTCAGCAAAGATTGATGCAATTCAATTAAAATCAAGCAGTGATTTGGTCTGACTCACTTATCTATGACTACATCTTAGATTACTCAGTAAACTTATGTTTTTTTTTGTATAATTCCTGTTTTGCACTAACCTCCTATTCCCTCTTCCTACTTTTGTGGTCTCTTCTTCCTCAAGATGGTGGGGAAAGAGAACACATGTTGAACTGTTTTCCTCACAGGATACCATTTCCCCTGGCTCTACTGTGGGCCAATGCAAAATGGCATTAAAGGGAATTTGGGTTGAGTAGCTGCCATGTTCAATCTTTCCCTGCTCCCACTGAGTTGCTGTTGGCAATATAGCCCATTGGTATTTGCTATTATTCTCTTCCAAGTAGGCCAAGTGCCTTTATGGTCCTAATTGGCAACTGATGAAATTGAAAGTTTCTGACTGGAGGCAGATGTTGTGTGGGACAATGGCTTTAAAGGGGGCTTAAGCATCTTAGCCAGGGAGCCATTTATAAGATCCCAACCCTCTCCTACAGAGCTCTAACCTTTAAGGTTGGCATTTGTTTTGGATTAGCTGGGTAGGAGATTATCCAACCAAAGAAAGACCCAGTTCTCGGTGCATATGCCTAAGCTTGATGCTATGGTAAAGCATCTATGGCTCTTCTGACACCCAAGTGGAGTTGCTCAGTGACATATTGGAAAAAGGAACTCTAAACCAGGATATATGGCACAAAAGTTTCTATGTGATACTTTCATATAGAATTGAGATAATGATACCTATACTACTAACCTCTTAGTATTGTTTCGAGGATCAAATATGATGTGATGTGTAAAGCATGTTATGACTGTTATAGCAGTATGTATATACCAGCTACTAATTATTACTAATTTTACTAATTACTCATCCTGATTATTGGATATAAAAAGAGATGTACCCACCACACTGATTTCTTTGGGAACCACATCTCCCAGAGATCTCTGTGGATCTCAAAAGTTTTCAGCAAGCCCAGTTTAAAAAGAGAGAAATGAAGGCTTGAATCTGGATTACCAAGAGAGGAAAAGAGAAGATAGGAAAATCTGTAGCCCAAGTAGAAGGGCTAGTCAAAGGCCTTCCTCTTAAATGTGGCAAGATCATTCATCATTATTATTTGTGTTTAGCAACAGAACATATGCCTCTCTTAAGAAACCAGCATGGGTTGGTGTAGCCCAAAGCGAGTAAGTACTCTTCCATAAAATTGAATCTTTCCTGAGTGCCAAATTGTCTCAGGGTGATAGCACAAGTATGACTTTCCATGCACAGGCTGGGATTAAAGTAGAACACATTTCTTCTTGAGATGATTTTCTTTCCAAATGGATCTTGGAAGAAAGACAAGACACAATCAATATTCAGCCACTGATATAATCCAAGAAAAGAGGGAAGAAAAAACAAACAAATGAAAATAAACAAACAAAAACCATATTCTGGCTACATTTCCTTTAGAGCTTGCTTATTTCTAAAGTAGGCTAACATTATAAAGGCTATGATTAGAAAGTCAAAGGCCTATTTGATCATGATGAAATAAAGTTATTTGGTGGTCCATTTGGGAAACATGAGTGTGGGGCTAGATCCTGGGGAAAGAGTCATAATCAGAGCAACAATAGTTCAACCTATGCTCCTACGAGAATGCCTTCTACAACATGCCAGAGTGGGAAACTAGCCTTGTTTAAAGGACTAAAAATACAAGAACCATTACCTCTGATTGGCCCCCAATGGCCTAAAAGGTAAAAACCAAACCTCTGATTGGCCCCCAATGGCCTAAAAGGTAAAAACCAAACCTCTGACTGGCCCCCAATGGCCTAAAAAGTAAAAACCAAACCAAACTGGCTGAATTTTCTGGGATTTCATCTTTTCTCAGAACTTCTGGCTCTTTGATGCCATTTTGGGAGTAAAGAATGGGAGGCATTGGGAAGAGGCTTCAAAGTAGATGTTAGATTATGTTCCAAACTTCATATTAATGCCCCTTCTGCTTTAAATTTTTAAATTTAAATTTGAAGACAAAGTTTCGATGATGAGAATTTCTCTGACCGTACCTTTGCCTATGCAACTTTGAACAAGTCTCTTACTTTCTGTGACCCTGTTTCCTTGTCTGTAATATTAGGGGATGGAACTAGATGGTCCCTACAATGCCTTTGAGCTCTAACATCTATATTTCTCTGAATCATTTAGCAAATGATTGTTCTGTGTTTATTGTGAGTAACGCATAGCCTGTATTAGATGCTGAGGGAGACACAAAGCTCAATGGAACCTTCTTTAGTATGTCATAAAACATCAAGTTTAAAAACCTGTCACATTTCTTAAACTTCAGGTATTTTTCACTAAAAATCAGGCTAACCTTTGACTTGTTTCCTTGTTTCTCTTTTCCTTTTAAAATTCTGTCACCTTTTGCCTGCCTCTCTTCTGATTTCTCTCTATCTGAAAAGGGAAAGTTTATCCCTTGACAGATTTAATATCCTAACCCTCCCTTTTTTATCTTCTAGTGGAGAATGCTTGACCTTCAGGCAGAGATTTCCAAGGTAAAAAATTGAAAGTGTAGAAAATGTTCACTGGAAAGTAGGGGACCAGTCAAATATTTTGGAGATTGTGTTTCTCTTTCCCCCAGACATTTCTATCTGTCGTGTTAAAGGCAAGGGACTTTTCATTTGAAAATGAAAAGAAGTTAAATAAAACAAATACATCAGGAAATAATGTTTTTTTTCTTTTTTTTTTAAACCCTTGTACTTCAGTGTATTGTCTCATAGGTGGAAGATTGGTAAGGGTGGGCAATGGGGGTCAAGTGACTTGCCCAGGGTCACACAGCTGGGAAGTGGCTGAGGCCGGGTTTGAACCTAGGACCTCCTGTCTCTAGGCTTGACTCTCACTCCACTGAGCTACCCAGCTGCCCCCAATAATGGTTTTGCAAATAGTTATATTTACAGGTTTCATTGCACATGTTTGGAGAAGGTCCCTGTGCAAAATAGGGAAGAAGGTTTGAGAGGGACATCTTGAGTCTCTACTAATGCCTCTGTGATACTTCTCCCTTCTCTGTTGAACAACTAGTACATCCTTCTTGCTATTCTTCCCTTTGTCCAGATTTCCTCTCCCCAAGGGATTTGAAATGAATGATTTTTGCCTTGATGTGAACTTTAAACCAGTTACTTCTCCTGGAATAAGGAAGAGAGACACTGTATTTGAAATCTCATCTTCAGGTTATGACTTTACTTATCTATTTTAGTTAGCTATCTTACCTAACTAAATACCTACTTAGAAGGTATTTTAGTTAGAGGGAAACTGGTTGGATTGTTGTTCTTTGTACTGAAAGAGGATCAAAATGATATCACTTGGCATTTTCTTTTGACCTGTGTATAAAATGGATTTAAGGGAGGCAGAGTTGAACAAAGTGAGTCTCACTCTTTCTTCCTGAGTCAATGAGGTCTAGTGGCAAGACCTCTGGTGAGGGCTAGGGATGCAGTGGATGACCTTGGCTTCTTCCAAGCTCGAAGCTCTCCCTATTGCCTCCTTTTACTGCTTTCATGGTTATTGGAAATAGTTCTTGTCTACCCATTCTGCTGGCAGAAGTCTACACATGCCTGGAGTAGACACTTCCCTAATTCACTACAGGTTTGAGACCTGTCAGTTGCCCTCAGTCTGATTGAGTACATCTGCCAAGATGGTTTTACCAAGTTGTGGCCACTGTACATGGACAGGTGAGTGCTGGGTGGCAGGTGGACACCAAAGGAAGATGAACAGCTCTGAAAAGGTCTCTGCAAGCCCTTATACCAGAGGTGCTAGTCTTCCCTCATAGAGAAATAAAGAAGAGAACTGGGAAAAGGAGCCTTTTGAGGACACCTAAAATCAGCCTAAATAGGAGACTTCTTAATGCATCTTTTTGTAAAATCCTGCCTGGACAGATCAAAGAGAATATTTGTGCTCACTCCCATGCTGCACTGAGTGAATGGCAATGATGACCTGGAAACTCTTTGGAAGACTGATTCTTGGTGAATGCTGTCTGGCAGCTGGGCCTGCTGGGTTTTTGCCTCCTTGCAAAACCTTTAGCTCTTGAGACAGATTGCTCTTGTTTAGCCTCTTAGAACAGGAGCCAAAAGCATTTGGAACTTCCTAAGACCATGTGGATTATATTTCTACAATGGTTTGTCATCTTCCCACGAGTTATTTATTTGCCTTTTTGGAGGGCATTGTCCTATTTGGAGAAAGCATTTAACATTGTTTCCATTCTTGTCCCTGGCATCCTGGACAACCATTCTATGGTCAAGGAAAAGGGAACCTCCAACATAGATCCTGAGGTTTGGGCACATCTGTAGTGCTGTGTTCACTTCTGGAAAACATATGTTAGAAAGGACACTGACAAACCTCATTCAGTTTTTCTATTAGAGCTCTAGGGTGATAAAAGGACTGTGTAGCAAGAGGATCAGTTGAAAGACTTGGAGATGTTTAGCCTGGGGAATAGAAGTCTTGGGTGGGAGGAATTACAGCAGATTGAAAGTATTTAAAGGACTTACATGTTGAATAGGGATTAGACTTGTTCTGCTTGGCCTCAAGGGCAGAACCAGAAGCAATGAGTAGAAATTGCAGAAAGACTTAGGCAAGGAAACATTTTCTATCAATTAGAGTTGCCTAGAGGCACAGTGTTGAAAGTGCCAGGCTTGGAGTCAGGAAAACTCATTGTGTGAGTTCAAATCTGGCCTCAGATTCTTACTAGCTGTATGACCCTGGGTAAGTCATATAATCCAGTTTGTTTCAGTTTCCTCATCTATCAAATGAGCTAGAGAAGGAAATGGCACACCACTCCAGTATCTTTGTCAAGAAAACCTCAAATGGGGTCATGAAGATTTGGACACAACTGAAAACGATTGAACAACAACAATGGAGGTGGATTGGGCCACCTTGAAAGATGACAGGTTTTCTATCCCTGAGAACCTTTGAGCACTGACTGACTGGATGGTGACTTCTTGGAGAAGTGGTAAAGGGGATTTGGGGTTAGATCTGGGTAGCATTTGCTAACCTCTGGAGTCCTTTCCAATTGTCTGATCCTATTAAACTGGAACAAAGATGGGATGAGGTAAGAATAGTGGCCCAAGAAGCCTGAACTTGGAAACAGTCAGCTAACATTTATTAAGCACCTACTATGTGTAGGGCACTGTGCTAAACATCATAAAAAGAAAGAAGTAACCAGATAATACAAAAAAAATAGGAAACCCTGAAGTAAATTTATAAAGGAGGAGAATTGTATCTTATGTAAATAGGTACCTTTCCAGGTTGTGCAATAGATAGAACACCGGGCCTGGAATCTGAATCTTTGTTCATTAATCAGTCGTTCATTTGTATCTGACTCTGTGACTCCATGAACCATAGCTATATGTGGGGTTTTCTTGACAATACTGGAATAATCTGCCATTTTCTTCTCTGGGGATCCAGTAGAGCCTGGATATCTGAATTCAAAACTGACCTCAGACACAGCCTAGCTGTGTGACCCTGCATAAGTCACTTAACCCCAGTTGCCTAGCCTTTACTGCTCTTTTGCCTTGGAACAGATATACAGAATTGAATCTAAAGGCTTAAAAATAAAAGAGATAGGAGGAAAGATGGTGGTCAAGGTGGTGGTAGTAGTTTGATTTGCTTGGTATATGATGCCTCCTATCTCTCCTTTAAGGTACATTGCTGCTTATTAAGGTGAACTCTGTCCTAGAGAATAGAGAGCTAGCCTTCAACTCAGGAAGACTTGAGTTCAAGTCTTGACTCTGCCACATATTAGCTATATCACTATGTGCAAATGAATTATATTTCCCAGAACCCTCAGGCAATTATCTAAAAAACATTACATTGCATACTACTTGCTAATTTGCATTGGCAGTGGGAATTTCCATACTAAAAGTATTCTATTCCAATGAAATCACAAGACTGAAACTACCATACCTCCAAAATATAAATATACTATTGAAGTACTTACCAAAGGTAGACTTTGATTCAAAGCCCAACTATGCTATTTATTCCTTGCATGAATATGAACAGGTTATTTTCCCTTTTGTCTTCAGTTTCTTTATTCAAGAAATAAGAATAAAATCAAACAGTTTTAGATCTGGTTCAAAACAGCCTGCTAATTTTCAGTGTAAACATTTGGAGCTCAGAAATGGATAAAAGTTTCAAATCAAGGTTTAATTTACTGCTTTATATTTATTAAAGAAAAATATTAATGTGGATTAAACTTAAAAGTGTGTCTCACATAAATATTTTTTCTTTTAAGTCCTGGTTGTTAAATATTTGCTAGCATACCACTCATGTTACTATGATAACTACTTAGGATACAATATATTTTTAATCTTATAGGAGTCCACAGTGTAGTCAGTATATCACTTGTGTTGTTGTTTAGGCATTTTTCACTCAGGTCCAACTCTTTGTGACCCTTTTTTAGGGGATTTTCTTGGCAAAAATATAGGAATGGTTTGCCAGTTCCTTCTTCAGCTTAATTGATAGATAAGGAAACTGAGGCAAACAGGGTTAAGTGACTTGTTCAGGGTCACGCAGCTAGTAAGTGTCTGAGGCTGGCTTTGAACACAAGAAGAGAAGTCTTTCTCACTCCAAGTCTAGCATGGTATCTACTATGCCATCTGGCTGCCCTATAAGACATGTGTCAAAGTAAAGATTATACAAACTGGGGTCTTACAAGTATAAAGGAAATATAAAGATAAGAGCTTGAGGAGAGAAGGGGCTGACAAAAATTAAAACATCAGAGAAAACTTCTCTTCTATCAGAAGTAGCCACTGAGCTGGATTTAAAAAAATTTTTTTCTTCTATAATATTTCATCCCCCCCTACTTACATGTAAAAACAAATTGTGGCATTCATTTTCTAACATTCTGAGTTCCAAATTCTCTCTCTTCCTCCTTCAACTTCCCACTCTCTGAGACAACAAGCAATTTGATATAGATATGATGTGTACTGTGATATGAAAATATTTCTGTATTTGTCATCTTGTAGGAGATACATTAAAAAAACACCTTGAAGGAAATAAAATGAAAAATGGCTTGCTTCTATCTGCATTTAGACCCCCTCAAGTTTTTTCTCTGCACTGGATAGCATTTTTCATTATGAGTCCCCTGGGATTGTGTTGGAACATTGTATTGCTGAGAATAGCAAAGTCACTCACAATTAATCATCGTACAAGATTGCTGTTGCTACATATAATGTTTTCCTGGTTGTGCTTACTTTACTCTGCATCAGTTCGTGTAAGTCTTTCCAGGTTTTTCTGATATTCTTTTGCTTATTGAGCTGGATCTTGAAGGATTTAAAAAGATGGAGATGAGACTCTAGACGGAATCTACTCCCTGAAAGGCCTTTGAGATGCAAGGAGTTAGGAGAGGATAGGGGCATCTAAATGGCTCAATTGATATCCTGGATTCAGAGAGAGACCCAAGTTCAAATCTGGTTTTAGACATTTACTAGCTATGTGCCCATGGGTAAGTCACTCAACCTCTGTTTGTCTTAGTCCACTGGAGAAAGAAATGGCAAGCCACTCCAATATCATTGCCAAGAAAATCCCATGGACAGTATGGTTCATGGAGTCAGTCACAAAGAATTAGACACAAATGAACAACTGAACAACCAAAATGTGAGCTAAAGTGCTAATGTCCCTTCCTAGAAAATATTTGCATTTTATTAGTGGCCTTAAATGCTCATGCTCAAAAGAATGAGTACTTTGGGTACAATTTCCCTCCTAAAAAAAATAAAAAAGACCATAATCCAAGGAGGCAACTGGGAGTAGTGGAAAGGCTGTTGCATTTAGAGTAAGGTGAGAAGAAGATTCAAATCCCATCTCTGGCATGTGACCTGTGGAATCCTGATCAAGTCACTTACTGTGCTTGGGTCTCAGTTTCCCAATGTGATTCCCAATGAGGATGTTAGACTAGAGGACCTCTATGATTTCTTCCAGCTCTAAGTCTCTTTTCCTTTGCCAGATGGTATTCATCATTACTAGTAGTCCTCTTCTGGAAAACTGGACCTAAAAAGGATCTTTCTTAATTACACAAGATCATTGCAAAGCATATAAAATCAGCTCCTACTTCAGATTTGGGTCTACACAGAGAATATAATGTTAAGGCACCCAAATCACCTTTAAATGGCACATGCAAATTTCAGGATGAGAATCCATTGAATATTTAACACACGACTCCCTTGAATATTTAGATGGTGAGCCCCCAGGGCAGGACCTGCTACTGACTTCACTTGGTCCCCTTAAAATCACAAATATGTTCCTGGTTGTTCTATAACAATAATAGTACTGCAATTTTTGAGATCTGTTCCCTAGGTGATGGAAAACACTTTTTAATTACTGTGCAATAATCCATAGAGCCAGATGGAAGAGAATGGGTAGTTTGTTTTCAGACACTGACTCTGCCATCCCTTTTGGATTTCATGATTTGTCCCTTTAATTATCTTGGCTTTTAACATTTGACCCTCAAAGAAAGAAGATGGTCTGAAACAGAATTGGGTCACCTCATTTTCTTGTACTCATTGATACTATGATTATTTGTTTCAGAATGCACATTTATCCCCTTTAATCCTGGATTTCTTTGTGGAACATGATTCAATTCAATAGCCATTCGTTAATATCCCATGTTTACATAATATTTTTATTTTTAAAAAAACTTCACCCGAACCATCTCCTTTGACCCTCACAATGAATCTGTAAGGTAGGGGTGCTCAGTTTTTCAGAAGGGGAACTATCCCAGAGAGGTCACTCCTCTAAGATCCTACAACTTCATATGTCAGGGTTGGGATTTGAACCCAGTTGTTCCTGACTCCAAGTTCAGACGATATTAACTCTTGTTATCTCTCCATTTGTTAAGCAGCTACCATAGGGCAAAGGGAGAAAAATTGGGGCAGTAAAAGTGACAAGATTTGAGGAAGGATTTGGATAGGGAGACTTGAGGGCGAATGGAAGAGTCAAAGATAGTACTGAGCTTATGAACTGAGTGACTAGAAGAAGAAGGGGAATCTCAACAAAAATGAGAAAATCTGGGAAAGGAATGGGTCATGGGGAGGGAGGGAGAAGATAATAAATTTCCCTGTGAACATATTGAGTTTGGTATGCCAGCAAAACATTCCAAGGTGTAGATAACCACTAAGACAGTTCTTCAGTTGTTTTCAGGCATTTCTGACTCTCCATGACCCAATGTGGAGTTTTCTTGTCAAATATACTGGAGTGGCTTACCATTTCTTTCTCCAACTCATCGTATAGATGAGGAACTGAGGCAAACAGGGCTAAGTGACTTGCTCAGGATTACATAACTAATAAATGTCTCAGGTTAGATTTGAACTCATGAAGATGAGTCTTCCTGATTCCGAGGTCAGCACCATATCCACTGTTTCACCTAGCTGCTCCTTTAAGAAGACAGCCAGTTCTCTAAGATGCTAATGGATTGTCCCAATGCAATTTAAACTTCTTGCCCATTGTGTAAGGTCTGGTAAATTTTTAAAAGATTTTAACATACAATTTTGAAATTCTTTCCCACTAGACAAACATATATATGCAAGGGAGATAAGGAATGCTGAGTGGACTGAAAATTGTTGGAAATTTCTCCCAATGACTCTCTTATATTCTTTTCAAAAGTCATAGACCACAACTTTATGACAACACTGACAAACGGGAGCATGTCCAGAGGGTAATTAGGAGAATTTGGTGACCCATAAGTACTACTTGAAGGAACTATGTATGTTTAGTCTGGAGGACATTTGGGGTGCCCTGATAGCTATCTTTAAATGTCTGAAGCCTTGACATGTGAAGTAGACATTATTAAGTTCATCCTGCTTGCTTCTAAAAGGGAGGACTGGGACTAACAGATGGAAATGAGACAGAGAGACATAGTTTAGCTTAATTTAAGAAAGAATTTCAAATATCTAAAGCAGTCTAAAAATGAAATGAAAGCTTTTTAAAAGTTGAATTCTCTGTGATTGGAAGTGTTCAAGAAGTCATATGACTACTTGCCAGGAAAATTATAGAGGCGATACAGGCATTGGAGAGAGTTTTGGCCTTCTAATTTTTAGATTCTAGAATTCTTTGCATCCCTAATTTTGTTTTCCTCATACAATTTCTGGTTTTCAGGGGTCCCACTGCTCTATCTCCTGCACTTATATGGCCTTTTAAAACTTGAAAGAGTTACAATAAAAATGCAAAATAAAAACGAAATATTTAAAAATTAGACTTGGGAATAAAACAGAGGCAGTGCAATTTTGAACCAAACGCACTAAAAGGGAAGTTGAGAGATCTGTGTTCTAGTACAAACCCTATAATTAACTTGTTCAATAACCTTGAACACCTTCCTTTACCTTTCTCCCCCACCACATGAGGAGGTTGGATTAGATGACATGCAATGTCCCTTCCAACTTTGTCCCTCATCCGAGGAAGTAACTTTTAAACCTAGTATGAAATTAGTTGGCCCCTGACTAATCACACAACCCTTTATTAATTTTAATCTCTTAAATCTGCATATAGTCAATGTTTAAACATTTAAGCACTTGAGGAATAGGATAATATTTGTATTAAATAAAAATGATGGATTTTCAGAGGACAGATTTTCAATTTGTATAAAGAAAAACTTCCTAAGAATTAGAAATATCTAGAAATGGAATGGGCTGCCTTGGGAGGAAGAGGGTTTCCCCCATGAGAACTACGACAAAAAAGTCTGGATAACTATTTGCTGGGACTGTCCTAAAAGATTCTCGTTTCTGAATGGGCTTGATTGGATGGTCTATGAGGTCTCTTCCAATTTTTGTGATTAGGAGGCACTACAAAATGATGGAAGTAACACTGGATTTAAAAAAGAACTTGATGTGACAGCTAAGGAAAGTAATAAGTGTTGGAGGGGATGTGGCAAAATTGGGACATTAATGCATTGCTGGTGGAGTTGTGAATTGATTCAACCATTCTGGATGGCAGTTTGGAACTATGCCCAAAGAGTGCTGAAAGAATTCCTGCCCTTTTATCCAGCCATACCACTGCTGGGTTTATACCCCAAAGAGATAATAAGGAAAAAGACTTGCGCAAAAATATTTATAGCACTTTGTGGTGGCAAAAAATTGTAAAATGAGGGGATGCCTTTCAGTTGGGGAATGGCTGAACAAATTGTGGTATCTGTTGGTGATGGAATACTATTGCTCTCAAAGGAAAAATGAACTGGAGGAATTCCATGTGAACTGGAATGACCTCCAGGAATTGATGCAGAGCGAAAGGAGCAGAACCAGGAGAACATTGTACACAGAGATGGATACACTATGGCACAATCGAATGTAATGGACTTCTGTACTAGCAGCAATGCAATGATCCAGGACAATTCTGAGGGATTTATGAGAAAGAAAACTATCCACATCCAGAGGAAGAACTGTGGGAGTTAGAAACACTGAAGAAAAACAACTGCTTGATCACATGGGTCGATGGGGATATGATTGGGGATGTAGACTCTAAACAATCACCCTATTGCAAATATCAGTAATGTAAAACCCACTGGAATTGTGTGTTGGCTACATGGAGGTAGGGGAGGTGGGGAGGATGTGGGGAAGAGGAAGGAAAGAACATGAATCTTGTAACCATGGAAAAATATCCTAAATTAATTACTTAAATTTGGTTTTAAAAGTTCAAAAAAATAAAAATAAAAAAGGACTTGAGTATAAATGCCAGTTTAACCATTCAACACCATTGTGATTCTGGGCAAGTGAACTTGGGCAAATCACAACCTCTCTGGGTCTCAGTTTCTTCATCCATAAGATGAGAGTATAAAGTTAAATGACCTACAAGTTTCATTTCACCTCTAAATCCAATGACCTTTTTTCAAGTAGATTAAATAACCTGCCTCCAAGAAAGGGAAAGGAAATTCAAAGCCTTTAATACTCTGTACTATAATACTTTTCAAAAATCTTTTGCAAGGGAAGTAGCTTATGCCAGTACTCCTTGGATTCTATCCTTTGAATTATGCCATCCTTTTCTTGTTTGCATGTGGCTCTGTACCTATTCTTTAGTCTTAAACCTTCTCAGGTACCCTATTAGCTACTCCAGGGTAGTCATGCTTTCTTTTGCCTGGAATTCTTTTCACAACACATACCCATGCACAGACACATTGTGCTTATTGAGTCAGTATAAGAACATCCAACTTTTTTTCTGGTATTCTTAAATCATCATTTAGAAACAGGGAAAGAGGGGCAGCTAGGTGGCCCAGTGGATAAAGCACCAGGATTAGAGGAGAGAGGACGTGGGTTCAAATGTGGTCTCAGACACTCCCTAGCTGGGGGATTCTGGGCAAGTCACTTAACCCCATTTGCCTTCCCCTTATTATTCTATCTTAGAGATGTTACTAAGAAAAAAAGTAAGGGCTTTAAAAAATTAAAAAGAAAACTGGGAGATGTAGGTGCTACCGTTATCCGTAGAAGTTAAGTGACTTGCTGGGGATAGGGTCATATCACTAAGAAGGGGCTGAGGAAGGATTTAATCTCATATCTTCCTGACTCCAGGTAGAGAGTTCTCTCCATCTGCATCACTCAGCTGACCACCATAAAGATCAGGTGGCAGAACCCAAGTCCCCCATTGTGTCAGCCAGGGGAGAACCCAGGTGGCCAGGCTCAGAATCCATTTCTCTGCCCACTATTCCTTTCCTTTTTGTCGGTTTTCCTGACCCCGTCCTCCATGGATCATTTGTCCTATTCATCGTCTGTTCCCTCTGTGCTGATTTACCAAACTTGGGCTTTCACGAACACTGATGGCCGCTCCCCATGATGTGGTTAAAAAGCAGATGTGTTGTCACAACAGAATTAGAAACTGTGAAGAAATACAGTATGTGAATCTCATTCCGTTTTTTGCCTCCTCAAATGTCTTTCCTTATTGAGCTCTCAAGATGCTCTTCTTAGTTTCCTGGGAATATTTATTTCATCCAACACAGGTCAGTCCATCATTCTGGGATCAGCCCCCACTGATTATCTTTTGCTGTCTTTAACATGATTTCGGGGGCTGGTCCTGAGATTTTTCGACATCAGCCATTTGGATTTCCATGGGGGTTCCTAGGGCCGGTAATCTAGGGGATTTCCTTTGCTTCCAGTCAATGCCTGGAGTTTTATTTTATCAGCTTGTCCCAGACCCTCTCCTTTGTCTGCAGAGTGAGTGGGAGGCCCCTCAATTATTAATGAAGTATTCCAGCATGAGTCACATGGTTACCTTGTTGAGATGGGGGGCTGGGAGGGGCACTGAGGCCTCTTTGGTCCAGGACTGGAGTCTTTCAGGGGACCCTTGAGCGGTGGCTACTTGGGTTACAGATGGCAGGGAGGTGCCACGAGGGGACCTCTACATTGGCCGTTTGGGTTTCTCAGCCTGAGGGTAAAGGAGAGAACAAGTGCTGGAAATCCGACAGATGGATCCAGCAGAGGGGTGGTATGCTCCGGGCTCCTGGGAATTCACAGTTTGCAGGCACAGAGAGCCCCAGTTCCCCAAGTCCCTCCTTTTCTGATTCAGTTCCCAGAAAACCAGTCAGCCATTCTGGCAGTGTGGGTACCCTGCTGTAGCAAAGTGCAGTCGCCGCGTTTGCGTGTTTGCAGAACAGTAATCATCTGCCTGGCAAGTGCCACTTGCCCAGCCTTCGTTTCTTCTCAAAGGACCCTTATGCCAGCTACATCACTGAGACTCTCAGTTTCTTTCTCACTCCAAACAGGAGAAAGGATCCTTAACGGAAATCCTCTGTTTGATTATCTGGAGCCAAAACCTGGAGACAAAGCCCCCATCTGTATCAAATATATTCGACAACAACAACAGCAACAACAAAATGCCCCCATTTGGGCGCTCCCTGAACTGAGATCACTTCATTATTTCAGTTTACAGAAATATTGGCAATTTGGGGAAGCAAACAAACAAAGACAAAACCAAATGTGATTTTCAGTCATGGCACAAAAGAGCAGGCGATGGATTCGTTTTCCAGGGTGCTGGGAGAATTTTCTGCCACAAAGCCAGTTTCATTAAGGGACCGTATCCTGGGGAGCAGTCGTCTCAACAGAGGAATTCTCTTACTTATTAGGAGTAACCTAGAATTGCTTGTTGTATGCTTATTAGAGGGAGAAAGGAGGGGGCAGAAAGGGAGGAGAGGAAGACAGGGAGAGAGAAAAAGGGAACAGGGAGGAGGAGAGAAAACCATAGAGGAATAAATGCAAGAGAGAATATTCATTGAGAGTATAGAATTAAATGCATCAGCAGAATTTTCTTCTATAGTATTATAGGAATAAAAAAAATAGGTGAGGTTTCTATAGATCTTACGTCTTTTAGTATAGGCATCTGACTTGAGATTTTTGTACACTGTAAGCAAAAGAAATCATGTTAATTTGCAAATTCTTTACTTCCTTCTTCATAGCCACCTTTGCTCAGAGCAGCTCTTCTAGTTCTTGAAATGGCTAGTATTCTTTGATGACTCTAAAATGAGACAGTCTTTTTTTTTTTTGTACATAAAATGCCTAGGGTATCGCAGACACTCAATAAATATTTGGTGAATGAGCAAAGGAGTGAATCAGTGACTTACTCTGGAAAGTCCAAAAGCTTTTAAACATTCACACCAATGCCCTATAAGCCCATGCCCTTCTTCTGTATTTCTCCTGAGCTGTCTGAGTTGGGGGTGAGGGCTGATTATCATAAGGAATAAAATGTATGGAGCCTCATAGTTAAAAGAGATCCAATTGGTCAGTAATTGCTAATGAATAGATGTCAAAGTCTCATCTAATAGGTTACTGGCAACATACCATCTTTTATGTAAAGGAATGGAGAGGGGATTGTCATAGCATTGGGTCAGTCTGACCTTCTCTGGGATTTTATTTATTCTTATGTTTATACTTTATTAGTGGTTATAATTTTTCTACACACACACACACACACACACACCAGTTATATCAAGGCTCAGGAAAAAATTAAAAATAGTGCCTCACTCCCCCCAAAAGGTTGAAGATTTTTGCCTTAAAAAAAAGATGAAGTAGAATTATACAAATACAAATCAAAGGAGAAAGAATTATCAAGGAGCTGGGTTCAGATTCAGCCTTTGCATACTATAAGCATGAGTATGATCGTGGGCAAGTCACTTAACCATGTAATACCTCAGTTTCCTGATCTGTAAAACAAAAGGGGTTGGACCAAATGACATCTGACATTCCTTACAGCTGTAGATTTATGCCCTGTGACTAGTTCTTTTGATTCCAAGAATGGGGGGGGGTGCTATAGAATGCAGGAGACTAGAGCTGTGTAAGGTCCCTTCTCACAGTGCCTGCCTAGCATACAAGCAAGAAGAGCATAGGGAATAAATCACTTATTCAATGTTCTTTGATGGCATTGGAACGATGGTGATGATTCTTTCTCCCTCGATTAAACCAATTGTTTCATAATCAAATTGATTTTTTAAAATTAAAGTTTATAATAATTTACTTACTTGCTTCTACTTGGACCACATACATCTTTGTTTCTTTGCATAAAGACTTGTAAATCGAGTATGTGTTTTTCTGAATTAAGAAATATAAGGCTGCATAATATAACTCTGAAATATTGGGGAGATAGGAAGGGAATAATGCCAGGGACTGAGCTTGACTCATAACAGGAATCAGTGGTCTTTGGTTACCTGATTGTCAAAACAAAAAGAGGTTTTGGGAGATGGCACATTACAAAATAATTTTTAAAAAAATTAAAGATGGTACCCAAGTGATCATGAGCAAGTTCAACCTATCTGGACCTCAGTTCCTCATCTGTAAAATGATGGGGTTGAATTTTACGATCTTCAAGGTCCCTTCTAACTCTAAACCGATAATATAAGAATAAATTTGGAATGTTTGGTTTATTATTTTGTTGCAAAACTGAAATCATGTGACTTTGTTGCTCGAGAAAGTCAGACCATCCACCTAGAACATCTGGTGGGAAGGAAAATTTAAAGGTTTATTTCAATTACCTTTTTAATAGGGACACTTTCTCTTTGGGATAAGAGGACAGGAACTCAAAACTAGGGGTGACAAATTCTTCTCTTCACATCTCATAAGCCTCTTTAGAAGGGCATTCACTGCCCTCTGCTGGTTGGTCTAAGCAAAGTCTCTTCCAAAACAAGTTAATTGGATAGAAGATTAAAGAACTTTTAGTTCATAATTTAGTTGTTATGGTTCAAGAACTCTGGGAAAATTCAGACTTATAGGAGGCATCTCCCAAAGCCTTTTGGTTAAAGCATTTCCAAGTCTTTTATTGCTTTCATGGAATAAGAGAGAGAACTCAACATTTGGAGCCACTGGGCCAGGAGTAAATATTCTTCTGCTTGCTTGTTAGTATGATCTTGGTTGTATGACCTGCTTATAATTATTAACCACGTGGCATCAGCAAGCCTCTTCACCCTCTTCAGACCTTAGTTATCTCATCTGTAAATGAAAGAATCCAATGTGATGTTGTCATTCGATGACCTCTTTCCTCATATGCAAAATGAAGATTAGAATTATTTGTGCCACCTGCCCATAGAGTTGTTGTAGGAATCAAATAAGAGAATTTGCACCAAGGACTTTGTAAGTATAAAGCATCTATCAATGTGCTATTATTACTACTTGTAAAAACTCATGGCTTGTTCTTTTGATTGGATTCTCTAAGAAGCATTTCCGTTTTACTGTGGTCCATTATCAGGTCACCATTGGACTCAAGCAGAATTAATCTATAGCTTCAGCTTTTGTCTTAAAGTAGTATATGTGGGGAGGCAACTAGGTGGCTCATGGATTGAGAGCCAGGCTTAGAAACGGGAGGTCCTAGGTTCAAATCTGTCTTCAGACACTTCCTACCTGTGTGACCCTGGGCAAGTCATTTAATTCTTATTCCCTAGCCCTTACCACTCTTCTGCCTTGGAAGCAATACACAGTATTGATTCTAAGATGGAAGGTAAAAATTTTTTTTTAAGTTGAGTAGGAACAGAGGTGGAGAGGCAACTAATATCCTCTTTAAAGGAATTCTTAGGACACTGATCCATGGTCCTCTTTTGTTTTATGATGAAATTTGGTTTTATTTATGCAAGGTGTAACCCCAGACCAATCAATCTATCACTTTGCCAGTCTACAAACATTTACTGAGAGCCTACTATTCTGTGCTAGGTGCAAGAGATACAAAGACAAAAATGAAGCAGTCTCTGCCCTCAAGAGCTTACCATCTATCATGAAACCAGACATTTACTTAATTTTCAGAATTGTGCTGCTGCCATTCTAGGTGTCAGGCAATAAGGTAGATTGGGGAAAAAATAGAGAAAATGTATTCATTAATTAATCATTCAGAACTTGTCAGGTGGCCACTCTGTAACAGAGTTGGGCAGCCAGGTGGCACAGTTAATACTCCAGGCAGATCTGAGTTCAAATGTGGCTTACTAGCTGTGAGACCTTGGGAAAGTCACTTAATTCTGTTTCCCTCACTTTCTGCATCTCTAATGCTGCTCTTACATCCTAAAGACTCAGAGATAAGTAAAAGTGGATCAAAAAAATTAGAGAAGGAACTCATTAATCAAATCAATAATCAATTGGTATTTATTAAGAACCTATTGTGTGGGGCAGCTGGGTAGCTCAGTGGATTGAGAGCCAGGCCTAGAGACGAGAGGTCCTAGGTTCAAATCCAGCCTCAGACACTTCCCAGCTGTGTGACCCTGGGCAAGTCACTTGACCCCCATTGCCTACCCTTACCACTCCTCCACCTATAAGTCAATACACAGAAGTTAAGGGTTTAAAAAAAAAAGAACCTATTGTGTGCAGCTACTAGTGCTGGAGATACAAAGACAACATAAAAAAAACCTTTAATCATTGTCCCCAAGGTCCATAAATTCCATTGAGGATACAGCATGTGTATAAATACCTCTTTATAAAATATATGCCTCTCTTTTAGAAAAAAGATAAACCTAAGGCTGGTTGAGACACGATCTTGAAGACTGGATGAATTAAATGAACATTAGTGCACTTGTATAGTAAGTAGGGACTTAATAAAGGTTCTTGAACTAAATTGAATGAAACTAATCTTATTAGAAATGGCCAAATAGCCTTCAGGTAAATCCTTCTGTGAAGTTTTAACTCCTGAAAGCAGATTTTATCATGTGGAATATCATCAGAACTATATAGCTCTCTGTTCTTGGGGATAACCTGGGGCAACGGCTACAAAATGCTTTGGAGGCAAGCAATGCTCAACAATCAATATTTTAAGACAAAATCAAAGGGAGAGAGACTTTGGACCTTGGCTTGCAAGACTTCTTCCCCACTGGGCGCCCATCAGAGGTACTCCTCCTTGACAATATGTTCAGCCCCAGGAAGATGCCTTAAAGGTCTTTCTCTCTCTCTCTTACCTGCACTCTCTGGATAAATCAACTTGGGATTGAACAGGAATTTAACTATGGTACCTCAACCATGAACCGAGCTGGGCAGACCCTGAAATATGAAATTGGCCAATGGGAGGAAAGTTGACCCAAGGACAACTAGAGGATCCTAGTATGGCAGAGAGCAGGGTGAAGGCAAGATAAGAGGGAGCCCACTGGGCATATGGGGAGGGCTGCAGAAGAGAAATAGTGTTGTGTAGTGTCAATGGATAGAGTACTACACAGGAAGCCAGGAAGACTTGGATTTAAGTTCTGCCTCAGGCACTGACTATGTGACATCCTTGGTGAACCTCTTTTTCCTTATCTAATTAGGGATAATAATGTAACCTGCCATTGTTAAAAGGATCAAATATTTGTATGTGAGAATAATGTTTATGAAGTGCTATGCAAATCATAATGTAATTTTTTGCTAGTATTATTAGTTATTATAGCATGATTATATTATTATCAGGTATTGTAGCAGTCTCTTATTTTTTTATTCTATCAAATGATGTACTGCTTTCAGTTTCTAGAAGTGGCAGAATTACAAAAATGCTTAATACCCAATAAATTTAAGTGCACTGCCCCAGTTCCTGCACCCTAATTAGAGCTTTGCAATGTGACAAGACCCTTCTCTACCAACTCTGGAATTTGGGGGTACAATTAAAGTGTAATCTCTTCTACAGGGAGATTCCAAAAGGTAAACCATGAACAGCAGAGGGAGCCAGAGAAAACCATCCTTGCTGAGATTTTTCTAGGGAAAGTTACTTGGATTACATTTCCTAATTCCTAGCTAAAACTGCCCACAATAATTCATTTTTTTAAATCCAAATAGAAAAATATTTATTAAGCATCTTCCTTCATGTGAGGATATGCATATAACAACACAATCTCTGGCCTCAAAGAATTTATATTCTACTTAGATGTAAGGGGAATGTCTGGTCTACAAATAATTCAAATACTAAAGGACTCATGACAAGAGAGGATATCTACTGCCAAAGAAGGAACAGACAAGAGTCCAAATGCAGACTGAAACATATAATTCTTCATTTTATTTCCTCCATGAATTTTTTCTCTAGTGTAAGCAATATGTAACATTTCACAACATGATGAATTGGGAAATATGTATCATATGATAGTATATATATGACTTCTTTGGGAGGGAGAGGACTGGGAGAGAGAAAAAATAGAACAAGAAATAGATTTTTGGATATAGATAATGTAAGAATTTTATTCTCTTGGGTAGGCATATTTAATATAATTTATTATATATTTATAACAAATAATATGCTATTGTTACATTTTATATTATGTTATATATAAAAATGTAAATAACGATAAAAAAGTGAATGTGGCAAATGTATAGGTCAGGTCAAAAAGGGAAGGACAAGATTGGGAAAGGGGAATCTTCTAGTAGAGGATCAAGGAAGAAGGAAAAGAATCATGGAGGAAAGGATATCTGGCTTAGTCCACAAAGAAGGATTTTTGGGTATGGATGAAGTCCATGCAAAGCATGGTTTGTGGAAATCCAGAGAGATGAGAGTAGGTCAGATAATCTTGGGAGAATGGCTGGTAGACCAGTTTGGTTAGAGTCTAAAGTAGAAAAAGGGAAGTGAAATGAGGCTGGGAAGTGAGAGTGGTGTCTGAAGGTCTTGAATCTCAGGTTAAGAAGTTTGTATCTTGATAGGAAATATGGGACTGTGAAAAGTCTTTGAGGGAGTGGTATGATCAGATTTATGTGTTAGAAAAGTTATTTCAAAAGTTATATGAAGAGTACTTTGGAAACAGAGAAACAGCAGAAATATAGAATGTGAGAATAGGAAGGGACCTCAGTGGTTGTCTAGACTGAGCCATGTCTGAAAGGTGTTCCTACTACATATGTGACAAGTGGTCATCTGTCCTCTGTTTGAAGACCTTTAAAACTCCCATTGCTTGAGGTGCCCCCATTCCATTTCTGAACAGTTCTAGTTGTTTTAGAAAGTTGTAGGTTTGATTTTATTTTTTTGTTTGTTTTATTTTCCCCATTAAGAGGCTATTCTGAGATGGAATGAATTCTTGAACTAGACCAGAGATGGCAGAAATAGCAAGGCAGGGAGGCATGTGAGAGTGGTTATGAAGGCAGAATCAGCAGATAATTGGATATGAGGAATTAGAAAGGGGGAAAGAGCTAAGTCTTTGAATCTGGGAGAATAATGATGTAAAGAATAGTACAAGTTATAGAGGGAAGAGGATGGATTCTGCTTTGAACATGTTGAAACTGAGGTGTCAAAGGGATAGAGATATAAAGCTAAAAGAGACCAGAGGCCATCTAGACCAACTCCCTTATTTAAAAAATAAGAGGATTTCAGTTTTAGACTTGTCCAATGGCAGCTAGGTAATGCAATGGATAGAGTGCTGGTCCTTGAATTCAGACATGGCCTCAGCAATTTTCCAACTGTAGCCTTTAGTAAGTCACTTAACTTCTCTTTGTCTCAGTTTTCTCAGCTGTAAAATGGGAATGACAACAGCAGCAACCTCCCAGAGTTGTTATGAAGATCAAATGAAATATTTGTAAAGTGCTTAGTACCATGCCTAACATGTGCTATATAGAAATGATAACTAATGATGATGATAAGGAAGGTGATGATATCACACAGAGGGTAAGTGGCAGAGCTGGGACTGAACCCAGGTCCTCTAGCTATTGCATCAGTGCTCATTTCTGGGTATCCTGCATCAGATGAAGACAACTTGCAGAGAAGGCAGAAATCTAGGTCTTTACTTCAGGGATGATGTGGTGTTGGAGCTGTTAACTTGTCAGTCCTTGACAAGTGACGATCATCTAAGTCAGGAGAACAAATGAGACTGCCAAGTCAGGGATTCTGTAAAGAGAAGAGAAGAGAAAAAGTGATAAGACAAAGACTGAAATGGGAAGTCTCTAGGTTTGTTTTCTTGGAGCCTCTTTCTACCATTTTTATGCCTCCTCTCCAAATGCCTCTTATCTCTTTCTCCAGGTAATTAGTGCTTTCTACCTACAGAGGATATTCTGGATCCTTCTGCTTAGAAGAAAATCAGATCTGATCAGTAGCTAATGACCTAAGTGAATTAGCTTAACATGTGTGTTCACCCCCACCCCCAGCTAGTCAAGGTTGTTTGATTTCCTAAATGAGGAACCTAGACAGAGGAATCTAAATGGATGAATCTCTAGTAGAAAAATTTCAATCACTGTAGGACCTGAGGAGAGGAGTTGTGGGCTACTTTTTTAGTAGGAAGGGGTAAGAATATGGAAGGGAGTCTATTCTATTTATAAAGCATATTCTGACCATAGACATAGAACTAGTGAAAGTCATACCAAATATTCCCAGGTTGCCCATGTTTTACTCTTCCTCTGCTGACAGTTGTTCTTAGGCTGAGACCTGTTTCTAGTTTTGTTGCCATTTTCAGAAGCTTACACTCCTTCCACACTACATTTATTGGCCAACATTAAGTACTTTATTTCCTATTGTACCTGTGACAGGATGGGGTACCCAAGGCTGAGTGTGAATTATTGATGGCCCCTGAGAGCCAGAAAAGCTAGTATAGGTGTATGCTGCTCTACAAGAAGGAGTGAGCTTCTCATGGGCCAAATGTTACAGTCCCCACTGTACTCTGCCCTAATCAGGCTACATTGACCAGCTGGAGTATGCCAAGAGAAGAGAGGTCAAGATGATGAGGGGACTATAGGTCATCCAAAATGAGGACTGGTTGAATGAACTGAGGATGTTTAACATGGAGAAGAAAAAGCATGGAAGAAGGAGAAACACAATAACAATGTTTAAGTGTATTAAGTGCTATCATGTAGATGAAGGTTACATATGTTTTGCTTGGGTTCAATAGATAGAATTCTGGGAAATGAGTAGAAGTGGTAAGGGGCAGGTTTGGATTTGATGTCAAGAAAAGCTTCCTTACCATTAGAGCTAAGGCTCTAGCCTATCAGGAATGAGCTACTTTGGGTAGTAGATCATAGTAGAACTCTAAGAAAATTCTGGATGACTCCTTGCCTGAGATGGTGTAGAGGGGATTCCTATTTAATAATAGTAACTATATATATATAATTATCATAATTCTAACATTCTGCAAACCTTAAATTGTATATAAATACTAATATTATGTTAGTTATATAATTATATATCATATGTATTTTATCAATACTATGATTATTGCTTATATTATAATATAATTAATATTATAATTATTAGCATTTTAAGATTTGCAAAGTTCTTTGCACATATTATCTTATTTGAGTGGAATTAGTTGGCCTCCAAAGTCTCTTCCAGCTCTGAGATTCTTTGGACTCCTATTGTCACAGAGAAGCATTCACTATTCTTTTGGTCGAACAGTCCTATTTCTAGTCTACCATCATCCACTGAGATCAGAACTTCTGAGCTCCCTTCAGTGCATCCTTTCTTTATTCCATTAACATACTTTCTATCTACAGGGTACTTAGAGTTGTTTCAAGTAACCTGGGTTTGGAAACAGGGGTCTTCCATCAGTTCCCATCTATGTACATGGCCAGATTTGCTACTTAACCCTTTTATGCTTCCTACCTTGGAGTTATAATAGTAATGACAAACCTGGTATTAAAATTTGAAGGGCATTTTGAGTTTCAGAGAACTGAGTTTAAAAAAGGATTGTATATGATGAAACAGTAGATCTGGGTTTTAAAAGCATGTGTTAAATTTAACACAGTTGTAATAAAATTGTCTTGTCTTCTGAACTTTTGTTTTTTATATAATTTTATTTTTTAATTAAATTATTAATTTTTAACCAATTGCCTGTAATAGCAAAATTTCACACAAGTTTACCTAAGTTATATGATCAAACTTATATCCCTCCCTCCTGTCCCTTCCCCCTCCAGGTGCTGGTAGGTGATTTGATCTGGATTATACATGTATTAATATGCAAAACATATCTATATAATTTTAAAATGTTTTATTAATGTTCATTTTTCTTCCTTTGTCTTCCTTCCTTCTTTTCCTTCCTTCCTTCCTTCCTTCCTTCCTTTCTTTCTTCACTTCCCTTCTCTCTTCCTTTTTTCTTTCTTCCTCCCCTTCTTTTCCTCTCTCGCACCCTCTCTCCTTCCCTTCCTTTCTTTCCTTCTTTAAATCCCTCCCTCCCTCTCTCCTTTCATTCCTTCCTTCCTTCCTTCTTTCCTTCCTTCTCTCTTTTCTTCCTCCTTCCCTCTCTTCCTAACATCTTTCTTTCATTTCTTTCTTTTCTATCATTACCCATAAACTCATCCCCACCTCCTCCTCTAAAATGTTTCATACAGAGTATCTCACATCACCTCCTTTTACAGAGGGAAGTTTGGACTGTTAAGGAAAACCAGGACTCTGTATCCATTTGCTGAACTATATGCTTGATGTATACCTTTAGTGACTGTAAAGAAAGGCTTTTCCCTACTTTCCATATTACCTTTGAATAATAGTAATACCCACTGATATTTATGGAGCACTTTAAGATTTACAAAGTAGGATCAAAGAAATAATAGGACCTTTGCTTCATGTGGATGGGATAATGATAACTTCCAATAGAAAGAAGGCTAAGATATTCAATTTTTATTTTTGTCTACAAAGGAGATTAACCTTTATACTGGAAATGCTAGATCAAAAATGACTAAAAAGACATAATACTAAAAATAAGTAAGAAGATAGTAAGAAAGACTTTGATCAGTTCAATCCTCCTGGCCCAGATGAACTACATCCTTAAGGTCTGAGAGAACTAACAGATGTGATTTCTAAGCCACTGTCAGAAATACCTGAAAAGTCAAAGAAAATGGGAAACAACCATAATACTGGAGAAGGATAGATATCCAAATTTTCAAAAGACAAGTCTGCATACTATAGGTTAGTAAGCTTGACTTTTTTTTCCCTGGGAAATCCTTAAAAGAATCCTTTTTAAAATGGCTGTTGGCTATCTAGAGGAAAGAGAATAAGCATTTATATAGCATCTGCTATGTTTCAAGCACTGTGCTAATTGCTTTACAAATGTCTTGTTTGATCTTCTGAATGATCCAGTGATGTTGTTCTTCTTTTCCTTCTCTTCTTTTTTCTTCAGTTCCCGTCTGTCTTAGTGACTACTCTAAGACAGAAGGATAAGAGCTAAGCAAATGGGGGTAAGTGACTTGCCTAGGGTCACACAGCTAGGAAGTCTGAGACCAGATTTGATCCAGGTCCTCCCTTTTCTAGGTCTTGATTTCATCCACTGCACCACCTAGCTGCTCCCATTGGTTGGTGCTCTTATTCCCACTTTTGAGATCCAGAGATTTAGTAACCAGCCCATTGTTATGTAGCTTATAAATCTCTGAGGCTACAATACACCCAGTCCTCTGCAGCTGTCTCCCCTAGCTTTTTATTTATCTATCTAAAGAGGGAATTGGAAATAGCAAAGATCCAGGACAGGTTATGCGAGATTCAACTCATTTCTTTTCTGGACAAGATTACAAAACTAGTAGTTGAGGGGAATGTTGTGAATCAAGTTTGCCTAGATTTTAGCAAAGCTTTTGAGAACGTGTCACATTTTCTTTCAGAGAAGTGGAAGCATGGATTAGCTGATAATACAGTAAAATGAGTTAGGAATTGATTAGATGGCTAGACTCAGCAGTTCCAGCCCAAGCACTAATTGACTTTAAGAGGATTTAGGCAATTAAAACAACACAAGGTACCACCTCACTGACTAATGTGTTAAAAAAAAAAGATAAATGTTGGAGAGGATGTGGGAAAATTGGGACACTGGTACACTATTGGTGGAGCTGTGAACTGATACAACCATTCTGGAGAGCAATTTGGAACCATGCCCAAAAGGCCATAAAACCATGCATACCTTTTGATCCAGCAATATAACCATGAGGTTTATATCCCAAAGAGATGAAAGATAGGGGAAAAGACCTACTTGTACAAAAATATTTATTGAAGCTCTTTTTTGTGGTGGCAAAGAACTGGAAACTGAAGGGAGGAATGGCTGAACAAATTATGGTATGTGATTCCGGAATACTATTGCACCATAAGAAATGACAAACAAGCTGATCACAAAAAAAATTGTGGAGAGACATATGAAGTGATGCAAAGTGAAGTAAGCAGAACTAGGGGAATCTTGTGCATAGTAATAGCAATAAAGTACAACAATGAATGATGTAACTATTATCAGCAATGCAAGGATCCAGGGCAAATCTGAGAGATTTTTGATGAAAAAGACTATCTGTGCTCTAAAAGAAAATGATGGAGTCTGAATGTGGATTGAAGCATACCATTCTTCACTTTATTGTCTCCAAGAATTTTTCTTTAGTGTAAATGATATGTTTTCATTTACATGACAAACATGAAATCATGTATTGTAGGATAGCACATGTACTACCTATATTACATGCTATCTTGGGGAGGAGGGAGAGAACATGGATCATAAAATCAAAATTATATCTACATGTAACCTGGAAAAAATATTTAAAAAATAAAACTATTTAAATATCAGGGAAAAACTAACAAAAAGGAGGATATAGACTCAGGTCAGCATCTTTGCTTTTGAGTGACATCTCTCTGAGTGTCATCTGTGTTTCAGTCAGCAACTACAAGCAGTTTTTCTGAGCAGTGAAGGGAGAGAATGCAGTATTCCTTTTATCCCAGACAAGCGCTCATAATTAGGATTTTAAGCCTCTCTTTGCACACCCAAGTCTCCTGCTAGTCAAAACATTGTTAACTTTGATGTAAACTTAAACAGCTCTAAACCAACATCTAATTGGGCTCCTGTTGGCAATTATTCTGCCTCTGGGGCAAACAACTCCTAATCACCTTCACATGGACCCAGAGAGCCCCTGGCTTTTGTGACTGAAGCAAGAAGCCAAGTGAGCTTCTCAGCATGGTCCCTGACCTCATGGGGAAGGGCCACATTAACTGAAATGGAGAATACACCACGCTAATGAATCCAAGGACATGGGTTCCATCACTATTGAGACCCATTAGCCCAACTCTCTGTCTTTCTGCCTCTGACTGAATCTGTGAGGTTTCTTAGAGCTCTGGGCTTGTTCCTCTCTTTGTAGCACTCTTCTCCTCTCCTTTGTATTGAGGTTCTCTTCAGAGATGATCTCTTCTACTAAGATTCTCAGTCATCAGAGAACCTGACTTCGACATCTCTGTATCTCCTACCATGTCCAGTAGTACCTAGTAGAAGCTCAGGAAAAGTAGGAATTGTTTCATTCTTTATCTTTGTATCCTCAGCTTTTATTACAATGACTGGCAACGCAGCAGGTGCTTAATAAATGCTTTTTAATTGATTCGCTCACCCTGGCCAGTTATCTTGTTGATTCATGCCATTAGGCATCAGGGAATTGGATGAGGGACTGTCAGTGGATCAGTATAAATTTAATTCTGCTCCTGAGAAACAGCAATGATAATGATAAATGATAATAACTCATTTCCGTTTAGCACCTTATGGTTTAAAAATGCTTAGCAGCCATTTTCTCTCAGAGTAGCTCTGTGGGGTGAGTGCTATAAATATTATTCCTTTTGTACAGCTGAGGAAACTGAGTCTGGGAATGGTAATTGGTTTAACTGTGGTCACATGATTAGTAGATAGAGCAAGATTCAGTAGTGGCTTTTCTCAATTGGGGTCAGTGCTCTATCTACACATCCTCACAAAGCACAGTCATCAATGGCAGGTGGGTGTCATCTTTGCTGATGAAGGACAGCATCTCCATGGCAGTAATAATGATAATGATGGTTGATAACATTTATATTGCACTTAAAGGTTTGCAAAGTGCTTCCATATTTCAATTGGAGGTATAATAATAACAGACGACTTAAAATCTTGCTCAAAGATTTGCAAAACCCATTACAAGTATGATCTACTTGAGCCTTAGAACCACCTTTTGAGGTTCTATTGGAAACCCAGCAGGCATTTAATAAATTCTTTTTAATTGATTCACACCCTGGTCAGTTGTCTCATTGATTCATGCCACTGGATATCCAGGGAGTAGATGAAGGGCTGCGGGTAGAACATTATCAATTTCATTCTACTCCTGAGAAACATTAATTATAATAATAATAACAATAATAATAATAATAGGAGGTTTCACTACAACCTCCACAACTCCATCTACCACCTTTATTTTTACACTGAGAAACAGTAATAGTAATAATAACTATCTCAACAGATCAGAAAAGTTTCACTCTTATACATAATAACTATCTTCAACTTTAAGTTTGACATTCATAACCATCTTAAATATAAGGTCATGATGTCTAGTCATTTTTCAGTTGTGTCCAGCACTGCACCACCTAACTGCCATAGCCAGACAACTCATTACTAATATCTGAGCTAGAATTTGAATCTTGATCTCTCCTGATTCTAAGTCTGGCATCCTTGTTACTAGACTAATCCACTCTCACTAATTGCTCCACTCTTACTAATCTGGTTACTTATTATAGAATAGTAGAGGCATCAAAGGGTTCACCTTCGTGGTATATATGATATCTATATGCATAGATTTTTATGTATATAAGGAACAGCTTTCTTCTTCTCCAACTTGTGATTGACTGTTTACTCTGGGAATAGGAACAGTTCTTTGCAATGTCTCTCCCTCTGAATGCTGCCTTAGGACTCCCATGGTCCATGGCATGACTTGCCCACAGACCTCAGGAAATGGTGCTAATGCCTGATGGATGCTCTGTGAAACTCTTTGTCTTATTTTTCTAATCATTGTTCGTTTCAGTAAATAGAACCTGTGCTGCCCCTTTTGTGATCCATGTCTAGAATAGGAGCTGTCTTTGTCTTTTCCGAAAAACATATCCATTGGATACGGTTAGTTTTGTAATTGAAAGATCAGAACCACAGCTTTAGGATAACATGGAATATAACTGAAAAAAATTATATTATACATAATATGTTTTATATTATCTTATATATGCTATGCTCTAGATATTCAGATATACATATGCATGTATATAAATCTATACACACATGCATGTATATAAACACACACACACACACACACACACACATATATATATATATATATATACACATATCCCAAAACACATAGATATATATATATATATATACACATATTCCAAAAGTCTTGGTGTGACCAGTTTTGAGCTTGAATAGTTTAAGACTATACTAAGATGTTTGGAACCCTGTCTGTGTGTGTATAAATTGGGTTGAACTAGATGACTTCTGAGGTCTCTTCCCCTCTGATTAATAGACTTATCACAATCCCTGCCAAATCCTCTTTATCCCTGAGTATACACAATTTCATCGAAGACTTGTCCTTTCCTCCATCCCATGGATATCATGCCATTAATCTTTGCCATGGCAGGTTCACATTGATACTGAATTCCTATCGTGTGTGTGTGTGTGTGTGTGTGTGTGTGTGTGTGTGTGTGTGTGTGTGTGTGTGTAAAAGAATGAAGGAAACAAAAATGTCTTAAGTGCCTTCCATGAGCCTGGCACTGGATTTACCAATCACTTTACAAATATTATCTCATTTTTTCCTCACCACAGCTCACAGGTGATATGGCAGCAATCCTTGAGTTCTTTTTCCTGTTTGCCTTTTATATTTTCATAGATTTAGAACTGGAAGAGACCTCTGAGGTCATCTAGTTCACCCCCCCCCTTTTTTATGGATGGAGAAACTGAGACCCAAGAAAGGATATAAACTTAACTGTCATTTCCAAGAAGTGGGAAGTTGCCAAAGTTTGGAAACCAGATACTTTGCTTCCAAATCTAGCCTACTTTGCCAGGGCCATACTCTGATTCCTTTGATGGGAGAGCCACCAGAGTTTTCTCAGTCTCTTCAAAACCCAAGGGAGCTAAGAAGTGCTGACTCAGGCATGTGATATAAAACCTTCTCTGTATATTCAAAGCATGGCACCCCCGGAGCAAATTGTTTAACTTCTGTCGGACTCACCTTCGTATTGAAAATGAGAGTTATAATAAATTATCTATAAGCTCTGTAATATTTCCAGGATCTAGGAGTCAGGTCCCGATATGGCAGAGATTGGGCATTGCCCTTTTAATTATCTCCCCTCTTAAAATGCATTCCATTCATTAGTCAGAGGACATTAGTCTCAGAGGCCAGTACTGGAAATACTTATTGTTGTTTTCTTGCATCCTCCACCAAAGGCGAATCCCAGTGAATTTGAGTAGATGGATGGAAAACGGGGATAATAAAGAGCATTAGCTTCTCAGGGTTGTTCCCTTACCCTGCTGGGTTGTGGTGAAGATCAAATGTGATGATAAATGTAAAGACCTTTGCAAATTTTTAAAAAACTATATCATTAGCTATTATTATTAATCAACCAAAATCCCTTTCCTTGCCCTGCACTGATTCTCTGGTTTATAATGCAGTCTCCTTGAGGGCAGGTGCTATTTCTTTTTCTTTTTATATTTGTATCGCTAGTGCTAGCACAGTGCTGATCTGGCATGTAGTAAATGCCTAAATGCTTATTTGCTTAATGCCTCAACTTGGTGAGAAGCAACTTGAAGCCTATGCCATAATATGCCAAATTGTGGCAGGTCCTACCAGTCTGGAGACACTTGCAAAGAGTGTCTAGTAATCAACGATTTGAACATTGTCCAAGGAGGAGCCTCTTGAAATCTAACTAGTTCATTAGAAAGCTGTTGCATTGATCTAGGGAATGTGTAATTAGGATTTGTTCCCCAGAACTCTAAATCCCAGCTTTCCATGTTCCTCCTCACATTACGTACTAACGTAGGGAAGATATAAATTTTATGTAGCTCCGCCATTGTGCTGGGAAAGCGGGTTTTACTCAGGCTTTTACTTTTGTCTTTTTATTTCTTCTACTTCAAATGATTATTAATATTATAAAATATAATACTTGGAGTTATTGAATATTAATTTAAATTTTAAAGGAAGAAGTGAGGAAGACTTGAACATGTCTATTTATTCAGTCTCTATAAGGAATAGTTATTTAATTGGGAATTTGCCAATCATTTTTGTAATAAATCCATGGCCTTTGGCCAACAGGTTGAGAAACCATTGCACTATAAGCCCTCAAAGAATCAGAATGATAACAAGATGAGAAGAAACCTTAAAGGCCATCTAATCCAGCTATCTCATTCTGAGTGTGAGTTTTCTCATAAATAAATTTCAATTTTTTTCATCTATGAAATGGTGATACTAATACCACCATTATTTAGTTCTGTGTTGAGCTAATGAAGAGATAGTGCTTTGTAACTGTAAAGAAATACATATTTGTATATATATATGCAAATACATTTGTACACACATATGTAATATATGTATATACATTTAGATATAAACAAATCAGTCAATACTTAAAGAAGTTAATTCAGACTCTTTACCAGAAGGTCAAATACTAAAGCTGATGCTTAAAGACTTTGGCCACATAATAAGAAGATAGAAGAAAGAACTGTGGGAGCAGAAACAAAAAAGAAAAACAAATGCTTGATCATATGGGTTGATAGTGATATAATTGGGGATGGAGACTCTAAATGAGCACCCTAGTGCAAATATCAGTAATATGGAAATAGATCTTGATCAATGACACATGCAAAACCCAGTGGAATTGCACATTGACTTTGGGAGGGGGGTCGGAGGAGGGGAGGGAAAGAACATGAACCATATAACCATGGAAAAATTTTCATAATTAATCAATAAAAAATAAATTAAAAAAAAGAAGATAGGACTTATTGGAAAAGATCTTGGCCTTGGGAAAAACTGAAGGAAAAAGGAGGAGGGGATGGCAGAGGATAAGATGGAGATTGCCAATTACATGTCATAACAAATTTCCATAGTTTTCCAAAGTTATATGATCTGAATGGTCTCCTTCCCTCCTT
The DNA here is from genome assembly GCF_016433145.1 of Gracilinanus agilis. Lineage (NCBI taxonomy): Eukaryota > Metazoa > Chordata > Mammalia > Didelphimorphia > Didelphidae > Gracilinanus > Gracilinanus agilis. Next base: position 243,817,594 of record NC_058135.1, read on the forward strand.
CCTTTTCCCCTCCTGGAGCAGGCAAGCAATTCAATCTGGGTTATATATGTATTATTGGTTATATTTTCTAAAGTGGAACACTCATTATTTAACTTGTTATGTTTTCCCTGGGATGGAGAATGGTAGGAGATTTAATTCAACTCAAAAATGCTCTTAAGCATTTTCTATGAGCAAAGTACTTTGACAGAAATTAGAGGCAGTCCAATAAATCAAGAATCTATGATTTGCTTGGTGCAGAACTCATTCTACGAATCCATCTATAAATTATTTGATAAGTCTTAGAGAAGCTGCCTGAGACTCAGAGATTAGGTGACTTGCCCCTGATCACACAGCTTATGTCATTGAGATCTCTTTCCACTATAACATGTCCTTGAGAAATGATCTAATACAGCGAAATGAATCCTATCAGCATCTGGTGACTGAAGACGTGGGTTTTAGTCCTGATTCATCATTTACCAGCCATGTAATCTGGATAAGCTACTTCCTATCAATCAGTGTCATTGAGAGATCATTTACCTGTCAACTTTCTTAGCAAGAATTTGGAATTTCTTTGCTAGGTCAATATGGTGAGGGGCCTGGAGATCATGGCCATACAATAAACAATTGGAAGGTATGACTGAGAATGCTGCCAGGGAAAAGTAAAGTCTTAGGAAAGGCATGTCTTTATTTACTGGATGGGCTGTCATGATGTGGCTTCCTCTGCTTGGCCCTAGAGATAGCAGAACTAGAACCACTGGATAGAAGATACAGGGAAAAAGATTTTAGATCATAGATTTAGAGCTAAGAGGGACCTTAGAGGTTGCTTTGTCCAACTTCTTGATTTTACAGATGAATGAACTGATGCCCAGAGGTTAAATCACTTGTCTAACGTCACACAGCAAAGCTGGAATTTGAATCCAGGTCCTGTGCCTCCAAATCCAGTGGTCGTTCCATTGTACTATACGAACTATCATCACATAAAAAGAAAAACTTCCTAACAATTACATGGATCAAAGATCTTCAAGCTGAGCTTAAGAGGAGGAACTGGAGAGAATAAGCATTTATATAGCACTATGTGCCAATCACTGTGCTAAGCACTTTTCAGACTGATCTCTCATTTGACCTTAAATGAACAGAAATGTCATAAAATAGATTCATTTTCAATCTCTTTTGGTTCCAAATAATCTTGAAAGTCCATTCTATTTATTTAATTCTTTAATTTCTGCTCAGTACCTTGGATCTCGATGTTGGCGATTCTCTTTGCCCTTTAAAGAGACAAGACTGCTTACTTTTATTTGCCCTTTATAAAGATGGAATTTTTTACTTTCTAAGCTATGATTTTCTAATTATTCTTTCTTCAGGCAAATTTTAATTCTCATACTCAAGCTAATATATTCATTTAGCCTCAGGCAGGTTCCTTCCAGCTCTGACCCTCCTTAGGGGTGTTTCTTTGCAAAGAAAGAATGAAAATAGGCATCCTGAGTAGCCTGACATTTGGTAATAAACCTTGCCAAAATACTGAGTAATGTAGAGCAGTTGCTCATTCAAATTTAGTTTAATTCAGTGCATTTAAATCACTGTTTCTTAATTATAATATTCAAGGTACACGAGGGCTAGAAATGCTTTGGTAGCCTGGTCTAGACGCCTTCTATAGACCTAGGCAGATCTTCAGGTCAGAAAAGCCAGAAAAATAGCAAAAGCATGAACTTTAAAAATTGCTGATGTTTGCAATAATTGTCCCTAATTATATTCAAACTGATAAGAGAGCTCGGGCATAGGCAGCTGTCAATAAAGCAGATGTCACCATGCATGTGCCCTGACATGGTCTGCTCTATAATTAGAGACGGTAATGGTAACCTTAGGGCAGTCTTGGAGTCACATCTGTTACATATGGGGACCTTTGTCCTGATCCCATACTAATGTTAAGACTTAACTCAGATTGTGCAGCAGGGGTAAATGTGAGGTCTGTAACAAAGGAGATTGGGGAGCTTTTGCTGGCATGGGTTGAAGTATAATAAGATGGATTTTACCTCCAGTTGGAGAATGGGCTCCTAGAGAGAGGTGCTGAGTGCCAAAGCATAAGCAGGGTGGGTTTCTTTAAAAACCAGTGAGAAAGGGGCCAAAAGGAAAATGTCTACCTGCTTTAAAAGGAGATCGTGCCCCCCCCCCAGATGTGGTCAAAGTCATTTACCTCTTGGGGCTTCCCTTGACATTGTTCTCTGCACTTATCTCTGGGCAATGGGTTTTGTAGCAAGCTAGGGCCAAAAGAGCATCTTATTTGGAATTAGAGAACTTGAGTTTGATCCCCGCTGTCCTTCCTAACCCCACTCCCACCCTGATCCATATCTGGGGCTCAGTTTCCCCCATGATGGAAGGCTTGGATTTTCCAGTGGCCCTTTAATCTCTGAATTTTGTGGTTTTGCAATTCTTGCCTCTCATCTCCAAATCTTAAAGGCTTTTGGCTATCTCCAGGTGCTTGTCTCTCCAGGTGCTTGTCTCTTATCCCAATACGTAGCCCAAAGCAGAGCAGAATGCTCTAATTTGACCAGTTATTTCTAGGTGATCCATAGAGTATGGACGTGGAAGAAATAGAGTAATAGATCTGGAACAGGAGATCTTGAGTTCAAACCTTGCCTCAGACACTTAAGAAAAGTCAAGCAACTTTTTAGCCTCATTTTCCTCAATTCTAAAATGGAGATAATCATAGCACCTACTTTAGAGTTGTTAATGACGATTGAATGAAATATAAAAGCCTCCTCCATGGAAACATTTGTCAGACCTGGGTGAGCCATCTGCGGCTCTCTGCTGCCCTCATGTGGCCCCCAAATACTTTGGCATGCCATCCTCAGGACCCCAGACTCCTTGCCCACTTAAGTTTTGGTCTCTTCTTTCTTTCTTTCTTCCTTTCTTCCTTTCTTCCTTTCTTTCTTTCTTTCTTTCTTTCTTTCTTTCTTTCTTTCTTTCTTT
>NC_058135.1:243820640-243920161 GCF_016433145.1 Gracilinanus agilis
GTCTCTCTCTCTCTGTCTCTCTCTCTCTCTCTCTCTCTCTCTCTCTCTCTCTCTCTTTCTCTCTCTCTCTCTCTCTCTCTTTCTTTCTTTCTTTTTTTGTCTATACCTGGGATCCCTGCTGCATGTTTCTCTAGGAAAAAATAAACTGTTTTCCTCCCACACTCTCCCACTCCCTGCAAGCGTGGTAGCTGGGATCCCAAAGAGAAACACTGGGTATCGCAGTGCATAGAATGTTGGACTTCCAACACAAGATCTGGCCTCAGATTCTGCTTCTGACTTTTACTAGCTTTAGAGATCCGAGCCTCAGTGTGCTCAGCTGTAAAATAGGAATAAAAGAGTATCTGTAGAAGCATCCTCAGAGAGTTGTTGTGATACTTAAATCAGATAATTAATGTGTCTTAATATAGTTTGGATTTTGAGGTACAGTTGAAAAAGGGGAGGCGATCTCTTTTTGTATTCCCATTCATGTTGTCAAAGGGAGGAGTGCCTGAGCATTTGGTTCATGGAAGGGCTCTAGTCTCAGCCTTGAGGTTGGGGAGAAGCGGGGAAGTCCTGTGGGAGGGTGTGACGTTCCTGGGGTAGCCCTTGCAATCTACATTCCTACACTGGGCAGTAGGGGCAACTGCCAAGACCATAAGCCTGAGCCTGGGGGAAATGACCGATGCTTCAGAAGAAGAAAAAAACAGGTATGGCTGGGAGACTGAGTAGCACAAGACAGAACACAACACAAAATAAGAGCTAGGAGAGAGGATGGAAAACAAGCAACCATAAATGAGGGGAAATGCCGATTAGAGGCCATCAGGGAGGATGGAAACAAGTTCACTGGGATCACTGATAAAATCGTTTAGTCATTTTTTCAGTCGTGTCCAAGTCTTGATGACCCCATTTGGGGTTTTCTTAGCAGAGATACTGGAGCGGTTTGCCATTTCCTTCTCCAGCTCATTTTATACATGAGGAACTGAGGCAAACAGAGGTTAAGTGACTTGCCCAGGGTCACATAGCTACTAAGTATCTGGCCAGATTTGAACTCGGGAAGATGTGTTTTCCTGACTCCAAGCCTGACAGTGTGCCCTCTAGCTACCCATCTGCTTCCTTTTATAACTGATAATCCAACAAAACAGGACATTGCAATTCCTGAACCTATTTTGTAGCTCCTGCCTTTCTTTGTTCATATTCCCACCTCTTAGAATGTCTTTTCCTGCCCCCTTTTCTGATTTCTACCCATCCTTAAAGATCTGGCTGCCTACTTACTCTGTTTCCTCCTACCAGAATGATCTGTTCCTTCTCCTCTGAACTAATATACCAACCTATGCCCTTACTGCATTTTCACATTATATTTTGTAGCATGGGGTTTGCTGGTAAATATTTAACAACAAGATCTCAAGGGCAAAGTGGGGGGTGGGGAAGTATATGAAAGATGGACTTTTAAGTTTAATCAGTATTATTAACACTTTCTCCATCATTTCCCCAAGTCTGGACAATTAACAAAACAATAAATTAAGTCCTAATTTCTGAGCTATGAATGATTACACTGAAAATTTAATAACCGAATCTTGAAAGCCTCTTTGGCTGTAGCATACTCTTGTTTGTGCAGTATATGAGGTATCAATATTTCTTTTTTTTTAATAAACCCTTACCTTCCGTTTTGGAGTCAATACTGTGTATTGGCTCCAGTGCAGAAGAGTGGTAAGGGCTAGGCAATGGGGGTCAAGTGACTTGCCCAGGGTCACACAGCTGGGAAGTGTCTGAGGCCAAATTTGAACCCAGGACCTCCTGTCTCTAGGCCTGGTTCTCAATCCACTGAGCTATGCAGCTGCCCCCAAGTATCAATATTTCTAATGGATCTTGGAGGCAGGAATTAATTAATGCAAAACATTTTTAAGTATTTAATATGTAGCAAGCACTGAGCTAAGCACTGGAGATAAACATTCTATAGTGAGAGTCCCTATTCCTAAGGTTGGGTCATTAACATTCTAATACTGGAATATTGGTCCATGAAGAGTATTTTGGTGGTGAGTGTAAATGATGGTAAGTGTATGGGGGAGGTAGATTGCACAAGCAGCTAGCTCAGTGGATAGAGAGCCAGCCTGGAGTCAGGAAGACCTGAGTTCAAATCCATCCTTAGATACTTTCTAGTTATGTGACTCTAGGCACGTCATTTAACTTCTGATTACCTGACAAAAGATTTCACCAGATCCATTGGAGAAGGAAATGGCAAACCAGGCCTTAAGTCAGGAAGACCTGAATTAAAATGTGGCCTCAGATATGATCCTGGGCAAGTCACTTAACTGTTTGCCTCAGTTTCCACATCTGTAAAATGAGCTGGAGAAGGAAATGGCAAAGCACTCCAGTATTTTTGTCAAGAAAACCCCAAATGACATTATGAAGAGTATGGCATGACTCAACAACAAGAAAAAGAAATGAGAGAAGGCATCCCAGGCATGGAGAATGGTCAGTACAAAGATACTGCAGTGGGATATGGAGAATCAATAGAGGAGAGACAGACAGACAGAGCCAGAGAGAGAGAGAAGGAGAAAGAGAGAGAGAGAGAGAGAGAGAGAGAGAGAGAGAGAGAGAGAGAGAACATGAGAACAAATTTGCCTGGCTCACAGAGTATGGGAGGTTTAATGTCATGCAAGGATGGAAACATAGATTGTGCAGAAACAGAGGAGTTCCTTATCCTAGAGACACTATAAAGCCACTGGATTGGATCGAATAGGGAAATACCATTGTCAGGTCTTCACTTAAGGAAAATTCCTTTGACAGCAATGTGTAGGATGGACTGGAACAGAGAAGAGACTCGAGACAGGATGACACATAGATAGGTTGCTTCAATAATCTAGATGAGAAATGATGAGAGGCTGAACAAAGATGGTAACTGTGTGAGAAATGGAGAGGAGCTGGATGTGAGAGATGAAGTAGAGGTAGAAATGGGCAACTGCTTCAACACATGCAGTGAGAAAGAGTGAGGAGTTAAGGGTAATGCCCAGCTAATGAACTTGGGAGATTGGAAGGATAGGAGGACTTTCAACAGAAATAGGGACTTTGGGGGAAGATGCTGGGTTCAGCTTTGGACATGTTGAGTAGAAGATGTCTGAGACATTCAGTTTGATATAGACAATAGATAATTAGAGATTCAAGGCTGAAGGTAAAGAGAGATCCGAGGGCTCCAGCCTGAAATTATATATGTACACATACAAATGCATCTAGATGGCTCAATGGATAGAGTGCCAAGTCTAGAGTCAAGAAGACTCCTCTCCCTGAGTTCAAATCCAGCCTCCAATACTTACTAACTGTGTAACCCTAGAGAAATCTGTCGTCTCAGCTTGTCTGCAAAATAAGGTAGAAAACAAAATGGCAGACCAGTCTAGTATCTTTGCCAAGAACACTCCAAAAGGAGGTCATGAAGAGTAGGGCACAACTGAACATCACAAACCCGCACATACATATATTATACCTTTATCCACATATCCATGTAATGTGTGTATATATACATTTATCTACATATATGTAGTGTGAATAGGTAGATATACTCATGTATGTTTATATACGTGTGTGTAGAACATGTATATGTATATTTATATCTTAGTCCTATAGATAGATAATTGAACCCATGGGAGAACATATATAGGGAAAAGAGGACCTAGGTCAGAACCTTGGAGAATTCCTACTATCAATTTTGGCAAGGCTTGGCATGCCAAGAAGAGGTCCCATAGTTAGTGGGGGGATGTAGAGGGATGAAGGAACAGGCTCTTTGTTATTCTTTTTTGTACACTCCACAGTACCTGGCAGAGTTCCTTTGTCCCTGCTCCTAGTGTTTCTGGAATAGATCAAAGTTGTGCCCTGGGGTAACATATAGTTATGGTGGTCTAGCCAGGACTAGAGTTCAGATTTGCTAACTTTTAGCCCAGGGTTCTTTTTACTCTGCCCTCTTTTTTCCAAACTATATTGCCAAATGTTTGGAGGCTTCTACATCATGGAGAGAACGCCAATTGTCTCTCCAGTCACTGGTTTTTAACAGGTCTTATAAAACTAGGGAGGACTATTGATCGATTGGGAGCTGGTTGGAAGGACTGGAATGGAAGAGGTTACTTAGTGCCAGAAAAACCTAAAAAATGTCATTGCTGAGCATCCAGATGATGTTTTCTTGACACTAACACTCCGGAGAGCAGTACTGTCATTGGTGCCAGTGAGTATGCTGTCTACCACTGACAACCCAAATTCCTTCATGCTTGAAAAGATAACAAGGCTCATAGATTGAGTCAGAAGAAACCTAGAAGATATCTAATTCAACCACCTCATTTTATATATGAGGAAACGAAAGTCCAGAAAAGCAAAGCAATTTGTCCCAAGTCATAAACTTGCAATGCCTGGAGTCAGAATTTAAATCCAAATGTTCCAACTCCACATACGGCACTTCTTCCACTGAAGCACAGTTGGTATAAATTGATATAGCCAAAAAAAAAGTCATTACCTGTTTTATCTTCTGGTGATGAGCCTTTTAACCTGTAGCTAGGACGATCGTTGTGTAACAGACAGAATTTGTCACCAGGATGTGCCTCCAGCCTGGCAGTATCTACCAAAGCTTGAGTTCCACAGATATGACCATGGACACTGATCCACATCAGTGCAAGGCATGGGAATCATGCCTTTACAGTATTATGGTTATTTCTGACCCTGACTGAAGCCGGAATCGTTCTCATCTATAAAGGAAGGCATCTTGTGGAAAGCATAAAATAGGCAACCCAAGATTTCGGGGTTCCCAATTCTGGGGCGCTCTTGGTTACTTTTTATTTTAAAATAATAAATTCACCAAAAGGTGAAGTGAATTTTCCTAAAAGAGATTTGCTTGTAAACTCAGTAAAAGCAAAGGCTTGGGAGAGAAAAGACAGCCATTGAATTCAGACCAAAGCTAATGCTGAAAAAGGAGAAGGCTGGCTTCTTAGACTTCAAGGCTGGAATCAGGCCAACAGATGAAGAATGGCTCCAAGGCCTCTGTCTGATTCCATCCAGTTTTGCTCCATCCCCCTGCCCTGGCCTGTTCTGTCATGGAGCAATGGACCTCTTCTGAACAATGGAAAGTGGGATCCTATTCCTGAGGGGGGTGACTGTACAGTTTTACATCTGGATACCTGAAGAACATGTGAGCATCTTTAAACTGGCGAGTGGTCCTTACCCAACGCCAAGGGGTGCTCGGGACGCCAGAACCTCTTAAGGACAGAAGGGTTATATTGGGTAGCCATGGCCCTAACAACTCCCAGCTCAGAGGATTCCCAGATTGCTAAATGTGTCATAACACTGCACAGGCCTTAGAAGTCGTTCTTATACTTCTTTTTTATTTGGACATCATACCCAGGCTGACCTGCCTTTTTTGGGCACCAGCAGCGAAGGCTCTGTACCAACTAAACAGCTTTAACACATGCTGTCAATTTGCGCAAAACCTTGGCTGCCATGAAGGTTTGGCCAGTGTTTCTATGCTAAAGGAGAACTGGGCCATGAAGCAGAGCTAAAACAAACTGTGCTTGGGGTCATCTTACCTGAATACCCATCCAGAGCAGGAGTCATTTTAGAAATCCTGAAACCAGAAGGGCAACAAGGTGGCTCAGTGGATAGAGAGCCATTCCTGGAGATGGGAACTCTTGGGTTCAAATCTGGCCTCAGATACTTCCCAGCTGTGTGACCCTGGGCAAGTCACTTAATCCCCATTGCCTAGCCCTTACTACTCTTCTGCCTTGGAACTATTCTACAGTATTGATTCTAAAATAGTAGGAAAGAGTTATTTTTTAAAAAGAAATCCTGAAACACTAAATTGTCCATCTTATTATGTATGAACATAGAACAGTATGCCTTCCCTAAAGAAGATTACTCAGGAAGCAGTCAGGGTAGCAAAAACACCAACAATTATTATTCATAATAACAAGTATTATGAATAATAATAATAATAGCTAGCATCCGAATAGTGCTTTAAGGCTGACAAAACACTTTACACATATCTCGTTTTATCCTCCCAATATCTCTGGGAGGTGGGTTCTATGATTATCCTCATTTTATAGATGAGGAAATTGAGGTAGCTGGCGGTCAAATGACTTGCCCAGTGTCACAGAGTTCTTAAGTATTTATACTCAGACTCTAAATCTTGTATTCTATTCATTGCTCAAGGGAGTTGTGTGATAGGGAGAATGCTGGACTGGGAGGCAGATGCTGTGTCTGACAGTTAATAGTTCTGTGACTAGGGAGGTGATACAGTGGACAGGATGTTGGTCTTGGAGTCAGGGAGACCTGACTCTTAAGTGCTGTCAGTCTCAAATTCCTCCTCTATAAAATGGGCAGATGGGTAGTATGCTAGACAGAGTGTGGACCTGGAGTTAGAAAGACTCCTCTCCTTGAGTTCAAATCTGGTGTCAGACACTTTCTAGTTGTGTGACCATGGGCAGATCACTTCACCTTGTTTGCCTCAGTTTCCTCACCTGTAAAATGAGCTAGAAAAGGAATGGCAAACCACTTCAGCATTTCTGCAAAGAAAACTCCAAATAGCAGCATGAAGAGTTGGATGCAAACAAAATGATTGAACGAAAGGGTTCTTTTTTCCCCCAAAACCCTTATTTTCTGTCTTAGAAGGGATACTAAGTAATGATTCTAAAGCAGAAGAATAATTAAGGATAGGCAATTGGGGTTAAGGGAATTATCCAGGGAAAGGGCTAGAAAGTATCTGAGATCACATTTGAACACAAGATTTCCCATCTCCAGGTTTGGCTCTCAATCCACTGAGCCACCTAACTGCTCCAACTAACACTTTTTTTTAAAACCCTTACCTTCCATCTTGGAATCAATACTGTGTATTGGTTGATAAGGGCTAGACAATGGGGGCTAAGTGATTTGTTCAGGATCACACAGCTAGGAATTATATGAGGCTAGATTTGAATCCAGGTCCTCCCATTTCTAGGTCTGGACTCTATCTACTGTACCACCTTGCTGTTCCAACAAAAAGATTCTAAGAGGTGGAAGTGAGGAAGGGGGGACATCCCTGGCAAGGAGAATGGCCATTATTGATAATGATGATGACATTGATTATTGATAATGATGTTCAACTCTTCACTGCTCAGATCCAAAAATCACTGGCCCTATAGAATTTAAAATTCTCATCATTTCCTTTGGCACCAACAACTGAAAGCAATTATATTACTCACGGAAGGGATCCATGATATAGATCAGTAATTCCCAAAGTGGGCGCCACTGCCCCCTGGTGGGTGCTGCATCGATCCAGGGAAGCGGTGATGGCCACAGGTGCATTTAGGGGTGGTGAATAACTGTAAGGGGGTGGTGGTGATAGTATGTGACAGGGGGCGCTAAGTAATATTTTTCTGGAAAGGGGGCGGTAGGCCAAAAAAGTTTGGGAACCACTGATATAGATTGTTAGCCCCTCCACATAAGTCAGGTCAGGAGATTAGCAGGGAGTTGAATGCAGAAGAGACAAACTGTGATTGCAGTTTAGACAGGGAGGCATGAAGGGAAAGCAGCAGAGAGCCCAGAAGTACTTAGGGAAACATGAAGGCAGGAAATATATTTTTCTTACATAACCTACAGAGAGAACTGGCATCAGAACCAGGAAAACCTGAGTTCAAGTCCTACAATGACTAACTGACTATGACCCTCACCCTGAGGACTCAGTGAATAACTTGCAGAGAGAGTGCCAGTCTGCATTGGCAGAGAGAGTTCTCTTCCTGAGTGCTCCCTAGCCCAATGATGCTGCAGGCTCAATCCCTAGCCCCCTCTTCCTTTCTCGAGTCTTATAAATCATCGGCTCAGCCCTTCCCTGCCATCTCTTCTGGAGTACATGATATACAAAACTGCTGACGACAGGGGGCAGAGCATGTTTGCCTTTGGAGAATGGAGTGTCCTTTAGATAGCAGGCAGAACTGGGTTGAAAGCAGTTGCCTGCTTGGTTAAAGAGATCATGAAAAATACTTTTTATTTCTTCCTTGTCTCTGATTCCTCTGGTGCTCTGGATCTGGAAGCACCCAAGATGTAGGAGAGAAGAGGGCGCAGGGCAAGGGGCAGCCCCTTACTTCCATTCCCAGTACAAGAAAGACCACTAAGGCTACAAGTTTGGACAAGTATACTTGGGTTGACTCAAAAAAAAATCTTTATTAACTGTTTATTTAATTTTATCCACCCAGTATGGCTCTGGCATGCTCTCAACATACTTCTGGCTGCCTTGACTGTCTGCAGAGACTTCTGGCAGGACCCTGGGTCTGGGCCTGGGTGTGTTTTTTTTTCCATCCTCTGAATACAGTTCACAGTTCAAGGCACCTCACCAGATTTTAGCAAACGTCAAAAGGAGCAAAACTTGGTTTTGCCATGAAAGGAGTAGAAAGGAAAACTGGGAACTCTCATTCTTGCCCGGGTGATTGCTGATTTCATTTGTACTTGGACTTTAGGAAACAATTGCTTCCTTTTCTGCCTGCCCATTCCAACAGAGGTATGAAAGGACCCCTCAGACATCTGCTTAAAACTGAGTTTTCTGTCACCTTCTCCTTCCCCAGATTTTCAAATGATTAAAACCTGCCTTCATATTCAAATTAAAAGGCAGAGGAGGTTTGGGATTTGTTTGTCATCTTTTGTTTTAATTTTTAATCCATCTGAGGAGAAAGAACTAAAAACTTAAATTATATTTCTCATTCAATAAATAAATCAACAAGCTTTTATTAAGGACCTACTATGTGACAGGCACTCTGCTGGGAAAAGGGGATACAAGTGCAAATGTAAAAGAAATAATCCTAACACCGGAGAAGCCAGAATTCTTTTGGAAGAGACAATATGTACATACAGGCTTTATGGGTAAAAGATAATATGTAGCATATTTTTTATAAGTATAGATACAATAGAAGGTAAAAGTGGAAGTCTAGATGGCACAGTGGATAGAGTGCTGGACCTGGAATCAGGGGTAATCATCTCCCTGAGTTCAAATCTGGGCTTAGATGCTTATTATATCAGGGACCCTCAGGCAAGACACTTAATCCTGTTTGCCTCAGTTTCCTCCTCTGTAAAATGAGCTGGAAAAGGAAATGGCAAACCTACTTGAATATCCTTGACAAGAAAACCCCAAAGGGGGCCACAATGAGTCACATGTGACTGAATAATAACAGTAAGGGGAAGTACCAGCAGCTGGAGGGAAATCAGGAAAAATTTGGAGTTTTTACCCTTTATATATTATAGACCCTGATGCCAGTCTGGTGACCCATGAACTATTCAGAATAATCTTTTTTTAAATAATTGGAGACTGGAGCAGCTAGGAAGCACAGTGGATAGACTGCCAGGTCTGGAATCTGGATTCAAATCTGGCCTCAGATACCTCCTACAAGCCACTTACCCCCCAATTGCTTATCCTTGCACTTCTTAAAAACAGATATAAAACAGAAGGTTAGGGGGTTATATAATTGGAGACAAAGCTAAATTTCAATTAGAGGTTTAGTGAACATAATAAAAAAAAATTTCCTCCCCAAAAACTTGGTTTAGGAAGTAGTACTTAAGATTACAGTTTAGGAAGTAGTGCTTAAGTCTTTAAGGAAACTAGGAATTCTAAAAGATTAGGGATTCTAATCCTGACCCTAATTCTGAGGTGAGGAGAGAGTGCATAAATAGGCATGAGGACCAGCCTCGAGAGTTAGATATTGACCCTGCAAAGTTAGAGAATGGAGATGTATTGGAATATAAGGGTCAGTTAGATTAGACTTTGGAATACGAGAAAGGGAATAATGTATAATAATGTTAAAAAAATAGTTTTGTGAGACATCTAGGTGGTGCAGTGGTTAGAGAATCAGGCCTAGAGATGAGAAGTCCTGGGTTCAAATTTGACCTCAGACACTTCCTAGCTGTGTGACCCTGGTCAGGTCAGTTAACCCCCATCACCTAGCCTTTACAATTCTCTGCCTTGGAACCAATTTTTAGTATCTATTCTAAGACAGAAGGTAAGGGTTTAAAAAAAAAAGTCATTGAGTTCAACCCCTTTATTTTACAGGTGAGGATTACTGGGGCCAGAGGTTGAATTACTTTGCCTAGCAGAACACACAGCAATTAAGCATGAAAGGCAAGATTTGAACCTAGGTCTTCTCAGTTTTTTTATCTATAAAAGGAAACCCTGAATTTAAAGAACCCTAAGAAGTCTCCCAATTCCAAATCTATGATCTACAAATTTTGCAGCCATTCAACCTTAATTAGGAATACCAGTACTCATCTGTTCACAGTAGTAAGGGACCAGTTGTCCACCCTTCAAGTAGGTGCAACATATCAGTGTCCAAGGGGGTGGTCAGTCCCATTTGGGTTCCTGTAGCTCTGTTCCTGCCTACACAACCTTTCTGCCAAGACTCCAAGGCTAAAATGATGTTCATTTTCCTTCATTTAGAATTTGAGCCTTTTCTTCTCTTTACTAACATAGATGCCACTTAAACTTTTTTTTTTTCAAAGAGTTGAGTATAGGATGAAATTCCCTTTCGGCTTCAGAAAATCTGAGTCTGAGGCCAAGTTTTGGCACTTTAATAACTATGTGGTCTTGGGCAAGTCATCAGCTTCCTTATCTATAAAATGGAAGTAATACAAGCACCTACCTCATAGAAGTATCACAAGGATCAAATGATACAGCCTATGTAATGTACTTTGTATTCTTTAGAGCACTGTATAAATATGAGCTATTATTATTGTTACATGTTTTTATTTTATTTTTATTTTTTATTTGGAATATTTTCCCATAGTTACATGTTTCATGTTCTCCACCCCCCCCCCAGCTGATGCACAATTCCACTGGGTTGTTACATGTATCATTAATTAAGACCTAATTTCATATTATTGATAGTTGGATTAGAGTTATTGTTTAGTGTCTACATCCCCAATAATATCCCCATCAGCCCATGTGTTCAAGCAGTTGTTTTTCTGCTGTGTTTCTACTCCCACAGTTCTTCCTCTGAATGTGGCTAGTTTTCTTTCTCAAAAGTCCCCCAGCCTTGCTCTGGATCCTTGCATTGCTGCTAGTAGAGAGAAGTCTGTTGTGTTCTATTGTACCACAGTGTATCCGTCTCCATGTACAATGTTCTCCTGGTTCTGCTCCTTTCACTCTGCATCAACTCCTGTAGGTCATTCCAGTTCACATGGAATTCCTCCAGTTTATTATTCCTTTGAGCACAATAATATTCCATCACCAACAGATACCAAAATTTGTTCAGCCATTCTCCAATTGAAGGACATCCCTTCATTTTCCAATTTTTTGCCACCACAAAGAGTGAGGCTATAAATATTTTTGGACAAGTCTTTTTCCTTATTATCTCTTTGAGGTATAAACCAAGCAGTGCTGTGGCTGGATCAAAAGGGAGATAGTCTTTTAAAGCCCTTTGGGCATAGTTCCAAATTGCCATCCAGAATGTTTGGATCAATTCACAACTCCACCAGCAATGCATTAATGTCCCAATTTTGCCACATCCCCTCCAACATTGACCACTTTCCTTTGCTTTCATGTTAGCTAATCCGCTAGGTGTGAGGTGGTACCTCAGAGTTGTTTTGATTTGCATTTCTTTTTCATGTGTTTGTTGATAGTTTTGATTTCTTTATCTGAAAAAATTGCCTATATTCAGCTCCTTGTATATTTGAGTAACTAGACCTTTGTCAAAGTTTTTTGTTATGAAGATTTTTTCCCAATTTGTTGCTTCCCTTCTAATTTTGGTAGCATTGGTTTTGTTTGTACAAAACCTTTTTAGTTTAATGTAATCAAAATTATTAATTTTACATTTTGTAATTTTTTCTAACTCTTGCTTGGTTTTAAAATCTTTCCTTTCCCAGAGATCTGACAAGTATGCTATTCTGTGCTCACCTAATTTACTTATAGTTTCCTTCTTTATATTCAAGTCTATTACGTGTTTTTAAAAAGAAACTTTTAGGTACTATCAATGCGGTTTTGGCAAAAGCAAATGCTTTTCATCTATTTGATCTCTTGAGAAATTGAATGTACCAGAGGCTAGATATTAGTTCTTCATGATGGATGGATGGATGTATGGATGTATGGATGGATGGATGGATGAATGGATGGATGGATGGACCTTGCCTTGATCATCCCCCCCTTTTTTTTAACTCTTACCTTCTTCCTTAAAATGGATACTAGGTTTTGATTCAAAGGAAAAAGCTAAGAGCTAGGTAAATGGGATTATGTGGCTTGCCCAGGGTGACGTAGCCAGGAGGTGAGTGAGACCACATTTGAACCCAAGACTTCCCATCTCCAGATCTGGTTCTCTATCCACTGAACCATGTACCCTCCTCTCATCATTTGCTTTGGAGAAGACCTGATATTAAATAAGCAAAATAGAGGTAGAAAGGGAAAGACAGGGGCTATTGAGCTTCCAGTTACTCAGATTTCCCAAGGCTTTGTACTAACCAAACAATAATGCCTAGTACCTATTGAGCTCCCATTCAGGTCCCCATAAAACAATCCATTTGTGATCTTGATTTCGTATTTATGATTCAAATGTATTGATGCTGCTAAGTGAAAAGGAGTATACTCTGGTTACCTGTGAGTTTGTTGAGGGAGAAGGAAGAGAGGATAATGTCCAAATGCTCATTATACTCTCCATCTTATCAGCCAGTCAATATTTATTAAGTCCCTGACACTGTACTATAAAAGCTGGGGATACAAAGAAAAAGCAGTTCGGTTCCAGGGGCTGTCCTAACAGGAGAAGTAGCCTGTACGTATATAAATATGTGCAAAACCTAAACAAAATAAGGACAAAATAGTTTTGGTGAGAGAGAAGAGCAGCTGGGGAGGTCAGGAAAGGTTTTATGTAGATGATGGCACTTCAGTTCTTAAGGAAACTGGGGATTCCAAGATGCAGAGATTTAAAAAAAAAAAAGAGCATTCCAGGCATGGGGGAGAGCCCTGCAAAGTCAGAGAGGCAGGAGGCGAAACAGAGTGTTTTCTGGGAAACAACATGTAGACCCAGAATTGGGAGGATGGTAGATTGCATAGAGGGGAATGACAAAGAAGGGGTCAGGTGCTCTATATTGTGTCCTACACGATATAGAGCTAGTGAGTCAGTTTATAAGCACTTATGATGTTTAAGGCATCATGCTAAGAACTAGGAATATAAAAAAGGCAGCTGAGTGGCCCAGTGGATAGAGTGCCAGAGCTTAGCATCTAGAAGACATACGGTCAAATCCAGCCTCAGACACTCACTAGCTGTGTACCCCCCAAGCAAGTCACATCACCTTGCTTGCCTCAGTTTCTTCATTTGTAAAATGAGGTAGAGAAGGAAATGGCAAGCCACTCCAGTACTTTTCCAAGAGCACCCCAAATAGGGTCACTGAAAACAACCAAATAGCAACAATAAGATACAAAGAAAGGCAGAAAAAAGTTCCCACTCTTCATATATATGTGTGTGTGTATATATATATATATATATATATAATTTTTTTTCACCAATTACATGTAATGACAAATTTCCACACAAGGAAAATTCAGAAGAAGAATGGATTTGAGGAAAAACAATATAGAGATGTCTTCTGGAGAGGCTGAGTTTGAGATGCTACAGGACTTCCATTTTGGAATACCCAGGTGGCAGTTGAGAATGAAGTGGGACTAGAACTCATGAGAGAGATATGGGGCAGGATATCTAGATCTAGTATTGAGTTGCATTAGAAATGTAGTCAGTATTATCTACAGTGCCAGATTTTTCTAAATCCATTTGCTTTTGGAGAAATAATAGATTTAGGTCTGGAAGGTATCTTAAAGACCATTGAGTCCAGAGATCTTACTTTACAGATGGGAAAACTGAGGCCCAGAGAGGGCATTNATATATATGTGTGTATATATATATATATATATATATATAATTTTTTTTCACCAATTACATGTAATGACAAATTTCCACACAAGGAAAATTCAGAAGAAGAATGGATTTGAGGAAAAACAATATAGAGATGTCTTCTGGAGAGGCTGAGTTTGAGATGCTACAGGACTTCCATTTTGGAATACCCAGGTGGCAGTTGAGAATGAAGTGGGACTAGAACTCATGAGAGAGATATGGGGCAGGATATCTAGATCTAGTATTGAGTTGCATTAGAAATGTAGTCAGTATTATCTACAGTGCCAGATTTTTCTAAATCCATTTGCTTTTGGAGAAATAATAGATTTAGGTCTGGAAGGTATCTTAAAGACCATTGAGTCCAGAGATCTTACTTTACAGATGGGAAAACTGAGGCCCAGAGAGGGCATTCGATATAACCAAAATAACACAGCTAGCTTCACAGCAGAGTTTGAACCTGGGTCTTTAGGCATCGAGTATGTTTTCCACAGCAAATCTCTCCATACATTCTTGCTTGCTATTTCTGCTACAGGATAAATTTTCCATCCACACAGGCATCGGAATACTGCAACAATAGCTTTGATGAATATGTCACAGTTCATCTTTTAAGACTGTACAATGGAATGCTGTTTCTGTAATATTTATCATTACAGTATAAATATTTTTGTATAGATAATATTCTAGTATTCTCTCCTCTAGGGAGTCGGAGACTTCTTTTTTCTCTTTTTAAAATTCAACAGTTGCCTGGAATTGTATGTTCAGCCCTTAATTGATTCTTTTTATACTTAATTATAATTTAGTTATAAATTGGGGAATCAGGAACATCAATACTATGTCCAGAAAAGAAGTTCTTCCTGAAAGGTGATGGATATTATTCCTTCACAATGATCTGTGAGCTACAGAAAGCTATGGAAAAAAAAAAAAAAGAAAAAAACATTTATATACGAAGCACTTTGTTGGCACAAGCTGGGGACACAAATACAAAACGCAGCTAGGCCCTGTTCTTAAGGAGCTTAACTAGGCATATAGGGTATGTAGCAAGGCCCAGGAGTCCTTTGGATGCCTCTGGATATCTTTTCCAGAGGGGAAGGGAGAACTGGTGGGAAGTAGCCCACAACCATTGGGAAGCAGAGAACGGGCCTAATAGCGTAGAAGAGGAATTCTGGATTCCCTCCAGCAAAGGGGATAAGTGGGGAAATAAAGAAACATTTATTAAGTACCTACTATGTATCAGGTACTGGGCTAAGCAATTTTATAAACATTAGCTCATTTAAGCCTCATAAAAACCCTGGGAGGTAGCTGGTGTTATTATCCCCATTTCATAGTTGAGAAAAATGGGGCACAAGGTAGGGAAAGCAGTCATCTGAAAGTGAGAAAAGTGGAATTGGAATTTTATTGCAAAAAGGTAAGGAGTACGCTGGGGGTGGCCTGGAGCAGAGAACAGAAAGGGTCCTGCTTGGCCCCACTCTGGATAATACCCTGAAGGGGCCTTTGGACAGGGTCTAATGAAGCCTAGGGATATGGAAGAGAGGGAATATGGAACTTGACTTGGGCATGGGTTCTATGCATTATACCTATGAAGCCATTTCAGACTTTCTCTGAGGATGCTTGCCCGTTATTCTATTCTGATCATTCTTTTAAAAAGCCAACAAAGCACCAGGTTAAATATAATTAGGAAGAACTTTGGTAAGAAAAATGAAAATATCATGAAACCCTTTAAGCTCTTAGAATCATTGAGTTGGAAAGTATCTTCATGGTCATCTTGATTAGCCCCTACTAAGAGCATGTATATCCTCACCAGCATCATCAATGAGTGATCTACTTAAAATGAGAAGGGAAAATACTTATGGGTTATGACATAGAACAGTCTGGAAAGTGGCATGGAAATGTGAGCCCTGGCAAGAAAAACCCAAAACTGACCTATCACAACTGAGAGCCCCAGAGAGCAAAATCTATCTTACCGTTGAAGAGGAAATGAAGGTGATATTCCCAAGAGGGGCATCATGGCATGGAGTACTGGAAGGAGAGTTTGGTTAGACTAATATGCATGTATGTGTGTGTGTGAGAAAGAGAGAAACAGAGACAGAGAGAGTGACACAGAGACAGAGAAAGAAAGAATAAACTTGGGGAAGAGTTAGATTGCAAAGCGTTTTAAGTGACAAACTAAGAAAATTATATTTTATCCTAGGGAAAATAAAGAGTCACTGGAGGTTCTCCAGCAGGGGAGTAACATATTTAGACTTTTGCTTTAGGGAGATAACTTGGGTAGCTTTAGGCAAGAAAGAGACTGACAGCTCTGGCTCCAGTTGGAAGGATCTCCCAGTAGTCTGGATGAAAGGTGAAAGGGGTCTGAGGGAAGGCAGTTGACATATGAATGAAAGCTAGATATATAGAGGCAGAATGGACAATATTTGGCAACTGACTCAATATTTAGGATTAAGGATGGAAAGAGTTGAGTCAAGGATGTCTCTAAAGTTGTGAACCTGAGGAAGTCACTTGATCCCAATTGCCTAGCTTTTACCCCTATTCTGGTGAAGATAATTTGTTCCATTTTGAGCATGTCAAACTTGAAATGTCTTTAAGATATCTAGCTGTCAACAGGCATGACTAAATCCTCAAAAAGTGATAAGCTCAGTATATATTGATTTGAGAGTCACCTGTGTAGAACAGGTAATTGAACCCATGGAGGAGGATCAGATCACTGAGAGAGGACGTAGAAAGGGAGAAAAGATCCAGGAGATAGCTTCAGGGGATACCCAAGGTTGTGGAGTCAGGAAGGTAGAAGGATGAGAAATGATCAGACATAGGAGGAGGACCAAGAGAGGTCATGGAAGCTCAGCAAGGAGACTGACTGTCCAGAAAAGGGAATTGGTTAATAATGCCAAAGGTCAGAAATATCCATCTATATCAAAACCATTCATCCACAGCCCATCTTCTCTTTTCTAGGTAAAGTTCCTTTATTTTTTTATTGATTAAGAAAATTTTTTTTGTGGTTATATGATTCATGTTCTTTCCCTCCTCTCCTCCCAACCCCCCTCCCATAACCAATACACAGTTCCACTAGGTTTTACGCATGTTGTTGATCAAGACTATTTCCATGTTATTGATATTTGCTCTAGGGTAATCATTTAGAGTCTACATCCCCAATAATATCCCCATCGACCCATGTGATCAAGCAGTTGTTTTTCTTTTGTGTTTCTGCTCTCACAGTTCTTTCTCTGCATCTGTGGATGGCATTCTTTCTCACAGGTCCTTCAGAAATGCCTTGGATCATTGCATTGCTGCTAATATAAAGTTCCTTTAAATAGGAGATATGATACAGTGGAAAGAGTACTCATTAACTCTGGAGTCAGAGGACCTCCATTCAGTCTCACCTTTAACACAATCTATGTGACCTTGCACAAGTCAGTTAACTTCATTTAGTCCTCAGTTTCTTCATCTATAAAATGAGAGAATTGTAGTAAATGGCTTCTCAACTCCCCTAAAGTTCCATGATCCTAATTGTTTTATGCATCAAGAATTTTGAGATGGGTGTAATTTTGATATGCTGCAGCTTTTTAGTTTCATTCTAATATATAGAATAAATAAATAAAATGGTATCACCTCCCCCCCCCCCATTTTTCTGGACCCTACATGTGATTAGTTATTGAAGCTTGTATTGTATCCAATCACAAAATGCTGGAAACTAGTAGTCCCATTCCAGGAACACTAAGGAAGTTTCAGTGAGGCTCATTAAGTGATTAAAAGAATAGATAGGCTTCCATCTAAGGTTAAATTAAAAAAAAAAAGATGTGGATTCCAGACTCAGAACAAGAGGGAAATTGGTGAGATTGATGCAGTAAATGTAGTAGCATCTTCCACCAGATACCCCTTTCCACTGAATTCAGTGATGGCAAACATAGAACAAAGCATCAGTTGATGTTTTAGTTTTTCATCTAATAAGTCAGGCATACAAACATTAAAAAACACAAAGGAGAAAATTTAAAAAACCCTAAGTTTAATTTAAATGGAATTTATTAGAAGGAGGTAAATAGACCTAAAGTCGTTAACCTGCATTTCAGATGTACTGCCTCTGATAGCCTCAGTTTCTCTTTTTAGGCAATGGCTGCATGAAAACAAGACCCTCCCTGATACTGAACAAGTCCCACTTTGCCCAATTTGGTGACCCCAGTGTCTTGGAGTGGTCAGATATTTCCCTTGCCTAAACAAGTATTCATGATGTCAAGGGAAGGCGGGGAGGAGGGAGTCCTGTTGTATTCAGTGACACCCAGCACTTCATTCCACATCATTCCTCTTAGCAAATTATCAAGAGCTGTCAGGAACTGATTAGGTTGTGGGGTTTCCAGTGGTGAGAGAATTGCCTCTTAACTATTCGGGGCTGACGTGTTGTGAAATGAGTTTGTTAAAAGAAGAGGCCACCCTGGTGACTGTTTCGTGAGGGGCAGGAAAAAAAATCCCAAATATAAAATGTGAGGTTAAGGATGTGAAAAAGATGAATTATCCCTGGTTTCAATCTAGTAACTGCTAATTACATGCATCTGCTCTCACAGGCGCTAATGTCGCCTTACTGCTTACAGATGCCAGGTAGAAAAATAATATCCATTTTTTCCTCCCTTTAAACATTTGGTCCAGTAAACCAATTAGATGGTAAATTGTTGAAGGTGGTATAATGTTGAAAAATCCAGAGATGTGGCTCAGTGGCTTTAGGTCACTTGAAAACTCATTTTTCTGGTAGGTACAGAGGGATGGTAACAAAGGCCATGAAATAATTCACCCAAAAAAAATTTAAAATACCAAGAAATAATTGAATGAGCCATTGACCTGTTTGTATTTTGAGTAATGAAATAAAGACTATTGAAAACCTAAGGTTGATGTCTGATAAATCAATGGTATTAATTACAGGCTGTGTCCTGTGCATTGTGCTAAGTGTTAGAGATATAAAATGGTAAGGATTCTACTCTCATGAAAATTATTGTCTAATAGGTGGATAGGACCCACACTTAGATAGGTAATAATAGAAAATGTTAGTGTTGTGTGCATCAGAGAGTTATAAAGTAAAATGTGAGAATCTTGATTCATTTATGGAGCAGGATTCTGTCACTGAAGATGTCATTAAGTTTACTACATGACTTCAAAGTCTAAAGTCATGGATTTACATTAGAAGCGACCTGATGGATAAGCTAAGATAATGGATAAACCCACTTTACAGATAATAAAATGGAAACAATGGCAATTTAATGATTTGTCCAAGATCAAACAGATATTAAGTGTCTGAGGTGGGATTTGAACCTTAGGCTTCTGAATTTAGAGCCAGTACTCTTTCTATTGAGCCATTCCTATTGGCCTGCTTCAAAACTTGTAATGAATCTATTATCCATTAATTCCTCTATATTCTTCTGGAATTCTGTTAGATTTTTTTCTGCCCATGTAATCTTTCTAGGGAGAAGACAATGAGATTCACATTCCTGAGGAAGTTGGCCCAATAAAACACAATACCTGGAATCAAGGGAGACTTGAGTTCTAATTTGGCCTCAGGGGCTTACTAGCTGTACAGCCCAGGGCAAGTCACTTATCTACTATCTGCTTCAGTTTCCTCTTTAGTAAAATGGGGATCACAATAGCACTTATCTCCTAGAGTTGTTTTGAGGACAAAGTATGGTGATATTTGTAAAATACCTGGCACATAAATGCTTATTTTATTTTGGGTTGTATCCCCAATAAGAATGTTAAAATCTTGAAGGCACACATTACCTTCACTTTTTTATTCATATACCCAACTCTACTTTGACAAAAACCATTCATACTCCTTCCCTTCCTTTCCTTCCCTTCCCTTCCCAGATCAATGTTTGTTTGCTTTCCTTTCCTGAGATATGAAATGAACTCCAACATGGCAATTAGCATGAGCTTTTTTCAAGTATTCAAACACTGTCATAGAAACAGGTCACTGAACTTAGAATTAGGACCTGGGATTTGGAACTGATATTAGACAAATCATCCTGATCTTGAGCAAGGAGAAGTTGGATTAGAAGATCTTACTATTCTCTTTCATTTAAAAACTCTTAGCTTTAAAGCTCTGATGTACAAACAAAGGTGTAGTATGCTAGCCATTGGTAGTTTGGGAATATGTTTGCATTTAAGATCATAAGGTCAAGAGCAGCTAAGTGACTCAGTGAATTGAGAGCCAGGTCTAAAGACAGAAGCTCCTGGATTCAAATCTGGCCTTAGACACATGTGTGACCCTGGGCAAGTAACTTAACCTCCATTACCTAACCTTACCATTCTTCCACCTTGGAACCAATACACAGTATTGATTCTAAGACAGAAGGTCAGGGTTTAAAAATCAAAAAGATCATGGGGTTGGAAGGGGCCTTAGGGACCATTTGAGTCTAATTTTCTCCTTATATAGATGAAGGATCTCAGGCCAAGAACACTTAAGAGATTTGCCCAGGGTTTCTCTAAGGTTCTTATCTTGAATTCTGTACCCCATTTCCTGCTCATTTCTTTCTTTCTTTTTTTTTATTTTAAACCCTTAACTTCTGTGTATTGACTTATAGGTGGAAGAGTGGTAAGGGTAGGCAATGGGGGTCAAGTGACTTGCCCAGGGTCACACAGCTGGGAAGTGTCTGAGGCTGGATTTGAACGTAGGACCTCCCGTCTCTAGGCCTGGCTGTCAATCCACTGAGCTACCCAGCTGCCCCCTCTGCTCATTTCTTTTTTATCTGTTATGACAATGATTAATATGATTAAGTAGCTAATATGACCAACTTTGTTGTTGTGGTTCAGTTGTTTTCAGTCATGTCCAACTTTTTGGAACCCCCATTTGGAGTTTTGTTGGCAGAGACACCAGAGTAGTTTGCCATTTCCTTCTCCAGTAAATTTTACAGATGAGAAAGCTAAGGCCAACAGGATTAAGTGACTTGCCTAGGGTCACACAACTAGTAAATGTCTGAAGCCAGATTTCAACTCAAGAAGATGAGTCTTCTTGACTCCAAGCCTCCTACTCTATCCATTGCACTGCTTAGCTGCTGATAATATGATCAATTACTTGATCATTACTTGAAACCCTAAAGTTCTTAGTTCTATTTATGACACTTTTTTAGCCAGAATGAGCCTACCTGATGAGGCAACCCTTTCTCACTCTTTATATTCCTCTCTGAGCCTTTGTTGTTTTCTTTCCCTTACCCCCAACCTCACCTACACAAAAATAGCCCAACCTTGCCATAATGGACATTCCAATTCCTCATCTAGCAGTCCTCAGCTATTCATGCCATTCCTTACCCTTCTACATGGTGCAGTGTCTAAAGCACGAGGCATGGAAATAGAAAGCCTTATGGAGGGGCACAGCATAGCCTTTCTCCAGATTCAGAGCTGCAACCATAATTTCTAACCTTATTCTTGTGAGACAATTTTCTTTTTTATGTTACAGAAAATTACATATTTTCAATCTCCATCAGTCCTTAGCTTCCATGACCCTTTTACATTTATTTTTTTTTTGTCCTCAGAGTTTGTTTTCAATATAGGAACACAAAAAAAGAAGCTTTAAATAGGAAGTTTGGAAAGGATCCCCTGGGGGAACATGTTCATATGATGAAGATTAACCAATCCCAAGTCCCAGACAAGAGAAATTGTAGAGTCAGCATAAGACACCACTTGTGTACAGATATACCTCTCTTCCTGAAAACTTGACCACAGATTGAATTTTTATAACTCAAATCCGATTTCCCAATGGCATCTAATTTTGTGACGCTTCATTTCTGTTTCAGAATTCCATTTCAGTTTAAAACATATATATGGGCAGTTAGGTATAGTAGATAAAATACTGGGTTTGGATTGAGGAAGATTCATGTTCATTAATTCAAATCTGGTCTCAGATACTTCCTAGTGTGTAAAAGGAATTATACTATTTTCCCTTTTAATATCTGCCTTCATCATTTTTAATTGTAACATTAGCCATGTGACCCCGGGCAAATCACTTAACCTTGTTTGCCCAGTGTCTTCATCTGTAAAATGAGCTAGATGTAGAGACAGGGGGCAGCTCAGTGGATTGAGAGCCAGGCCTAGAGACAGGAGGTCCTAGGTTCAAATCTGGCCTCGGACACTTCCCAGCTGTGTGACCCTGGGCAAGTCACTTGACCCCCATTGCCTACCCTTACCACTCTTCTGCCTTAGAGCCAATACCCAGTATTGACTCCAAGACAGAAGGTAATGGTTAAAAAAAAATTTAAAAAATGAGCTAGAGAAGGAAATGGCAAACCTCTGCAGTATCTTTACCAAAGAAACTGCAAATGAGGTCCCAAAAATTTGGACATGACTGAAACGACTGAAAAATGAGAGACAAAAGATTAAATCTAAAAGTTTCATCAGATATTTAATAATATGGACAGTAGATCAGAGTTGAGAAGAAACTCAAAGATGAGAGTTTAGTTAGGAAGCTATTACAGTAGTACCTGGAAGAGGTGATTGGACCTGAGCTAAAGTGTTGACCCTGTGAAGAGAGAAGGGGATAGATACAAGGGGTATCAGATTAAGTGTAATCAACGTGACATAGCAGGTGATTGAAAATATAGGATAAGGAAGTCTTAGGAATCAAGGACAAAATCATAGTTGTAAACCTTTTTTAATTTCTTTTTTATAAAAACCCTTACCTTCCATCTTTGAATCAAAAGTGTTTATTGGTTCCAAGACAGAAGAGCAATAAGAGCTAGGAAAGGAGGGTTAAGTGACTTGCCTAGAGTCACATAGCAAGGAAATGTTTGAGGTCAGATTTGAACCCAGGACCTCCTATCTCTAGACTCAATCCTCTGAGCCACCTACCTGCCCTCATAGTTGTGAACTTTTCAGGGATCAGAAAGATGGTAACCTTAATAGTAATAGAGAAGTTGGGAAGAGGGGATATTGTAGAGAAAAGTCCTTTTTCATAGAATGTCTGTTCTGTATGATCCCTGAGATTCCTTTCAGATCTGGTACTCTATAAATCTATGGTGGTTAGATTTGCCAGATTTGCCCAGTTGGAGAAAAGATGGTAGGTCATCTGTGCAATGCCTGGGAGCTCCTTGTGTCTCTGCCTAAGCCTTGGGCAAGGAGCTCCCTGGGTGGCTGGTACGTTCAGGCTGTTTTGTAGGGTGGTAAGAATCTGTTCCTCTCTGCCTCATTGTGTGTGGGATGCTATTGGCATGAGACGTAGTGGCAGGCAGGCGTTGGAACTTTCATCAATTCCGGAATGGCCTGTCATTAATAGGTCCAGGAATGACTTGCAGATGGATTGGGGATTGCCTCAGCAGCCCCTGACTAACAAGGAAACAGGAACAGCAATGGCTAACCAGCTCACATATATTTCCCTGGCTACTTGGAAAATACACTGGAGACTAAGGCAATGAACCAGCATTCTAAAAGCACTCACATAAGAAAGGAATTTTATTTTTATTTCCTCCTCCCTTGTGGGATTCATCTTCATTCCAGTGCCTTCGCTTTGTTAATCATTTCCTATTCTTCCTGTATGTAGTTTGCTTTGTATATATTTATTTGTATATTCTCTCCCCTATTCGATTGTAAGCTCCTTGTGGTTAAGATCTGAATTTTGCCTCCTTTGTTGTCTCATTGCTTAGCACAGTACTTGGTACATAGTCATGAGGAAATCATATAGATCGGATTACTTCCTCAGTTATTACTAATTTTCTGCCATAGGAGTCACTAAATGTTTATTGAATGACTGATTGAAACATAATCTAAGGAACGCTGTCATTTTGCCTGGAAGGGAAGGTCATATTGATGGACTCTCCTTTGCTTCATCCCACAAGACTTCCAAAACCAAAAAACACCATCCTTGTTCACCATTGCTCTCTGTGGGTTCTCTTCCCCTTAGAATGTGAAAATCTTGAAGGTACAGACTGTCTTCCTTTTTCCTTTTTTTTTTTTTTTTTAATTTGCAGATTGAACTCTTAGGACAGTGGATTTCTTTTAGCAAAAAGAAAAAAAAGGCAAATACTCAATAGATTATTTTTCAATCAGTCAACAAACATTTATTACTGCTCTTATTGGATACCAGAGGGTAAAAAGAACTAGCTACAAAGGGAGGCAGAATCCATCTGTGCCATTAAGGAGCTCACGTTCGAATGGGGAAGACACGCAAACAACAATCTCCTTTTTCATTTATTCATTTCCTCTTCTTGCCCACTGTAGAGTTCCAGCTCAGGTATGAACTCAGGTAAATTTAAGCTTCCCAGCGTTTCAAAAAAATATTACTAGGCTACCCCTTCCCCAAACATTGGTCTTTTAGTTGGGTCCTTTAATCTAGTAACCCAAAGGAGTAAGTTATCTAAGACTGCAACATTTTATAATGGAAAAAGCAAGAGCTTGGTGGATCAAAAACTTGAATTCAGGTTCTGGCTCCATGTCCTAGGACAGATCACTGCCCCTTAGAGTTTCAATAACCCCAGCTTTAAGAGGGATGGAGTGACAGAGAAAGGGAGGGAAGGGAAGGAAGAGAGAAAGAGATGGGGAGTGGGGAAGAGTGAGAGGAAGGGAAAGGAAGAAGAGAGAGAGAAAAAGAAGGAGATATAGGATGGGAGGGAGATGGAGAGAGAAAGGAGGGGAAAAGAAGGAATGATTCAACTCCATGATATCAAAGTCCCCTTCTGTACAGCTCTGACATTCTGTGAGTTTCAAACACTTTTTCATAGTAATGGTTTTAGAGCAGCCACTCCTTAGTTGTTTTCAAAGCATCCATCCCATTAGGGTGGTGACTGCCTGCTGGCTTTTATATTGCCTGGCATGGCTGGCTTTGCCACATGTTTTGGGCATTGACTCCAACCAGGACAAGAGCCAACAGTCCTGCAATCCTATAAACCAAAGGACCGAGAAGCAGCCTTGCTTCTGCATTTCCTGCCATTTTGCAAATCCTGGCAAAAACCCTGAATGTCCTTTCCACATTTTATTTGTGGTTACTGGCAGAGGTTAATTGCATTAGTGTTTCTGTTATTTGGCCCCTGCCAAAACTAGACCTTTTTAGATGCTGGTTTATATTAGAGACACTATTAACCAAAGATCAGATTCGACAATGATTAATTAAGTAGTTTTGATAACAAAGGGAAAGCATTAATGATAGATATCAGCAGGAGAAAGCTGAGATCAGAGGCAGAAAGGTAGTCTTAGCCAGCAAGTCAAAGGAATAGAACATGTTAAATGATATAATAGACTTGGTTCCCAGTCTTCCAGTGGGAGAATTCATAATACCAGGGACTGTACAGCATGTTTTCCCATGGTCATAGATGAAAAGACTCTAGAAACATCAGGATAATATTCCAGGAAAGGATGGGAGAGACAATACCCACCAAGATACATATAAAATAGATGGTAGAAGGATTAGAGGTAAAGGCACTACCAGCTGAAGTGAATTAGGAAAGGCCTCCTGCAAGTGGTATTTGAGAAAGATGAAAAAGAACCATACACATTTACAAAGATATTTATAAAGTTCTTTTTGTTGTAAGAAAAATCTTTAAAGGAATGCCCACCTTTTGGGTAATGGCTAAACAAGTCATGTTATATGAATGCAATGGAACATAATTGCACACTAAGAAATGATGAAATGGATGGTTTCTGAGAAAACTGGGAAGACCTCTATGAACTGATCCAAAGTTAAATGAATAGAACCGGGAGAATAGTATGGAGAGTGACAACTACATAATAAGAAATAAATAAAAAGCAATAACTTTGGCTTTTGAACTCTGATTAGGGCAACGACCAACCATGATTCCAGAGAACTGAAGAATATAGACATTTTTGGATGCAGCCAATGAGGGAATTTGTTTCACTTTACCTTTTTTTTTTTTTTTGTGAGAGTTCTTTTTCTCTTTTGGCTATTGTTGGGGGTGGGGGAGTGAAAGGGAGTTAAAATCAATGTTCGTTAATTGATAAAATAATTTTTAAAAATAAGGTGGAATTTTAATTGAGGCTTAAAAAAAGGATGGGCTTCTAAGGGACCCTGAATGAATTTTTTGAGTAGTTATTATGTAGCAAGAGGCTTGCCTAACCCTTTTCAGAACTGCTCATCCACCTTTGGTGTCCACCTTTCATCCAACTCTTAATTGTGGTTCTAAGAAGCTGGAGCATACACACGTCTCTGTAAAACTGTCTTTGTAGATAGGCTGAACCAGGCTGAAAGTAACCCACAGATTTCAAAGCCGTTGGTTAGTTAGGGACAGGTCTATACTGATCATGTGAAGAATTCCCTCTGGCAGAATGGGTAAATGAGAACAATCTGTTCCTATGGCCATGAAGTAGGTGCTTTGGAGAGATTAGAGTTTGGTCAGACACCAAAGATGCCAAGGCCATCCACTGTATCCCAGGCCATCTCTAGTTTGACTTTTGTCTTGCCATTAGATTTTGCTGACTGTGGAAGAGAGAGAGGCTGATGACTTTGTTCAAGTCTGCATCACTTCAATCCAATTCACATGCAAGTCAACTTCACCCCCTGTATACAGAATGAATGCAAAGTGATTGGGACTGAGAGAGGAGAGGTTGGAGAATGGGGAAAGGCTGCTTAAAGGAGATAATACTTGATTAAACTTAAGGAGATCTATGAGTTACAGGAGACAGAGGTGGGGAGGGAAGACATTCAGGCATGAAGGAAAGCCTATGTAGTGTCATTAAAAGTTTACTTATTTCATACAGGTAACACCAAGTAGACCTGTTTGGCTGTAGCAACAGTAGGTTAATCCATAAAGATGGAACCATGCTGAAGGATTTAAGTCCAAGAGATGCAATAGGGAGGCACTGAAGCTTCTTGAACAGAGCAATGATGTGGTTAAACATGCTTTGGGTCGCTCGTTTTGGGTACTCTATGGAAGATGGATTGAGGAGGGAAGACTGGATGCATGGAGACCAATTAGGAAGCTGTTACAATAGATCAAGGGATGTCTTCCTCTTCCCATTGAACATATAAAATGAACACTATGTCACTGAGGTTTCTTTTCTCAACTACCTCCTCTTCCACTTGCAGAATGGAAGTCTTCACATTTCTGTGTCCCTGTCAGAAGCTACAGGCTTCCTTATCATCTTCCAAGCTACCAGAAAGGTGGTGACAGGAAAATAAAAAAAGGTAATTTCCCAGAGAACAAAAGCATCCCATTTGCCAGCTGTTTGGATGGGGAGCTTGTGGCAATCTTAGAAGTCCAACTGTCTTATTTTACAGATGAGGAAACTGAGGCACAGGGAGGTTGAATGATTTTCTCAGGGTCACATAGCTACTAACAAGTAATTACAACAGGATTTTAAAATCAGATTTTTCCCAATTCCCAGTCCAGTTTCTCTCTACCACACCGCCTAACTGCTTCATCTCATACGTGTACATACTAATTTCCTCCCCAGAAAGGGAAACAAAATCCTTTCTTCTTTGTGTCCTTCAGAGTCTGTCTTTTTAACAACTTCCCTTCCCTTCTTTTCGAAAGACCCATCAACAAAATGCTTCCCTTCATTTCAGGCTATTTTTAGCACCCCCCCCCTTATCAGAGTTATTTCCTTTGGTAAACAATGTGTTGGCAAAGGTACACAGCAACCTATCCATGGGGGCCAGAATATGGGTTGTGATATGGTAGGTGTGGAAGTGGCTGGTGGGGTGGAGAGGGGAAGAATTAGAGCCACAGTGGCACTGCTTTCCATGAAGCCAACCTCAGTAGCCCAACGGTGTAAATGTATTAAAATTTCCACTTGTGAAAATGATTCTGTAAAAGGGGACATGCGTAGTGAATGCTCCAGCAGGGATATAATCAGCAACTACCTCCTTAAATAGAAGAAATCTACATTTTTTCTCCAAATTGTTCATGCCTACAGTGGCCAAAAGGAATACAAATGCATTTTCTACATCTTAATGTGTAAGTTCTTTTAAATAAGACAAATGACATAAATTCTCACTGTGAGATCAAACAGCCCCCCCATACTCCCAGATTATCCCCCTTTTTCTAAAGCTCTTTATGGAATTTCCTTTTGAATCCAGGAAAAAAGAAGGGATGGGGGGGAGGAAGCATTTCCAATTGCAGTGTTTCTCTCCCTCTGTGTATTCTGCCTTAAAGGTTGATTTTAACAAGCTAGGATTTTAATAAATTAGCAGTGAGTTGTTGCAGCTGCTGGAGTGGCTTTACATAAAGCTGTCAGAGAGGAAAAAAAAAACAGAAGAGAAACAAGTCAATGATTTGCCATAAGAATACACTGGGCTTTTGCAGGAATCCTGGTTTCTTCATAGATGGATGACCTTTTCTCTAGCTGGACTCAGAGGTTCCTTTAAACTTGAGGATAATTCTGGACAAATTAGGAAGGACAGATGGTACCCAAAGCTATTAGCCTAGAAGTCAGGAGACTTTTATGTCATGGGGTAATCTTGGGCTGTACCCCTTAATTTCAAAGAAGGCCATGTGATTCAGTGAAATGAACAGTTATTGGGGCTTCAGAGGACCTAGGTTCAAATCCTGCCCAGGACGATTATTATCTGTGTGAACTAAAACAAATCATTTCCCCCTCTCTGAGCCTCTTGGTTTCA
The DNA here is from genome assembly GCF_016433145.1 of Gracilinanus agilis. NCBI lineage: Eukaryota > Metazoa > Chordata > Mammalia > Didelphimorphia > Didelphidae > Gracilinanus > Gracilinanus agilis. The sequence continues at coordinate 243,849,009 of NC_058135.1, forward strand.
TGATCTATAAAGTTAATAAGTCAACAAGCATTCATTAAATACTTATTGTATGACAGACACTATGCTAAGTGCTGGGATTTCAAATGCAGTAGCCTGGGGTAGTTAGGTAGTTAAGTGGATAGAGAACCAGACCTGGAAATGGAAAGTCCTGGTTTCAAATCTGAACTCAGACACTTCCTAGCCATGTGACCCTGGGTAAGTCACTTAACCCCAGTTGCCCAGCCTTTACATCTCTTTTGCCTTGGAACCAACACTTAGTATTAATTCTAAAATGGGTAGTGAGGATTAAACACACACACACACACACACACACACACACACACACACAAATATATAATAATCCCACACTCCAATCCCAGTTTCACTTTCTGAGGTTTCAGTTACCCTTGGTCATTCTAGAGCAGTGATTCCCAAAGTGGGCGCCACCGCCCCCTGGTGGGTGCTGCAGCGATCCAGGAGAGTGGTAATGGCCACAGGTGCATTTATCAATCCTATTAATTGCTATTAAAACTTAAAAAAAACATTAATTTCCAGGGGCTAAGTAATATTTTTTTCTGGAAAGGGGGTGGTAGGCCAAAAAAGTTTGGGAACCACTGGTCTAGAGGAAGGAATCTGCCAAAGGATGATGTCTGGCACATGGTGATTGCACTGGAGTTCCACTCATGACAGATGTCTCTGGAAAGCAGTTCTTCTATTTTAACTCAGAAAGTCCTTTTTTAGGTTTTTGAGGCAATACTCTACAGTAGTGTTATACAGTAGAGTTAACTCTTCAGCAAAGTTAACAGAAGTGTTAAAAGTTAAAGCAAGGACTCCACAGATTCAAGCATCCATTGGAGGTCTTGGCACATATGCCCCATGGTTAAGTGGGAGACTACTGTGTAACATTATACAATAATATACACTATACTTTATTATTACTGTATTTCTTGTTGATAATATCTTACTCTGTGTTTATTAGGCATGTATGAGATTATCCCATAGGGTTCACTTACCTCCATGGTTCCAGTCATCCCCAGGAGGTCTTGGAACATATCCCCCATGGAAAACCAGACCCTCCTGCACAAATCCAAAAAAAAAAAAAAAAAAAAAAAAAAAAGACCTTACATTTGAATTGGGAAGACATATTAAAAGGTAACTGGAAACTGTAAGTAGGAAGATAGAGGTGCCCACATAGAGCAAGGTCAAGTTTTCTAGGGAATCCTGAGCTGAATTGGGTTTGGAGTTAGCATGTCCCGCAGGAACATTTCCTCAATATGGAGGTTCTGGGAAGAACTCACTATTTATAGAATGGAGGTATAAATATGGAGGGATCTCCTAGGATGAGATGGCTATATGGACAATAGGGGAGAAGTCTGAAGAGTCTGGAAGAAAGCAGAGAAAGGAGTGAAAATAAGTTTAGACCAGATGACCCCTGACATCCCTCTCCAGCTTGACATCTGTGGCACTATGGCTTCAATTTCATTATCTGTAAAATAAAAGATTGATGGCAACCCTGTCAAAATCTTTTAGTTTATGATTAAACAGACTCTTTATTAAATAGATGCATAGGAACAAGATGAAGATAGAGGGGCCAGGTATTAATTTTGTTTGAAAAAAAAACAAACCTGGGAGTTTCAGCAAACCACAATCTGAATATGAGTCAAAAGTGTGTCATGGTAGGAGGAAAAAAATGTTACTCTCTTATGCATACCATATCTGGAGTGCTGGGTTCATTTCTGAGAACCATATTTTAGAGAGATCACTCATAAACTAGATTATATCAGTGGAGGGCAACTAGAGCAGATTGAAAGAACTAGAGAAGAAAATTCTTGGGGACAAAAATTGCCTTCAGCTTTTTAAAGGGATGTCTTAATGAAAAAATATTAGGTTTATGGTGTTTAGTTCCAGGACACACATCTAGGGGTAGTAAGTAAAAGTAATAGGGGAATGAAGGGAAGGGAGTGAGAGCAGATTTCTGATTAATATAAGGAAAAACTTTCAGACAATCAGATCTATCCAGAAGAATAATGAGTTACTTTGGGATGGAATTGATTACTCATCATTTGAAATCTTCAAAGAGAGATGGTATGCATAAAAGAAATTCCTGTTTGATTGCTGTGACCTCCAAAGTTCCTTCTAATTCTGAGATTCTTCTATAATTCTGTGTTGTTATTTTCAATTATATCTACTCTTCATTATCCTTAATAGATTTTTTATTGAGGCTATTGACTCAATCATTTAGTATTTTTAACTCTTATGAGTTTACAATTTAAAAGGCTATAGCATTGTCCAGGTCTTGGTAATTATTTATTATTATTATTATTATTATTATTATATTATTATTATTTAGCTTCTCTCATTTGTTTTGTGGCCAGAGTATTGTTAATGGGTAAGAGGAGAGATGGTATGTTGACACTGTTGGAGTTATGAATTGGCACAACCATTCTGGAAAACAATTTGGGGTTTTACTATTTAAATGGCCAAACTATCCATACTCATTACCCTAGAGCTTCCGTAGCTAGATGGGAAGATCAAAGACAGAGTCTCATATACATGGAAAGATTCATAGCAGTACTTTTATGGTAAAAAAAAAAAGAATAGGAAATAAAGCAGGTGTAAATTGATTTTGGTAATGGCTACACAAATGTTTATATGTTATTGTGATGGGATGCTATTGCACAACAAGGAACAATGGATATGAGAGTTTCAAAAAAACCTATAGGAAAACTCATTTGAAGAATGTGAAGTAAGCAAAGTGAGGCAAACAGTACCAGGAAAATTATATGGATCCAATGACTATGGCAATATGTAAGAATACAGTCTAATTGAATCAGTTAATCAAATAACCCCACCCATTTTAAAGTAACCAATAAGAAGTTAAGACCTCCTACCTTTGTCCAGTTAGAGCTCATCTCAACTGAATCAATGTATATCAAGTATGGTGAACAACTCATGGATACCTCTATTCAATGAAGGCATTTCAACCAAGTAAAACAAAGTGTGATTGTAGTATCTGGGCTTGCAAGACTTTCATAGAAAATCAGTAAGCTTAATCTGTAATTTAAAAATGGAGTTTCTAGCTGGTTAGTGGTCAAATCCCTGAGAAGGAATTGCTTAGGGATAGAAGAAAGGCAAGGGGAAAAGAAGTCTCACCTTCAACCAATCGGTCTCTTCTTCTCCACCCACCTTTGATTCATGGAAGGTTCAAGATATGATCTTTGTAAGGTTGGAGAATTTGGAATTATTTCAACAATTTCTTATCGGTGTCCCTGCAGTGGCTGGATTCAATGAAGAAAGGCAGATTTAAGGTTACACCATAGATGATGGTGATGACGATAATAATAGTTATCATTTATATAGCTCTTTAATGATTGTACATCATTTATAAATTTATAAACATTAAAATATTTATTTATAAATATTATAAATTGGAAATATTATCTCATTTGTTCCTCACAATAACCCTACAAGGCAGGTACCATTCTTATCACCATTTTTTATTTTGATTTTACTCTTGTAAAAACTCTTACCTTCTGTCTTCAAATCAATATTATATACTGGTTCCAAGGCAGAAGAGTGGTAAGGGCTAGACAATGGGGGTTAAGTATCTTGCCCAGAGTCAAACAGCTAGGAAGTGTCTGAGGTCAAATTTGAATCCAGGACCTCTTTTCTCTAGGTCTGGCTCTCAATCCAGTGAGCCACCTAGGTACCCCATTTTTTAGGTGAGAAAACTGAGCAGACAGGTTAAATGACTTGACAATGTTTATACTGCTAGTTAAGTATCTGAGGTTAGATTCAAACTCATGTCTTCCTGACTCCATCCAGATCCAGCATTTTATTTAATGTACCTTTTAGCTGCCAGAAGGGAACATCTTGATTTCTGCAAAAGGATTTCCAGGAACTGAGTCGTATCTTTGAACATATTCTTTATAAGCTGTAACCCACTTCCCCTAGGCTTTGTATGTATTTTGGGGAAAGTATGTAGCAGTCCTTTGTGGCATTCTTTTATGTAAAGTACACCACCATAGTAAATACCTGTTTTAAAAAAAAAAAGGTCTGGCTAGCTAATTGATATTAGACTTATAATCATGATGATAAGCATACTCATAGGGACTCAGTCAGCTGTAGATTTATTTTTTTAAAAAAAACCCTTAACTTCTATGTATTGGCTTCTAGGTGGAAGAGTGGTAAGGGTAGGCAATGGGGGTCAAGTGACTTGCCCAGGGTCACACAGCTGGGAAGTGTCTGAGGCCGGATTTTAACTTAGGACCTCCCATCTCTAGGCCTGGCTCTCAATCCACTGAACTACCCAGCTGCCCCCTCAGCTGTAGATTTAGAAAGGCAATACTCCAGCGTCTCAGGAACCCTTAGAAGCCTTAGGAGAAACATAGCTGAGTCCTAGAAACTATATTTGTCCATGTGAATTTGAGTTGAGATGAATTCTAGAGCTTATTGTTATAAATGTAAATGGAAAGAATAATAAAACTAAAATTTATGGAATTATAATGACCAGTGGACCCCGAGAAGAAATAAAAGAATGTAGCTCCCTTCCTTTATTGAAGAAGTAGGGGACTATGGATAGGAAATACTATATATGCTGTCCCAAAATCCATGAATTGTTTGGCTTTGCTAAACTTAAAATACAAAACAACTTTGTTACAAAGGAAGGCTTATTGGGTAGGGGAAGGAGATTTTATTTGGAAATGAATATAATATAAAAGCAAATTATCAATAAAACTTAAAAATCAAGGGCAGGGCTAAAATATCCAGCTCCAAATTTGTAGTCCAGGCAGTTCACATGCCTCCATACCCTTTTAGGGACTGCATCTTGACAACAGCAGCAAAAGTGAAACCCTGAAGCAAGGGGAGTTGCATTGGAAGCCAAGGAATTGCTTATACTTAGGTGGCAACTGTGCAGAGTGCTTGCCAAATGAACGAATTGGCTCCACTGGGAAGGGAGCTGGCCTCAGGGAAGGGAACAGTCAGAACAGTGACAACAAACCATTGCACAAGATGCCTTGGAATGTCCGAGGAATGGTTTTGTCTCATTAGGGAAATTTTCAAGTGACCTGAAACCACCTTTTGTTTCAGCCTTTCTTGCTATGTGAAAAAGGATTCACACTTCAGCCTGGCGAATGTAAAATTTCTACTGACCAGAATTACATCTTTACTTGATCAGGGATAATTTTTTAAAAATTATATAGTATTTTAAGGTTTTTCACAAAATTCTCCTTATAACAGTCTTCTGAGATGACTAATAATGTTTGACAATCTTTGGAGCCTGTGGAATTGGGTACTTGTTTGAGTTTTTGGGATGACTATCTTGTCTTTTGCCTTTAAAAAATCCTAATTTTCTTAAAACCAATTCTGACTGATTGAAATTTCTGGTTAACTGGGAGGTAGATTTCGTTTACAATAGTAATCTATATGTTAATTATAATTATACATATATATATATAATCATAATCACAATCATAATCTATTCCCTGGACCTAAAATGATAAAAGCCAAACAAACAAAAGAAAGTGCTAATTTTCTTAGAGATCAGTTTTAAGGATGGATAGCAAGTTTTGATATTCTATTGTTCATAATAAAAAAGTTGTAGGAATATATTATAAACATATATGTATTTGTTTATGATATGTTGTATATTATTTATGTTGATTGTTATTTAAATTTATTTTTATTATTTAAATANGAGTTTTTGGGATGACTATCTTGTCTTTTGCCTTTAAAAAATCCTAATTTTCTTAAAACCAATTCTGACTGATTGAAATTTCTGGTTAACTGGGAGGTAGATTTCGTTTACAATAGTAATCTATATATTAATTATAATTATACATATATATGTATAATCATAATCACAATCATAATCTATTCCCTGGACCTAAAATGATAAAAGCCAAACAAACAAAAGAAAGTGCTAATTTTCTTAGAGATCAGTTTTAAGGATGGATAGCAAGTTTTGATATTCTATTGTTCATAATAAAAAAGTTGTAGGAATATATTATAAACATATATGTATTTGTTTATGATATGTTGTATATTATTTATGTTGATTGTTATTTAAATTTATTATTTAAATATATATTTATTGAATATTTACATATATTTTAAAAGTTACAGGAATATATATATAAATTTATAGTATAAACGTAGTATAAATAAATAAAGTAGCAAACCTTTCTTTAGGTACATGGGAGACTGTAACCTTTATTTTCCCTCTGAAATAGGAAGATTTTGCTACCTTGATCCAAAAGACAAAAATTCTGGAGGGCAAGAACTTGACTCTCTGAAAAACTTATTAATAATAAAGCTGACCACAAGTTGAACTGGTCATTCACAGGAGGTAGCAGATCACAGAGATGGAAAGAATCTTAGACCATTAAGACTTACCCTCTCAATTTACAAGTGAGGTACTGATAACAACAACAAAAAAAAGTTAAATGACTTGCCTAGGGTCACACAGCTAATGACTTGCCTAGGGTCACACAGCTAATCTGAGACAGGATTTGAAGTCAGATCTTCCTGAATCAAAAAACAGTAATACATGGTTTCACTATATCCTGTAATGGCTTTCCCTTACAGTATACTTTCTTTTTAAAGATCTTTTATTTCACCAATTACATGTAATAACAATTTTCCAGCTATATTTTCTGAAGTTATAAGACCCAACTTGTCTCTCTCTCTCTTCCTTCCATCCCCCTTCTTGGAGACGGTAAGCAATTTGATCTGGTTTATGCGCGTATTATCATGAAAAACATATTTCTATATTTTTCATTATTGTAAGAAAGTACTCGTATTAAAAAAAAAACCAAATAAACTAAAGTGAAAAATAGTATGCTTTATCTTCATTAAAACTCCAACAGTTCTTTCTCTGGGGGTGGATAGAATTCTTTGTCATAAGTCCCTCAGAACTGTCAAGAATCATTGTATTACTCAGAGTAGCTAAGTCTTTCACAGTTGATCATCCCACAATATTGCTGTTATTATGTACAATGTTCTCCTGGTTCTGCTTATTTTACTCTGCAGCAGTCTGTCTAGTCTTTCCAGCTCTTTCTGAAATCATCCTGTTCATCATTTCTTACAACACAAGAGTATTTCATCATTATCATATACCACAATTTGGACATCATACCTCAGTTTCCAATTTTCCCCCCACAAAAAAGGGTTGTTATAAATATTTTTGTACAAGTAGGTCCTTTTCTCTTTTAAAAAAATCTTTTTAAGGGGCTATAAACATAGTAGTGGTATTGCTGGATCAAAGGTTTATAGCCCTTTGGAAATAGTTTCACACTGGTACCTTAGGGTTGTTTTAATTTGCATTTCTCTAATCAGGAGTGATTTAGAACAATTTTTCATTGTGATAGCTTTGAATTCTTCATCTAAAAACTACTTGTTTATATCCTTTGACCATTTGTCAACTGAAGAATGGCTTGTATTCTCATAAAATTGACTTAATTCTCTATACATTTAAAAAATGAGATCTTTATCAGGGAAATAAAAATCTTTCCTAGCTTGTTGTTTCCCTTCTAATCTTGGTTACATTGGTTTTGTTTGCACAAAATCAATTTCATATGGGCAAAATTATTCATTTTATATCCTGTAATATTCTTCTCTCTTGTTTGAATATAAATTCTTCCTTTTTCCATAGGTCTGGGACGGTTGAACTATTCTGTGTTCCCTAATTTACTGTTGGATCACCCTTTATGTCAAAATCATATATCCATCTTGACTTTATCTTTAGTATAGGGCATGAGATGTTGGTCTATAACCTAGTTTCCTGCTATACTGTTGTCCAATTTTTCCAGCAGTTCATGTTAAATAGTGAGTTCTTATCCCCAAAACCTGGGATCTTTGGGTTTATCAAACACTAGATCGCTAAGATCATTTATCCCTAATTTATTCAATTGATCCACCATTCTGTTTCTTAGCCAGTACTAGATTGTTTTGATAATCACTGCTTTATAGGATAGTTTAAAATCTGATATTGCTATACCACCTTCCTTCACATTTTTCCCCATTAGTTCCCTTGATATTCTTTATCTTTTGTTCTTCCAAGTGAATTTTGTTATTATTTTTCCTTGTTCTATAAAATAATTTTTTATAGTCTGGTATGGCACTGGATAATCAAATTAATTTAGGTAGAATTGTTATTTTTGTTATATTAGCTCAGTCTACCCATGAGCAATTTAATATTTTTCCCAGTTGTTTAGATCTGAATTTATTTGTGTGAAAAGTGTTTTTAAATTGTGTTTATATAATCCCTGTGTTTGTCTTGGCAAATAGATTCCCAAGTATTTTATAATTGTCTAGAGTGATTTTAAATGGAATTTCTTTTTCTATCTCTTACTGTCTAACTTTGTTGGTGAAATGCTAATGAATTATGTTGGTTTATTTTGTATCCTGCAACTTTGCTAAAGTTATTAATTATTTCAACTAGTTTTTTAGTTGATTCTCTAAGATTCTCTAAGGATACTATCATGTCATCTGCAAAGAGTGATAGTTTAGTCTCTTCATTGCCTACTTTAATCCCTTCAATTTCTTTTTCTTCTCTTATTGCCAAAGCTAGCATTTCCAGTACAATATTAAATAATAGAGGTGATAATGGGCATCCTTCTTTCATTCCTGATCTTATTGTGAAGGCTTCTAACTTATCTCCATTACAGATGATACCTGTTGATGGTTTTAGATAGACACTACTTATCATTTTAAGGAAAGGCCCATTTATTCCTGTGCTTTCTAGAGTTTTTAAATAGGAATAGGTGGTATGTTTTATCAAAGGCTTTCCTCAAATATGTTAAGATGATTGTGTGATTTATGTTAGTTCATTTTTTTTATTTGATCAGTTATGTTGATAGTTTTCCTAATATTAACATAGCCTTGCATTCCTGGTATAAATTCCACCTGGTTATGGTGAATGATCCCTGCAATATATTGCTGTAGTTTCTTTGGCTAGTATTTTATTTAAGATTTTGGCATCCAGGGCAACTAGGTGACTCAGTGGATTGAGAGCCAGGCCAAGAGATGGGAGGACCTGGGTTCACATCTGGCCTCAGACACTTCCTAGCTGTATTGTCCTGGGCAAGTTACTTAACCCCCGTTGCCTAGCCCTTACAACTCTTCTGCTTTGGAACCAACACACAGTATCGATTCTAAGATGGAAGGTAAAAGTTAAAAAAAAAATTTTAATAATTAATTAAAATTTTTTGCATTGATTTTCATTAAGTAAGTAGGTCTGTGATTTTATTTCTCTGTTTTTGCTCTTCCTGCCCTATATATTAGTCCTATATTTTGTCATAAAAAGAATATGGTAGGACTCCTCCTTTGCCTATTTTGCCAAAAAGTTTATATAGTATTGGGATTAATTGTTCTTTAAATGTTTGATAGAATTCACTTATGAATCTATCTTTCCCTGGGGATTTTTTTTCTTAGAGAGTTCTTTGATGACTTATTCAATTTCATTTTTGGAGATGGGTTTATTTAAGTATTCTATTTCCTCTTTCCTTAATCTGGACAATTTGTATTTTTGTAAATGTTCATCAATTTTACCTAGATTGTCAGATTTATTGCCATGGATTGGGCAAAATAGCTCCTAGCGATTGTTTTAATTACTGGATGCTTTCAATCAGTCTGGATGCCACTTGTTGGGTAAATTACAGAAAGGATTGTTTTTCAAGCAATTTACGTTAGATGTCCATTGAGATCCCTTTCAGTTCTGGAATTTTATAAGTCTATGAATCATAGAGTGTTGGCACTGCAAGGAACCTCTAAGATCATTTAGTTCAATGCTTTCATTTTATAGCTGAAGTTCAGAAAGTGACTTGCCCAAAGTCATGTTTTTCATTAATGGCAAAATTAAATTTGAACTCAGGTTGTCCGATTCCTACTGAGGGGAAAATCTTCTTCTGAAAGTAGTCTTTCTTTTGCCAAAGTAGAGCAGGATGTGATCCGAAAATGCAAAACGTCATTTTAACTGAAAGATAAAGTCTTAGACACATGCATATGCTAGACAAATTTCCTCTGTACCCCTTAGTCAAATCATCTGTGCTCAACTCTAGTGCCATATTCCACCTGAGATCTGAGTCCTCCTCACTGCTAGTGCCTCTCTCCAAGAAATGATGCTCTTTATATCTTGTATATAGCTATAGATGATCCTATTGTTTCCCCTTAATAGACTGTAAACTTCTCTAGGGTGGAAGTTGCTTCATTGTTGTCTTTGCATCTCCAACGTCTAGCACAGTGCCTGGTACATAGTGACACTTCATACATTTTTCTGGATTGATTATAATCAGTGGCCCCAAGCCTTGCTGGCCATGAATGGAAATGAAGCCTCAGTCAGTCCATATGATATTCTTTACATAGATAACTGAAATCGACTATTTTGTCTTTTGCTTGAGTCTTATCTCTCTTGGCCTCATATTTCTCTATATGTCAAAAGAGGTGGTTAGTCTAACTCCTTTGGATCATCTCCTGGGGCCATTTTGAAATACAATTTCTTTTATCCTTAAAAGTTGGACATTTTTGGAAATCTCTACATCCTTCCTGTTGTTTTCTTCCTTTCCACACTCAACTATATGGCTTAAATAGGAACGAACAGCCTATGAAACACCAGGGACAAATGTGCTGAGTCAGTTTGGCAAACAGTCCATGTATGGAGAACAAATAGTAATTTTGGAAGTATGTCTTTTCATGCTTAAAACCTCTAATTGGCCTGTTGTAGGTCTCTTGGCTTTTCTTAAACTTTATTACTTGAAAGCTCTTAAAAACAAGTACAATTTATGAATGAGGGCGATTTATTTCTATGGCACAGATTCAGGCTGTAGACACAATGGCAGAGCTGAGTTTCCGTTACTTGGTAATTTTTCCTTACTGGGTGGTTGTTATTCTACTTCCTTAGCAAGCTGGAACCGGTTGAGGTTAAAATAAAAGCCACCATTTTTTTTTATAGATGTCTTTTTAAGCCAAGTACTAGGACTGATCCTCATTTCCTAAGCAGAGGGAATATACATTCAAAAGTAATAAGGATAACTTACATTTATACAGGGTTTTACAATTTACAAAGCACTTTCCTGGCAATAAGCCAACGATTAGGTAGAATAAGCACTCTTACCCACATTTTAAAGATAAGGAAAGTGAGGCACAGAGAGGTTAAGCTGAATTGTTCTCGGTCATGTTACTAAGATATGATTTAAGAGGGACTGAAATTCATGTCTTCAGAACTGGAATCCTGTATTTTTTTTTCACAATGCATTTGCCTGGCCAGTGTCTCATGGATTGTTGTTCTCTTTTATTTCCCAAGAAAGTAGAACTTGAATTAAATATACTTTGTTGGAATAGCTACACACACATCCACACATACATATACAAACATACATACATATGGATATGTAAATATTTATATTTATTTATTAATCATTTTATTTATGAATAAATATAAATATTTATATGTACACATATACAATATATTGTATATTAATAATTATAAATAAAATACAAATGTGCATGTATGTGTATATATGAATATATATATATGCAGCTAGGTGTTGCAGTGGACAGAGCACTGGGCCTGAAGTCAGGAAGACTCATTTTCCTGAGTTCAAATCCAGCCTCAGATACTCCTTGGGCAAGTCACTTAATCTAGTTTGCCTCAATTCCTCATCTGAAAGATAAACTGGAGAAGGAAATGGCAAACCACTCCAGTATCTTTGTCAAGAAAACTCAAATGGGGTCACAAAGAGTCAGATGAGACTAAAATGACCAAATGACAAAACATACATAATTTATACTGTATATATATACATATATGGAGATAGATAGATAGATAGATAGATAGATAGATAGATAGATAGATAGATAGATAGATAGATAGATAGGCTTCCTAAAAATCTTTAGCCCAAGTTCTTAGCCAATTAGCCAATAATGACACAAGGAAGAATATTGAGTTCATTTATTGTTTCTCTTGGCAATTCTTTTCACAGGGCTAGCATATGTTTTTATTTCTACAAGTTTGAATTTTCATAATATTCTGGCAAATAAGCTGACCAAATATTTCTTCATGTTCATGTTTATTAAGGCAGACAACATTTTAAATTATTTTTTTCAATTAATAAGCATTTTTTTCTTCTCTCACTCTCTCCTCTTACAATGAAAATGAAAACAAAATTCATGTAAGAAGTTGGCGTAGTCAGGTAAAACAAATTCTCATTTTGTGAACATCCAAAAATATGTCTCTTTATGCATATTTTGTCCCTCACCTTTCATTCAGGTGGTAGATAGCATTCTTTATCATGGATCCTCTAAAATCATGACTGGTCACTGAATTGATTAGAATTCTTAAGGCTTTCAAAGTTGTTTTATTTTACACTCTTCTTTACTAATCTTTCTTGTACTTGAGTGGATAGGTAGCTAACCTAGAGAACAAAAGGATAAATAGAAGCATATTCTACGAATTTACTACTTGTTCTTTCTTGATGTTGGCATTAGCTGGGGTTTAATTCTTAATTGTACTGAAACGCTAAAAAAGATGCTAGTTCTGCCCAGTATGAATACCATCTTCCCATTCACCTACATATAGTTTTAAAAATTCAATTCAACCTATTAAAAATTGCTAGCCTACTTTGTTCCCAACCTTAAACCAGATACAAGAGTATTTCTTTGAGAAATTTTTACTCTAGCTAGGGAGATAAGAATTATATAAATGAACTAATAGGAGCATAGTAGATATGTTCCTTAATATATGTTATATTATTTATGTTTGCATATATTTATAATTATTTTATTATTAATATATTATATTTCTATTACAAATCTATTTTATTCTATATTAATATATAAAATGTATTTTATATTAAGGAATAAATCTTTAAATATATGTTATAGATATTAAGTAGTATGGAGTTAGAGGAAGGAATAAGACTTATGGGAGCTCATAAAGACAGAGAAGTCTTTGTGGCAGAGATAGAAAAGTGAGTAAGTTTAGAATGTGCATATCAACTTAGAGCAACTGTTTTGATTACACCAAGAGTCAAAATATGGTCAAGAATTGACTTGGGGTAACTTAAAAGTTAGACGCAGGTATGAAAGGAAGTAGGAGAAATGCCAGGCTCATTACAAGGGGCACAGGTACTGTTATAGTCCATCTAAAGCAAAGGAAAGTGTAACTGTTGAAAGAAGGAGGCCACCAAGTCAAGAACTGTGTGAGATACCAAGAGTGGGAGATCCAAAAGAAGCTGGATGATTGAGGAGAAAAATTTTATGTATGTTCAGATTGATATAGATGAAGACAGAAATGTCTAGGAACTGTAGTTATCAAACTTTTTGGGTCCCTTTACATAGTGAAAATTATCAAGGACCACAAAGAACTTTTGTTTCTCTGGATGATATCGATGAAAATTTAAATGTCTTAGTATTATTATTATTAAAAGAGTTTTGACTTCCAGGACCCCCTGAAAAGATGGACCCCATATTGAGAACTTCCGTTTTAAAAGAAGGGTCGGAGTGAAAAGCAAGGAGAGTCGGAAATGGCCTTATTCTGTAGCTCAGGTAACAATGCAATTGGTTAGTGCTAGAATTGAGATTCAGAGAAAGGGAAATGTTGGACAATAAAATTACTTCTAAAGAATAGCCCCAAGTCTGCCTCTATTTTGAAGTTGCTGGCTGTGTCTGGTCAGCACTTAAAGGGCTGTAAACCCAAGGATCTGATAGTGGGGCTCGTCTAAGAGCATCATTAAACTAGAGTAAACTACTCTGAGTCTGAGTCATCACATACTTTCTTCAGAGTTAATAGTGGAACACCTGGATAATCTGCCTATCAGTGTTCACAGCATTTAACTGAGACTATCAAAAAACTACTGGCTTATGACTGTGCATAGGAATTGTCCCTACATTTGGGTTATTCAGCAGTCCTCAGGCAGGTAGCCTTTTTTGTGTGCTTTCTGAGTACAGAATCCCAGAATGGAAAAGAACTTTAGGAAACATTTGATAACTAGATTCCAGTTCAGTCTCTCTTGTTTCACAGTTGAGAAAGCTGAGACACCCAGCAGGAGGAAATGACTTGCCCAAGGTCACATGCTAAACAGTGGAATTGTGATCCAGACCTCTTAGACTAGTATTCCCTTAGGCATTTTCATCCCTGACAGGACACATAGAAGACATTATTCTTGCTTAATCAATTATGTAATTGGAGCCCTCTTTCATCCAGTCTTAACCCAATTCCTATGAATATTTTGTGAGCTTTAGGTTACCCACAAACTTGAGAAATCATATTCTGAGTGAGGACATCTTTAAGTTGAATTTATGAGACCTCTATTTCCATCTGTATTTCTACTTATGTAGGACTTGTCTATTTTTACACAGAACCAACCTGACATAGAATAAACAAAAGTCTTTTGAATCAAATATGACACTTGAGATAATAATGTGGCCTCAGAAATTAGGAGAGTGCATGGTGGAGGGGAAGCTGGGGGTTGGGACTGAAAAATGAGAAGGAATAGGAGAGAGAATCTAGGACCCAAAGTCTATGGTCAACAATTAAGCAAAGAAAAATCTGGATAATCCAGTTCTTTTAGTGGCCTTATCTCTAGAAAAAGCCCGGAACCATTTTGACCTCTGATAGCTACTGTGAGTTATTCTTATCATTCCAGATCATTGATTAGAGGGACTAGATTTTCAGACAAACCAATAGAGACCACACAGAAGGAGAAACTGTTAAATCTTGGGACCAGAAAATATGTTAATCTCCTAAGTGTTTGCCAGTGGAGTGAGGCATGGGAATTCACCAAAGGGGGAATTAAAGGCAGATCAAATAAAGACATGTTTCACAAAAAAAGGAATGGACCAGTTAAGTCAGTTAAGAAGGAAGAACAAGATTGACTGTGAAATTTTCCTGGAATAAAAATACAGCAGGAAACAAAAAATATGGTCTGGGGATTCACTAGTAAATACAACTCTTCTTAGAGAGAGCAGTTAAGATTTGAGCTAGGGTTGGACCATCCATATACATAAAATGAGAGAAAGCATGGGGGAGGTGGAGGCAGCTGGGTAGCTCAGTGGATTGAGAGTCAGGCCTAGAGACTGGAGGTCCTAGGTTTGAATCTAGCCTCAGACACTTCCCAGCTGTGTGACCCTGGGCAAGTCACTTGACCCCCATTGCCCACCCTTACCACTCTTTCACCTATGAGCCAATACACAGAAGTTAAGGGTTTAAAAAAATTTTTTTTAAATGAGAGAAAGCAAACTGTTTGAGGGCAGGACTATTTGATTTTATCTTTATATTTCTAGTACCTAGCATGCAGTAGCTATTTGATAAATAATTATTAAAGGGGAAACAGCTGGGTAGCTAAGGGGATCGAGAGACTGGAGGTTCTAGGTTCAAATCTGGCCTCAGAAACTTCTTAACTGTGTGACCCTGGGCAAGTCACTTAACCCCCATTGCCTACCCTTTACTACTCATCTGTCTTGGAATCAATACACAGTATTGATTCTAAGAGAGAAGGTAAGGGCTCTAAAAATGATAATAATTATTGAATGATTGGTTGACATATTTTGGTAGACATATCCAGAAAGAACACTTACCTCCAAGACAATCTTAAGGGGTTCTAAGAATCTCATCACCTCAATTAATTGTTGATTTCTTTGAAAGAAAATGAGCAAATTTTCTTCATTTGTTTATTGCCCCCCCCCATTTATCTCTAGCCTCAATGTGTGAATGAATCTCTTTTCTCTCCTGAGTGACCAAACAGATGGCAGGGTTGGGGTGCTATTGCGAGGGGTCAGGGAATGTCAGGAGATAGGGAGGAAAGAAGCAGAAATGGAATTTCCTACAAGGACAGGAGCTCATGTCTGCCAATACTTCTAAGGAATGAGGCTTCCTTTGGTGCCCCCCAATCACAGCTCTGTTGGGGTGTGAGAAGTGTCTGGCCAAGCCCACAAGGCTGGTGAGATCTCTCCTCTGTTCACTGCCATCTCTCTAGTTATGGAAACACACCCAGTCCTTTCAGCTGGATTTGAGAGCCTGAGTTCCCAGGCTCAAAGCTGTCTAACTCAGTTATAATTAATGGGTCACATAAACCTGGCTTTTCTAAATAAACAGTTGAACGAACAAACAAATAAATGAGCAAAGGAATGAATAAGTAAATAAAATAAAATTCTGCAGGTGCCAGCCCTGCTTTAGGACATGAAGTAGCCTCTTTAACAGTTTTTCTTGTCTTCCTTTCCTGAGGAATGGGGTGGGGTTGCCATCTGACCAGTAAGTACAATTAGAAGTACCTTTCAAGAATAAAGGTCTCACCAAACAGAGAGATTTCAAAGTTGCCTTACTGCTCTGCTCTTTTTAAAGTGTTGGACAGACTCCAGTAATCTATCTGGGACAGGCAGAACCGGCTTTGAAGCAATCTTAATAGAAGATGCAGGGATGGGGATTGAACCTGTGATTTTGGTGGATTAAGGAACTCCCAGGTGAAGAAACTTCCTCCACCTGTGCATGGTGCAGCCACGCACCCATGCGTATTCCCTGCAATTTTTCATCTTAGTGAGTCGTCCAGAGCCATACAAAGTTATGAAACTTGGCCAGGATCACAAAGGCATTTTGTGTTAGAGGCAGGACTTGGACCCAGGTTGAAGGTCAGTTCTCTACCTACTGTATCACATTACCTCTGTAGGGAAAGCAGAGAAATAGTGTGCCATTGACTCTGATTGTTTTTCTTTTGAACCTGCCTTCTTTCAAATTAAAAAATGGTCAAAGCAGGTCTCAGGTTGTCATTTTAATGCATTGTGATCAGCAAAGGTTCTATCTGACTAACTGCATTGTGTGTGTCAGTGTGTATTTTCTATCAATGTTCCTAATTTGTTTCTTTTTATTTTAAACTCCCTGTATCAGCAAGTCATTGTTCTGGAAAGGAAATAAGGCTGAGAATCAGCAGATCTGCAGTATAATAAGTGCTTCTGGCTCTCACATATGACAGGATCTCAATATACTCTTCCTTCGCACATTCTCTAGCTTAGCGATATATTTCTGAAAATTTGGCGCCCCACACTTAACATCATCCTCCAGATATGGTCTGTCCAGGGCTGATGAGAACATCAGGACTAGCACGTTCCATGTTCTAGATACTGGTCTATCCTAGTGCAGCCTAAGATAATCTTAGCATTATTGGTACCATCTCACACTTTTGACTCATGTTGAATTTTAGAATTTACTAAAACCTCAGATCTTTTTCAGTGAAAATGTCAGCTAGCTAGGCTCCCCTTGTACTTGTAATAAGGATTTGAAGAAAAAAAAATAAGGAGAGGACTTTATATTCTCCTCTATTAAATTTTATCTTATTAGATTTGGCCCATCAGTCTCATCTTTTGAGATAATTTTTGAGGGTTGTTTGGGGTTGGGTAAAGAAGAATCGTGGGCAACTAGATAGTGTCAGGCCTGGCCCAAGTTCTGCTTCAGATACTTAGTAGCTGGGTGACCCTGGTTGAATCATTTAACCCTGTTTGCTCAGTTTTCTCTTCTCTAAAATGAGCTGGAGAAGGAAATGGCAAATTATTCCAGAATCTTTGCCAAGAAAACTTCCAAAGAAGAGGGGGAAATGAATGAAATAATTGAACAACAAAAGAGGAGGTTCCTAGTTTTGTCATCTACATCTACAGGTCTTAGTCTTCTTTATAAAATGAGAACATTTGACTGAATTATCTCTAAATTTTCTTTAATTTCTTCCATTCTGTATTTTGATAAATTGAGAACTGATACATGACAGATAATCCCCACTACCATCATTTCCCCTAATTCTTCCATCTAAAAGGGCCTATGTTTGCGTTGGTTATTTTCCAAAGGCATTTGCTCACACAAAGCCTTGGAGCTATGCTCAGCACACGCAAACTGGAATGAATTTAGATAAACTGAGTTAAACCAATTAGTATTTTTTTTTTACCAACAGTAAAACAGATAAGAATGCCAAAAGAGATAGTTTAGGGCAAAAAGAGAAGATCACCCAATAGTGATCATAACAACATCAGGAGAGTCTCACTGGGTCTATTCCAAGCCAGGTCTACCTGATAGCCTCCTTGTTTTCTTAAAACTATCCTAACCTATGTCAAATAAATAAAAATTTTATGACTATGTCAGACCAATGATCCAGCTAGTCTATAATTCTATTTCTGGCAGGGATTTCAAGGAACATTAGTGGAAAAGTTTAGTATTAGTATTATATTAATGACAATTAGAATAACATTGAATAAAAATAATCAGCCTTATTGCTAATATTTAGTATTATTCTCATTTTGAGGTTCACAAAGCCCCTGTGAGGTAGATACCACAAAGATTATTATCCCCATTTTATAGATCAAGGACCTGAGGTTCAGATTTAAGTATCTTGTCCAGGCAAGATAGCAAATACTAGATAAGACTGGAACTCAGGTCATATTGTCCCAAACATCAGCCTTCTAGTTGCTACCCTAAGTTGCCTTAAAGCCAATTTAGAATTTTCAGCCTTTACCCATTTTTCAGTGAAATGAATTCTATAAGTATATCATGTTTTTATTTATCATTTGGTTCATTTATATCTAACTCTTCGTGTCCACATTTGGGGTTTTCTTGGTGAAGATGCTGGAGTGGTTTGCCATATCCTTCTTTGATTCATTTTATAAAGGGGGAAACTGAGGCAAATAGGGTTAAACGACTTGCCCAGAGTCACATAGCTGTGAAGTATCTTAGGCCAGATTTGAACTCAGGAAGTTGAGTCTTCCTGACTCCAGGCTTGGCTGTCTATACATTGTGCGATCTAGCTACTCTAAACATATAATGTAAAGCCCTAAAATTAAATTCAGGAACATCTAGATTCAAATTCCCTCAGACAAGTTGTCTTGACTTTCTTCGCACATATAAAATAAGGGAGTAGATTTGATAAACCTCAATGTCCTTTCTAGTTTCATCTATGATCATCTTCTGCCTCTGATTTGTCATATGCCAGTTCTCCATCATATCTGTCAATAGGAACTTTGTTCACATTTGGCTTTATCACAAGGGCAAAGAGTCTAGGAAAGGGAAAAAAAGAGAGAGACAGAGTGATTGTGGTTGAGGAGGGACTGGCAGTAGGGGCAGTCTAGTGGAATCCAGGGGGGCTTGGCTTTTCTCCAAAGTTTGCCACTAATATGACTTCTAGACCACATGAGATTATGCCACTTTAGGAAAGGCTATTGGGCTTGTTACAGAAAGCTGGATAAAGACAGAGCATTTTAAATAGAAAGATGGCTTATAAAGACGTAACTGAGAAGAGTACCCAGAAAGCACTGAAGGGCCCTTAAGTCTGCTGGCTTGAAAAGTCAGTTTGCACCTAAAAAAGCTTCCTTGGCTTGTAGGAGCATAGGTAGAGAGCTTGCAAGGACTTTGGAGGTCATCTGTTTAAACCACTTCCTCCCCTTGTTTTTTACAAATAGGGAAACTGAGACCCAGAGGATTGAAGTGACTTCCTCAAAGCCACATAGGTAACAAGTGGCAGAGAGAAGTTTTAAATGAGATCCTTAGACTCTGAAGCCAGTGGACCTTCTATTTTTTTTTTAAACCCTTACCTTCCGTCTTGGAGTCAATACTGTGTTTTGGCTCCAAGGCAGAAGAGTGGTAAGGGTAGGCAATGGGGGTCAAGAGACTTGCCCAGGGTCACACAGCTGGGAAGTGTCCCGTCTCTAGGCCTGGCTTTCAATCCACTGAGCCCCCCAGCTGCCCCATAGTGGACCTTCTATGGCTCAAGGTCACAACTCTACCCAACCTCAGTTTTAGGAACAGATACGGGTAGTTTGGTTTTTTTTTTTTTATCTTTGCATCCCTACATCTAGCACTGGACCCAGCACAAAGAAGGTTCTTAATCATTGTTTGCTGATTGATTGAGAAGGAGTAAAGATATGGTCATTAAGGGAAAATTCCATTCTACAATGGAGTCCATTTTTTCCGGAGGAGGAAAAAGAAAAAAGAAAAAAGAAAACATTGTATAATGAAAGCAGTAGCCAAGGGAGAGCAGTAAAATTCTGAGATGACATGACATTCCCTGAATCCCATTAGTTCTATATTGCTTACCTGTAATGGGAAGATTTTAAATGGCATATATTATTATTATTATTTTATTGTGATTAATTTATGCTTGTTCTACTGCCAGAAAAAGGGTCTTGTTCCTACATGAAGTGGAGACAAGAAGAGGGGTGGCTCTCTGTCACCAAACTAGGTTGATCATCTACAAATTTTCATTAATTATGTGCAATAGATCATTGATACAAATCAACTGTCATGGATAAAATACTTCATAAAATATATTAAGCATCTATTCTCAAAATGTATCAGAAACCTTTAAAATATTGCAACTAGAATTATAATCCAGATTATTAATCCACTAGGAAGGGCATATCTATGTATGATACATTGAGGATAAGTAATGAAACATCCTAGAATAGTTAATTAGTTAGAAAGACCTTGAGGAATGGGGGTTTCCCCTTTACTATGCCCCAGACTTTTGGCTTTACTAGAATCAATTCCTGTCCTGTGCCCTATTTCTCCAGAGCCATCATTGATTAAAGCTGATACAGTAAACTAGTCCATGCTAAGATATATTAGTAGCTGTTCAGGTTTGATACTTTCTTTTTCAGGTAATCTATTTGTGTTTTTCCTTGATCTTCAGTGTCCCAGCTCAAAGGAGGGAATAATTGTTGCATTTCAGACTCCCAGCATGCCAGTGGAATCATGATCTCTGGGTTTAAGGAGCAGGGGAGGGATTTAGCAGATCACATCATGATGGCAGCTGTTTCTCCCAGTTAGGAATGTGGAGAAGACCAGTCTAGGCTTCTAATATTGACTAAAGTAATTCTTAGTGGAATTACTCACCTGCTGATATGGGGTTACATTGATTTTACTATCCCCACATGAATTGCAGTCAAACTGACCTACCGTGATGATGATGATGATGATAATAATAATAATAATAATAATAATAATAATAATAATAAATAGCTCATATTTATATATTAATCTCTGTGGGTGACACTGTGCCCAGCTCATTTTAATTATTATTTCATTGGATCTCACAACTGCTCTGAGATTTGGTGCTATTGTTATCTCCATTTTATAGATGAGGAAACTGAGAAAGCAGAGGTTAATATGACTTGCCCAGGGTCACACAGGTAGTAAATGTTCGAGGCTGGGTTTGAACTCATATCTTTGGACTTCAAGTCTAGCATTCTATGTGCTGTATCATCTAATTGATTCTCACTTTATCTATCTGCAAAACACAAATTAAACTTATACTACTCATTTAACAGGAAAGTTCCTATAACATGTTTTGCAAATTTTAAAACTCTATAGAAATATGAGTTGTTACTGTATTTATCCATAATATGTCAAAGACCTGCAATTTTCTTGGTGTGGGAACTCCTTCTAGGAAGTCAAAATACAGCCCCTTTCTAATTTATTGTTTTAGAGAATTCTCTGAGGTTTGGTGATGGGCTTGTGGTCATATAGTCAGTAAATGTAGGCGATGGGATTTGAACCCAGGTTATTCTGACTCCAACTTCAATACTATACTAGCCTTTCTTAAGTTATTATTATCATTTCCTTTATTGGCATAGAGCTGTATCACTCATTACAAATTGGCATGACAATAAATTTTGACCAGCAAATCAGGAGCTGGGTCTGGTCTCTGACAGCCTTGGACTTGAAATCAATTCTAGCTTGGCCACATAATTTATGAATGTGACCTTGGGCAAGTCAGTTTTCCTCATGGCGCCCATGTTTCCTCATCTGTAAAATGAAGGGGTTGGAATAGATGATCTCTAAGGGCTTTTCCAGCTCTAACATCCTATAATCCATATGATGTTTTATTTTTCCTGTGGCCATTGAGGTTGTTACAGAGGCTTTCAAGCAAGGACTGCTATTTGCAACAATTTTGTTCCATTGCAGCTTGGGAACAAAGACAGCTTATATGTAAGCCTTTTCTATACTTTATTGAAGCCATTTAAAATGAATCTAATTTCAAGTTCTCTGGAAACGAATCCTATCTCTGCTGCCGCATTAAATTTCTAAGCTACTACAGAGCATTTTATTAATAACTCAGAATCTCTTTTTTAATAAAAGGATGTGACCCATACTTCCTGTCTTCATTCTGTACTAATTTCAGCTCCAGAAATGACATATCCTTCTTCTAAAAAGAGCTCAATTTGAAATATCTCTTTTTTCTAGATGTCCTATCATCACAAGCTACTGATATTTTAATTTTCTCTATAGTCACTCAATCATGATAATACTAAACCTCATAGGCTTGTGGTGAGGAAAATACTTTGTACATTTTAAAGGACTTAATAAATATGAGTAATTAGTTTTGGATAAGCCAGAATTTCTCCATGGCTCTGGAGTCAAAGATTCAAATCAGGAGTGTCCTGAAAAACGTTTAACAACCAGCCATGAAAGAAAAAAAAGTATATTTTAAAGTTTAGTTTGAATTATTAACATTTTCTCCATCACTTTCTTTAGTCCAGGTAATTGGCAAAACAGCAAATTTGATCCTGATTTGTAGTGAAAATTCTCACATTGAAAATTCAACAATTGGCTTTTGCAAGCTGGCTCAAGCTGGCTCCAGCACTAGTCTGGTTCAAATTGACTTTTTTATCTGTCTGAATTTGAACAGCTTCTTTAAATTCTCTGGAGCTCCTTTTCTTTGCAAAAGCAGAAGTTTTTGAGGAAGATAATCCTTAATGTCTCTTCCATCTTTAATCTCCAGTTCTTTGAGCATCCACCTTATCTTTAGGAATCATTTTGGATGGTGACTTTATAATTCTCCACCAAACCATAAACTTGTTATTGAATTGGCAATTGCTTAGAAAATTCCACATATTTAGGAGAGAAAGAAAACATTTGTGCATTGTCTTAGCTCTGAAGCTCTATCACAAACTACTTTCAATAATACATCCTGACTTACTCAAGCAGAAATCTCAAATATGACAAATATCTCTGGGTGGAATATAAAGAAGCACTTTATATTCCCTTATATAACAGACCCTCTTCCTGCAATGGGCACAATAAAGATCCAGCAGTTGCAGCAGCCTGATACAGAAATCCTTGCCAACTGTAGTTTAATGACTTCCTGTCACAGAGGTCTCTAGTTAAGCATAAGTCCAAATCAGGTATTTTATTGATATCGGTGTCTTGTCTTTGTTTTCATCTTAATTTGGGTTCTAATTTTATCAGGGATGTTATTGGTTGTCAATTTTGAATTTATCTAGATTCATGTTGGTGGAAGACCTTTCTGGGGAAGAAATCCCTTCTACCCATACAGATTGGCATGCTACTATAATTTGCCATCAAAAATAGATCTCAAGGTTTAAAAATTGAAATAAAAATTTATATTTTCTTAATTGAAATAAATATTTATTTTAATTCTCTTGGAAATTTTCACTTAAATTTAATTTGAAGAAATGTGGAGATGACCTATGTTCTTGAAGAGGACATGCAACAACAGAGTATTTACAGGCATTAGCAGGTCTTCCCAATCTAGAAGGGAAGGTTTCTAACCAACTAGTGATCTTTTGTGTAAAGGTCAGCCTAACTAAACTTGGAGAGGCTCATCACCAGGTTAACTATAGGGTTATGTACTATTTTGTCCATAGAAACTCTTGGAAACTATCAAGTCTTAGGTTCCAATCCATATGGGGTCAGAGAGTACCAATCCTAGCTAGTAACTTGGTAGACTCCTTGAACATTGGGTTTACTTGGGCTCTAGCTATTTCTGTTTGAAGGCTCACAAGGGAAGGAAAAAGGAAAAGATGAGATTGTTTTCACTTTTATCCACTGGGCATTTTTCAAAAATGGTAGATTCTAGGCCTCAGGTTTTTTTGTTAGTTTGTTTGTTTTTTACATTTTTAAACCCTTAACTTCTGTGTATTGACTCCTAGGTGGAAGAGTGGTAAGTACGGGCAATGGGGGTCAAGTGACTTGCCCAGGGTCACACAGCTGGGAATTGTCTGAGGCTGGATTTGAACCTAGGACCTCCCGTCTCTAGGCCTGACTCTCAATCCACTGAGCTACCCAGCTGCCCCCTGGGCCCCAGTTTTCTTATGTGAAATAGGATTGGACTGGGTGATGTCTAAGATCATTTTAGCTCTAAATCTATGACTACTTAATCCTCAAATCTTTATACTGACTGAGCTGTGAAGCTGGGCAGCTTTTTGCCACCTCATCTCCAAGGGCTGCTTGCTGAGATAAAACACTGAAAAACGTGATAACAACTGATATTTGAAGTTGTTGGATTTCCGTTGTGCTCAAATCCCCATGCTAATATAGCTCATGAGATAGCCATTGTCAAGATGGCATTTCCTTTCTCTGCCCTGTTAAACTTGCATACTACCATTGGGTAAAATACTAGTGAACTCCACCTCAAGCCATAATTACTGAGATGCAGCATTGCCTGACCTAAATGTCTGCCCTTTGGATGAATTTTCCCTTCCCTTTTTGGTGGCATTATTGGCCAAGCCCCATGAACACATGGCTTAGCCCTGGCCATCTTCTCAGGTGCAGATATGCTCAGACCTTTCTGTAAAATAAGTCTGAATTCTCCAATGTTAGAGGTACCTTTCCCCTAAAGGACTGTAGTGTTACCATCCAAGTTAGGTTAGTTATCAGGCTTCTTCCTAAATATATGCATCTGTGTCTTACTTTTTATCAGTTCTTTCCCTGGTAGTGGGCACACACAAGTCATTCTTTAAAGAATATTTCTCTTGCCATATGTAATATTCTCTTGGTTCTGCTTGTTTTGCTCTTTATAATTTCACGTGGATCTTTCCATGTTTATCCAAAATTAACCTGTTCATCTTTTCTTATTGTGCTTTAGGATTTTATCACAATCATTGCCACAACTTGTTTAGCCATTCTCCAACTGATGAGTATCCCTTCTATTTCTAGTTCTTTGCTGCCACAAAGAAAGCTGCTATAAATGTTTTAGAACATATAGATTTTTTTAAAAAACAAGTCGGAGTCTTACTCTTTATAAATTCCTTCCATCAGCTGTAGTTCTAGCTGTAGTTTTGGAATCAAGCAAAATGAGACCAGTTTCTCTTCCGTGACAGCTCTTCAAATACTTTAAGATAAATATCATGGCTTTCTCTTGTTCTGAAGTCTTCTCTCTAGGCCAAATTACCACATAATTCAATTCTTCAAACACCGTTTTTGTAGTTCCCCCACCCTATCCTCTTCATCTTCCTGTAGATGCACACTTGTTCCTAAAATATGATACTGAGAATTGAACATAGTATATAAAATGTGGCCTTGCCAGGACAGAATAAAATAAAACCATCATCTCTCTCATTCAGGATGCTATGATGTCTCTATTAATATAGTTTAAGGTCACATTGGTTTTTGGGTGGTGGCTACTGTGCCACAACATTGATTTACACTGAAATTATAATACTTTAAAACCTCCAGAGTTTTTGTTTGTTTTCTAGGCACCTATCTCCCACTCTTTTTTTGTGAAGTTGATTTTCTGAACCCTGCAATGAAAGTTTACATTTATTCCTTTCAAGTTTTCATTTTTAGATATGATCTGTTGTTAGATATGATCTTTTTGAGTTGTAACAACCCAGTGTGTCATCTGTTCTTTCCAATTTTGTGGGAAATTTATAAATCTGTAATTTGTAAAATTGTAAATCTTCTGTAAATTTGATAACCTGACCTTGATCTTTGTGAATATCCTCAGGTGGCAAGCCCTGTTATATTTCCTTTGCCCCTATTGCTCTCTCTGTTTCCAGGATGGTGGGGAGAGGTGGGAGACTCCATAAGCATCCCAGGGCGGGGGAAGACTTGAATTGCTGCAGCATTCATTTGTGAGTAACAAGAGTATTCTTAAATAACATTTCATTCAGCTCTGCTTGGCCCTTTTCATCTAATCCCCTTACATTTCTCTCATGGTTGACTTGTCAAGTGAAGAGGATCCTTGGCTCGGGCAACATTTGCTCCATCAGCCTTTTCTTTTATTTCCTTTCTATGACTTTTGTTCTTTTCTGTGAAATCTTCAACTTCTTGGTCAGCGGAAGCTGGTGAAAATGTATCAGCTCCCTTGCTTTCCTTCTTACCTCATATTCTTTTCATCTACCCATTCTAATAATGAAGCTTTTTAAAATCTGTGTTCATCTATATTTGAAAGTTCATTCAGAAGAATTTTGTCCCTAAGGCAGGGCCACTGTTTCACCTCAGAGACAAAAGGATCCATTGAATGTTTATACATCTTTAGATTAAGCAAGAAAGCAGACAAGGGTAGTATAAGGGGAACCAAGGAAGAAAAATGAAACTATGCCTCAATTTATTTTGACAAGTGAAGCTTAGTCTTATTTATTATGCTTGTATCTCTTAGAATTTCAAGGAATATAATGTAATCTTTTTTTTAACCCTTACCTTCCATCTTGGAGTCAGTACTGTGTATTGGCTCCAAGGCAGAAGAGTGGTAAGGGTAGGCAATGCGGATCAAGTGACTTGCCCAGGGTCACACAGCTGGGAAGTGTCTGAGGCCAGATTTGAACCTAGGACCTCCCGTCTCTAGGCTTGGCTCTCAATCCACTGAGCTACCCAGCTGCCCCCATATAATGTAATCTTGATACAGATAACAAAACCAAAGAGATAGGCATTCCTCCTAAAATCTCTTGTTGGCTCTTGGTGCAGCTGGGTATTGATCCAACCATTTTGGAAGACTATTTGGATTTCTCTTAAGAAAGGCCCTAAAATGCCCATGCCCTTTGACTGGGAAATATTTCTGTTGGCATATACTCGTAGGAGGTCAAAGAATGAGCAGAATCAGGAAAACAATAAGGATGAAAAAATATATATGGATCTCTTTGTCAGCACTAGATTGCTACCAAGATGGCAGCTGTTATTATGATGTTCAGATGTTTCTGAATCTCCCTTTGTGGTATTCTCTCCCAGAATTCCCTCACCTGTCCTTCTTACCTTTCCACATGACAATCTATCTCAAGCCCCATCTCCATGTCTGTGATTATCATAGGATTATAGATTTAGGGCCGGAAGAAACCTTACAGGTCTGCTAGTCCAGCCCCCTCCGAAGAACTGAGACCTGCTTAAGGGTCTTGCTGAAAGTCATTCCAGTAGTAAGTGATGAAATTGGAATTTGAATCAAGTTCCAAGCCTGATTCCAAATCCAATTTTCTATTGCATGATTCTAATCCTCATTGATCTTTCTCCAGAACTCTTCAGTACTTTGCCACTTAATCAGATATTGATTTGCTTTTTAATCAGTTTCTCTATTTTAGTCTTTTCTCTGGGCCTAGATGGTCAACTTCTTTTTTTTAATCCATACCTTCCTAGAATCAATACCATGTATTGGTTCCAAGGCAGAAGAGTGGTAAGGGCCAGGCAGTGGGGGTTAAGTGTCTTACCCAGTGTCACACAGCTGGGAAGTGTCTGAGGTCAAAATTAAACCCAGGACTTCCCATATCTAAGCCTGGCTCTTTATCCATTGAGCCCCATATCTATCTCCTAAAAGGCCAATTTCTTGAGGGCAGGGATTATACCATACAGGTGTGCCGTGCTTTATTAGTTAAAAACAAAACAAAACCTCTATAAGCATTATCTTACTAGAACTCACACCAACCTTGTAAGGAAAGCTATTCAAGCATGTTTATCCCATTTTTACTGATCAAGAATCTCTGTGAGATTAAATGTCTTCCTGTACCTCAACAGATGATCCAGCAGTCAATTAATATTTGGCAATTGATGGATTTTCTAGGATCTCCAAGTGACAGAACGATGTTCAGAAGGGACACCACTGACAGCATGAGGACTGCTAAATCAACGAATTGATTCTTAGTCCTTTCCATAGTCATTACATTTAGTACTTACATTTCCTTATTTGTCCTTCAGCCAACTTTAGTAAAATTTTGCTGGTCTAGAGGTGACTTTTGAGTTCATAAAGTATGTTAAACCTTTGCTCGAATTTGCAGGATCCAAGTCTTCTTATTGAAAATTGTCCCCCTTTATCTTTTAATGTTTATGAGATGTGCTCAGGACACATGCCACCCAAAAGGATACCTGCCAAAGAGGCATCATGTAAGAAGGTCATTATCAAAGCCCCAGGAGAGAACAAGAAAAGTTTAAAAAAATGGAAGGTGCCATTCAGTAACCAGTATACCATGGGCAGATTCCTAATTGCCTTTATGAAGGGGCAATAGAATTTGGACACGAGTCTGGTCTGAAGAATCAACGTCATCCAGCAGAAACTTCTCCAGTATGAGGTTATAGCCTCTTTCTAGGCTTGGCTACAATCCCAATATTTCTGTGTGACTCTAATAGCTTTGAATAAATGAATATTGTTCACTTGTGCTGAATCCACAAGGAATTATAATAAAGCCTCTATTTCCTTCTCTTTCTGACCTATTCCCTCTGCTCCTACCCTCTCCATATTTTTTTTCCTTTTTCACTGTTGGCCTCATTAAAACTTGCCCCAAGTCCCCAAATCTGTAACTGGTCTTTGTCTTTGGTCCATTGAGAAGTTTCAAACACCAAGGATCATGGGATCCTAGATTTAAAACTGAAAGCAACCTTAGAAGACATCAAGTCTAATCCTCTACTTTTGTAGATGAAGAAACTGAGGCCCATAGAAGTGTAGTTGGGTTTTAAAATCAGATCTCCCTGATATTAATTCTCCACTATTCTATCTACTAAGCCTCATTGTCTTGGTCTCCAATTCTCTGTCCTTTACTCCATCAATCTGTTTTTTTTTACCTTTCTTTCCATCTCACTCTCTCTTTGTCTCTATCTCTGTCTCTCCCCAACCCTTTCCTCCTTCCTTTCTGCTTGGGCCTTGAAGATATTGATACCATTTAAATTTTACACCCTCCGTTCAATTTGCCAACATTTATCAAGCACTTACTACATGCCAGACACTTTGCAAAGTGCTAGGCATACAAAAAACGCCCCCAAAACTGTAATCCTTGCCCTTGCATTCTAATAGAAGAGTTCATATCTAGTTCAAAGTATTTTATATTGATTTTCAATTAATTATTCCTGGATGGGTTCATGTCTAGGGAGCTTGGCACACATCTCTATCATTCTCTAAACCATCCTTTCTCCCCTTTTAAAATTAAGAAATACTAAACTATTATCAATTGGATAATCCCCAGTAGAGTATTTGAGTCAGTGAAATATATTAATACCTCACTTATGAAGAAGTCAAATTCTTTGACACTTCAGCCTTCTAAAAGTAGAGGAAAAGGCCTCTGAGTTTCCAAATAGCTTTCTCAAAGCTCCTTCACCAAAATGGAAATCTCTCCCCCATAGAAATAGATTAGGAAAGAAAATGAATTAATGCCAGTGATATAATGAAATTTGACATTCACATAGCACTTTAAGCTTTTCAGTTTGCTCTACATGTATTATTTCAGACATCTCACTTTATGTACATTTGACCCTAACATGCCCATATTCCGTATGAAAAAACTGAGACTTCAAGTTGTTATGTGATTTGCCCAGGATCCCACACCTAGAAAGTATTTCAGCCAGGACTTGAACCCCAGCATTACAGAGGAGTAGTAAAGGCTAGGCAATGGGGGTTAAGTGACTTGTAGGCAACTATTTGTCACACTCGTCTGGGAAGAATTATACCACCGATTTGGGTGGGGATGGATGGAAAGTACTAGTGATCATAGTTCAATAACAGGACTGAAGGGCAATGACTAGAGTGCAGGCATGGCAGCAGCTTGTTATTACAGCTGTAGATGGGTGAGATAGTGGCAACATGACATAATAGAAAGAACTCTGCAACTAAAGTTGTATTTTTTTGTTGTTATTCAATTGTTTCAGTCATATCTGACTCTCTTGTGACTTAATTTGGGATTTTCTTGGCAAATATACCGGAGTGGTTTATCATTTCCTTCTCTAGCTCATGTTATAGATGGGGAAATTGAGGCAAATGGCATTAAATGACTAGCCCAGAGTCACACAGCTAGAAAATGGCTGAGATTAGACTTGAAATAAAGTCTTCTGTACCATCTGCCTGCCTCAATAGTTGTATTACCTGGTTTCTAATTCCAGTCTTTCTATTTAGAATCTCTGTCATTTTAGGCAAGTAACCATCCCTTTAAGCCTTATCTAGAAAATAAAACAAGTGGTGGGAATTATTTCAAATGTTCCTTCCAACTTCTATGACATTTTAAAATGGTCAGCTAGCTGCCTAAATCTATGTGACTGAGTTCAAATTTGGTCAAGGACATAATAAATTGCATACAAGGAGAGGGGATGGATAATTTGTTCTCTGAAATGGTGGAAGGAATAATCCTGGGTTCAGAAAATCAACTGCAAAAATCCAAGATGGGGGACCAGTTCATGTTGAAATTAAGCCTCATTACTTGGGGGAAAAGACCTGAGGATTGTAGTGAACTCTAAGGTCAATGAATGATGACAGCAAAGCATCCTGATACAATCTTCTTCTTGTCATTCAGCTGTGTGTGACTCTTTGTGACCCTGTTTGGGGTTTTCTTGGCAAAGACCCTGGAATGCTTTGCCATTTCCTTCCAAAGCTCATTTGACATATGGGGAAACTGAGGCCAAGAAGGTTAAGTGACTTCCCCAGGGTGACACAGTTGATAAGTGTCTGAGGCCAAATTTAACTCAGGGAAATGAATCTTCCTGACTAGAAGCTGTGTACTCTATCCACTGAGGCACCTGGCTGCCCTAATATAATCTTATACTCCATGAATAGAAGCCCAGGTTCCAGAACAAAGCCATATTTAGTATAACTGCGTTTTGCTTTGGTTATACTACATCTGGAGAATTGAGTTCACTTCAGGATGCCACATTTTAGGAAAGAGAGTCTGGAGTGTGCTCTGCAGAGGGTATGCAGGATGATGAGGGCTCTTGAGACGATGCCAGCCAAGGAGCTGTTGAAATAACTGAGGATGTTTAGGGAGCCATGTTGAATGTCTTCACATTTTTGAAGAGTTATTTTCCTTAGCTCCACAAAGCAGAGCAAAGACTAGTGGGTGGAAGTTTTAGGGAGGGAGGTTTTGACTACATCTAAGGAAAACTCACTGATAATTATAGTTACCCCAAACAAAAATAAACTACTTTGGGATGTGATAATAGTAACCCACAATTACATGACACCTAAGATTCACAAAATGTGTTCCTTGCCATAACACTTTGAAATATACAGTTGACATATCACTAGCATATATTTCCCTTTTTTTTAAATTAGAAAACTGTGACCCATCAAGTTTTAGTTGCACACCCAAAGTTACACACGTAAATGGCCGAATCAGCATTCAAACCCAGGTCTTCTGATCAAGTTCTATTTGTTCTGCATGGGATGGTAGTTTTTCATTCTTTCTATTTTCCTTTTAGTGTCTTGTTGTTGAGAAAATACATAATGACCTCAAACTACTCCAAATTAAATGAAATTTAATTTTATTAATTAAAAGATTACTGCACAATGGAAAAATAATAATGAATATTGTGAGAGGTCTTCATTCTACAGTTCTGCTTATTTTTTTATGCTGAAAGATGACATTCTATAGTTGATAGACAATTAAATGGTTCTACTTGGTCTGGCCTTAAACACTTACTAGCTGTGTGTCCCTGGACAAGTCACTATTTCCCTCAGTTTCCTCATCTGTAAAATGAACTGGAGAAGGAAATGGCAAACCATTCTGTTATCTTTGCCAAAAAAAACCCAAGAAAACTCAAATGGGGTCATGATGAGTTGGATATAACTGAAAAACGACACAACATCAAAAAAGTATATATATACTTATATATAAATTATATAAAAATTTTCAACCCTCACCTTCCGTCTTGGAGTCAATACTGTGTATTGGCTCCAAGGCTGAAGAGTGGTATGGGCTAGGCAATGGGGGTCAAGTGACTTGCCCAGGGTCACACAGCTGGGAAGTGTCTGAGGCCAGATTTGAACCTAGGACCTCCCATCTCTGGGCCTGGCTCTCAATCCACTGAGCTACCCAGCTGCCCCCTGACATTGTTTTAGGCTCTGAAATATAGAGAAAAAAGCTTTATGAGCTTATTTTCTCTCTGGCACTCCCCACTTCCAGTGGCAACAATGACTTTGGACCATTCCTTTGCCTTACAAATAGGTAAATCATAATGTCCACTCATCTAAATGCTTTTAAAATTTAAATAATTTCATAATTCTAATCCTCTTAGAGCACAGACCCCTGTCCCACTCTTCTGGACATGGCTTCTCTTTATTCTCAGTCAGGTTCAATAACAAACACAAAACTTAGAAATAATAGGTTGTAAAGTGAACTTTACAATGCAGAAAAAGCTCACTGCTCTTTTATTAGTAACACAGCCCGTTTTATTTAAAGTAGCCCACATGTATGAAATGAGAGCTCTAGCAATCTGATTTATGAGAGAGGAAACTGAGGGAATAAGCATTTATATAGCCCCTACTATATACCAGCTAATATGCTAAACGTCTTACAAATATCATCTCATTTCATCTTCATTCACCTTCATTGTAATCCTCATTTTACAGTTAAGGAAACTGTGGAAGACAGAGGTTAAATGACTTCCCCAAGGTCACACAACTGCTAAGTGAAAGAGAGTAATAAATATAATTTTTTTATACATTTGAAATTTTGTTCTCACTCCATATTCTTCATGGTGAAGTGGTAGAAAGAATCGCAGGTCAAGCAGTTAAGAAACCTGGGTTTTAGCCCCAGCCTTGACATCAAAATCATTTCCCTCCTCTCTGGGTCTCAGTTTTCTCCTCTATGAAGTGGAATGTTTGGACTTAATCACAGAGGGCCCTTTCAATTTTGCTATTCCTTATTTTATAACATTCTGCCTTTTACTGCACAAGAGAGTTCTATCTTCACAGAACAATAAGATTATTTTGAATTAGATCAGAGAGATTTTTTTTAGCTGTATGACAGGAATGGATTTATCCCCTTGGTTTATTAGTGTTTCTCCACAAATGAAGTTTTCTTATAAAAGCCCCATTGTTTAATGATGGCAAATTGATGACTAACAGTAAAAATGAGATTATGCTATAAAATGTAATAATTGCACTAAATATGGATTGTTTTTTCCACATTACATTATTATCTATTCTACTTTGTGTGAAATAAAATATACTTTTGGAAGACTAGGAGATATTAATTGCAGTTCATTTTGGCTGTTCAAAATCTAACAAATACTTGGGAGACTCACAAATTTGCCTCGTACTATATTCTGTGATAGATTAACTCTTTCTTAACAAAATAATTTAAATAGTGTTTATAAATGCCTAATAAGAACAAAAGCAACATATCTATTCTAATTGCTTTTAGGTCTAAATATTGACTAATAGTTTGAATGAAATTATCTTGCCCTATTATATCTTTGTAATAATTAATGCACTCATAGAAGACATAGTGAATTTAAAGTTAGTTTTGAAGCCTGACTTAGATATGTAGTAGCTGTGTAAATGTGGAAGAAAAATCACCCCCTAAGCCTCAGTTTACTTATCTGTAAAATAAGGACAATAATACATGTACTAGCTACCTCAAAGAAGGGTGTTGGGAAATCCTACTGAAAACCTAGATGGCTGTGTAATTTAAGTTGTTTCAATTTCCTTGAAATTGAAATTTGAAATTGAAATTCAATTGAAATTGAAATTTCATTTCAATTAAGCTTTATGAAATGTCTTTAGAAGTATTCTTCCTTTTATCCTTGCAATATCACAGATTCATAGCAGTTCAGATTTGGAAGGAATCCCAGAGACCATCTAATCCAAACTGTACCTGAACAGAATATCCCTCTGTCTTAACAAGATTAACTTTGCAAACCTTAAAGTCCTATTGGAAATGCTAACTGTGGTTATTGCCATTATTATGCCTTTATTGGAAGACCTTGAAAGGGACAACCCACTTCCTCTGAAGAGAGCCCCTTCCACTTTTGGTTAAATGTAATTGTTACGGGGCAACTGGGTAGCTCAGTGGATTGAGAGTCAGCCCTAGAGACGGGAGGTCCTAGGTTCAAAGCCGGCCTCAGACACTTCCCAGCTGTGTGACCCTGGGCAAGTCACTTGACTCCCATTGCCCACCCTTACCACTCTTCCACCTAGGAGCCAATACACAGAAGTTAAGGGTTTAAAAAAAAAAAAATTAAAAATAAATAAATAAATAAATGTAATTGTTAGGAACTTTCTCTTGATACCAAGCCTCCTTGCAACTTGTACCCATTGCTCCTAGTTCTGCTCTTTAAAACCAAGCACAACAAACTGATTACCAATTCCAGATGGCAGTTCCAATATTTGAATTGGACTCCTTAACTGCCTCTCTCTTTCTATAGGCTAAATATTCCCAGTTTCTTTCCACAATCCTCTTGTGGCATTTCCTCAAGATACTTTACCTTCCGTTTAGACATTCTCCTTTGGGCATTCTCCAGCTTCTCAATTCTCCAACTTACTAAAATGTGGTATCCAGATCAAAATAGAAAATTGTAGATATTGTCTGGTCTGACCTAAGCAGGCATGCTAATCCATCAATTACTTGGTTCTGAATGCTATGCTTCTCTTAATGCAGCCTAACATCACCATTATCTTTGGGGGGTGGTTGCCATATTGAACTTTTGTTTTATATTGAATTTATGGTCCATCAGAACCCCCAAATTTTTTCCCCAGTGGACTGTTATCTAAGCACGCCTACTGTAAGGATGAGATTTGAATCTTGAAATTATAAAGTTGATTTTTTAAAAAAAATTTTTTTTATTTTAAACCCTTAACTTCTGTGTATTGACTTATAAGTGGAAGCGTGGTAAGGATGGGCAATAGGGGTCAAGTGACTTGCCCAGGGTCACACAGCTGGGAAGTGTCTGAGGCCAGATTTGAACCTAGGACCTCCCATCTCTAGGCCTGGCTCTCAATCCACTGAGCTACCCAGCTGCCCCCGTAAAGTTGATTTTTTTTGAAACCGAGTATAAGAATTTTTATGAGATTCAGCATAGCATTCTGGTCTGGAGAGATCCTTTTGGATCTCTATCATCTAATGTTTTTGCTAACCTTATGTCATGTGCAAATTGTAGAAATATAACTTCTCTGATCTTATCCTAGACTTGGTAAAGAATAAAAATAAATACAACCAAAAAACTCATATCAAGTAGTGTAGGGATGAAGCTAGATCCCAGTGGCTCTCTAACGAGGACCTCAATTCAAATAAATATTGAACCATTAATAAGTACACTTTAGGTCCAGTCAATCAACCTCTCTGTTCCATCATCTAGATCACTTCTCTCTGTCTTGTCTATAAGAATAGCAGGAGAGACTTTTGCAAAACTCTGCTGAAATCTAGTTCAGCTATATCTACAGCATGTCTCTGATACCAAATGGTATAGGAATCTTGTTAAATGAAGAAATGAAGTTAGTCTGCTTTAACCTGTTCTTGATGAAGTCATACTGGCTCTGTAGAATCATCATTTGGTTTTCTAGACTTTTCTCTAACCGTCCCTTTAATAATACATAATGGAATTTTGTAAAGCATTAATATCTCTTCTCTTCGCTCCTTTTCTTCTCAACTGGATCTTCCTATCTTACACAGCCTAGGAAAGCAGGGGCTGTCACGGGCCCATTCTCATTACAGATATGCAGGGAGATTTTTTACCTCTTCTGTTTCCATCCTAGGTTTTTAAAAAATCTTTATGTTCTGTTTTTAAATTAATACTAAGTATAGGTTCCAAGGCAAAAGAGTGGTAAAGGCTAGACGATTGGTGTCAAGTGACTTGCTTAGGGTCATATATCTGGGAAGTGTCTGAGGCCAGATTTGAACTTAAGATCTACCTCCAGGCCTGGTTCTCTATGCACTGAGCCATCGAGCTGCCTTCCAGACTTATTTTTCCCTCTTTAGTCTCTAATTTGCAAACTCCATTTATTTCCCTGTTTAATTTTTCCTTAAATCAGGCAATATCTGCCTTTCCCCAATGCTACAGTCTCTCCTATTCTCTGCAGCCATTGTTTATATTTTGTATATAATTACAAATATACATTCCACAGTCATTGTATATATTTTATGTATAATTACATGTAAACACGATTTCCCTGAAGAACTAAAAGGAGCATCACAGAGAGAAGAACTAAAAGGAGAAACACAGAGACCGATGATCGGTATAATCATACTGCATCATTTGAGGAATGGCAAGACAAATTGTGGCATATGACTGTGATGGAATACTACCGTGGCATAAAAATGTCAAGCAGGTCAATTTTAGAAACACATGAAAGACTTACGTGAAATTATGAAGAGTGAAATAAGTAGAATGAAGAGAATATTATACATATCAACAAAAATATTACTTGAAAAGTGGCAATAAGATTATTCGACCCCACTTTTGAATACACTGATCTTCTTCTATTGGAGGGAAAAGAATTAGTTTGTAAAGGAGACTAGCAACAAACCAAATCTTACTTCATGGACAGAATCAACAGATCATTTAGAATTATCTAACATTGACAATCTTAGATTTTTGGGACAGGCTAGAAATTCCCTCATAGAAGAATGACTTTGATCCTGGGTAAGACATTTAACCCTAAATTGCCTCGCCCTTATCACTCTTCTGCCTTGAATCAATACTTAGTATTGATTCTAAGACAGAAGGTAAGAATTTTTTTAAAAAAATTCTAATGAGGGGGAATGCTATCCACCTCCAGATAAAGAACTTCTGGAGTTGGATAGATGTGGATTAAAGCATAATATCTTTCACATTAGTGAATTTGTGGTTTTATTTGGGAGGTTTCATTATGTATGAGTGCAATTTCACAATAATGACCAAAATGAAAGTGTGGTTTATATGATAATAAAACTTTTTTTAAAATTCTACCTATGATTATTTTTAATCATGCAACTTTAGTTAAGTTACCTAAGCTATTTGTGCCTCAGTTTCCTATTCTGCAAGATGAGGGGTTTAGGCTAGATAACCCGTAAAGTCCCTTTCTACTTCTAAATCAATGATTCTGTGACCATAGTGAGGAAGCTCGGGAAGATTCCACACTTTCTGGTTGCTAATCCAGTCTTCATTCAACTACACTATGATTCCTTTCCCATACTTATCCTCAATGGATACATAACTCTACTAATGTTGAGAGACTATAAAATATCTTACGCTTTAGTGATTTCCATTTTATACTGAAGAAAACTTCCTTTAAGTTACTCTCAGTCCCTGAAAAAGTCAGGGAGTCTATAACACTCTTAGAGAATCACTGAAGAACTATGTATGATCCAGGGCTTGGTCAGTGGTCCTGGGTTCAAATCCTAGCTCTCTCACTTGAAGTATAATTTTAGGGGTAAGTCATCTCTACCTCTTCCTCAGTTTTCTTATCTGTAAAATGAGGAACCTCTAAGCTCCCCTTTATTTCTAAAAAATGTGAGCCTATGAATCTTTGCCTCTACTGGCCGTGGTAGAAGCCTTTGTCCAACAAACCTTGAATTTCTTCTCTAGACATCATGGCTGAGGTTGAAAAAACCCTTTTCAAGGATGAGAGGGAAACAAACCTTTTGTACATGGTTCTCTGACCTTGAGTTTATTTATCATTTCTTCTCATTCTGTTTGCTAACTGCTGGGTTTGTTTCTGTCTGTTTCATCCCACACCGTATAAAAAGAATTCCTTCCAGGAAATGTTTAATTTTCATGGCCCCAAAGCTTTTCTAAATATTAATGAAACTCCTTTTCCAATGTTGGATGCCCTGCCTGCTGTTTAGATTAGACAGTTCGTTTCCAGCTTCTAATGAGCACTGAAAGGGGGAGAGAGAGAAGGTGAGGGGTGATTGTGGTTTGTGTAGCTGAAACTATGTAAACATGGGATCTTGCTTCTTATATAAATGTTAAATAGTCCAACTCTTCATGGAGGTTGAGTCTTTAGCACCTGGTATGTTTGCTTTCTTCCACTGGAGGTTATTATTCTTTTCAAAGGCTTGTGTTCATCCTCAAGTTCTGGTATCTAGCAGGTACCAGATCTTAGAAGTTTTAACAGATTCGAATATAGAAGCCAGGATGAATTTTAAGACCTGAGGTAAGGTACAAGAATGGGATTTGAGCTTTTGCAAATTGACCAAAAAGTCTGATGACCTTTTCAAGTTGCTTTACCACATAGAAACCTATTGATCAGGAGTAGTGACACATACTGGTAAGCCTTACTGCTGGGGAGGCTAAGAATGGTGGATTGCTTGAGTTCAGGAGTTCTCTGCTGCAGTGGGGTTAAAACTGATTAAGTTTCCACACTAAGTTTGACATCAACATGGTGACATTTTAGGAGTGGAGACCATAAGGCTACATAAGAAGAATCAAACCAGCCCAGTACAGAAAAACAGAGTAGACAAAGCTTCTGTGTTGATTCTGTTCTGTCAGTGACTGGAAGTCAAGGACTGCCAGGTTTGGCAAGAAAGGGAGACTCAAGGAAAGAAGGAAGGGAGAGAGGAAGAAATTAAGGAAAGAAGGAAGAATGAGAAAGGAAGGGAAAGGGAGAGCAAAAAGAGAGAGGAAATGAAAAAGAGAAAGAAAACAAGAATAAAGGAAAAATAGAAGGAAGGAAAGAAAGAAGGAAGGAAACTTTGTTGAAGGGGTGGCTTCTATATTAGTCAAAAATTGGGAAACATTTTGATATACTAATTAGGACTAAAGGAGAAGGATGCCAGTATTATCAGTGAAAAGAACAAATATTTTAATGAAATACAGCTTTTCAAACACATAATTATATAGAAAAATATCCAATGGAGAAAGTGTTTTCACAGGGACAAGGTGACCTGGAAATTTTCCATTTGGATTCATCACCAGCATAAATTGGATTGTGGACTGTGGGACTATGAAGTTTTGAAGGAAAAACAGGATGAGAAAAATGGTAATCAAGATTGCTAAGTAAGCTAGAGCTATTGCCTGCAGTGTCTGCTTACTTACGTAGCAGTTAGGTCTTTGAAAATTTTCCCTTCTACCATTCTGTGTCCTGGCTGCTTTGCTCCTTACCTACCAACAAAGACCAAAACAATGCATAGTGGAGCCAGAGATCTGGGAGCAGCATTTCGGATGTTCCAGTGTCCATGGATGCAGTAGTGAACTTGGCAGAGAAGCTTAGAGCTCAACTCAGCATTTTCCTGATTGCCAGAGGAGAGACACTGCAATGATTCCTTTTGGATTCTCTAAAGGCGACCATCAAATTGTCCACAAATACAGATTATCTTCCCATTTTCCAATGCTTAATTTCAGTTTCTTCATCTTGTCTTTCTAATATAGCTTTTCTAGCATTGTCATAGGATTATAGATCTAACACTGCAGGTCTAACTGGTCTAATCCCCTCATTTTCAAGTTGAGGAAACTGAGGCAAGATCCAGGGAGGTTGTGTCTTTATCAAGGTCATACAAGTAGTAAGGATGAAGGAGGGATTTGAGCCCAGATCCTCTGACCCTATAACAGACTCTTTTCTAAAGTGCTGAGTTAGAGGAAGTACTTCCTGGGGATCTCTCCACATCAATGAAATAACAGGACTAATTAAAAATCTTAAATATATGTTAGTGATTTTTATGCTTGCTTCCCCACTAAGTAGCTTGGATGAAGGCTATAATTTCCCTACTCTGACCATAATGTTGAGAGACAGAAAGTGAATAATGAGCAAATGAATTTCCTAATGTTTCCCCCTACTCAACTTGAGAAACCGAAAGTGTGAGGACTAGCCTCTAGCTGGAATGATATTTTTTTTTTCTGCTTGGAGTATTAAGGGAAGAAGTGGGAGGAATTGTTGAGTGAAATTTTGTTCTGTGAAATGCAGATATTGCTTTGGAATTTTACTATGCCTTTATCTAAGTCAAATAAATCATTTGTTTTACTATGCCCATTGAGGCACTGAGTAACTGAAAATGAGACTGGGATCTGGAAAGAATAGGAAGGATCAGTAGATGGAGCCTGAGACATGACTGACATATCATAACTGATGCATATTCCTAGGCAAAGGGCCTAGATTTGATAATAAGGGTCATAATGTTAGGCAACTGATAGTCTCTTGCCACACGTTCCTGAATGATGTATGACCAATCTCTTAGCATTAGAATCTCTTAGCTTAATGAACCCACCAACCCAATCCCCAATACTGGGTCTTCTCCACCATCCAGTTTCTCCCTTCTCATACCTACACTGTTGAACATTGTTGGAGAACCTCACAAAACCGTCACCTGGATCCACTGAAAATCCTTGCTAAATAACTAGCCGAAATCTCACTGCTGATCAATAATTTTTTTGTGCTTTTTCCTTTAGTGTCCATCTTCTATTTCATAAAGTTTGTTTCAGACATTTCCTATTCGCTTCTAGACACCAGTTCTAACCTTGATGTCTCAGCAGAAATTCATTTGTTATTTTCCTGAAAAAAAAATTAAAGCAGTCTAATTAATTTACTCTTGGATCTCCATCACACCTAAAGAGTTCCCTGTACTTCCCATTCTTAGGTCTGTTTTTCATGTGTCTAAGAAACAGGAGCACCTCCTCCTTTCCAGTGCTAAACCCACCACTTGTGATTTGGCTTCTATCACTTCCTTGCTCTTCTGAGAATTTTTTCCCCAAGTTTCTTCTCTTTCATTGGCTCCTGCCCCTTTGACTATGTCAGAGTCCTCTTGTTTAATTTATTTTTAAGTTTTTCTTCCACTTGGGTATTTTTTTAAGCTAACATTCCACTTCCCTTCTCTTTGCTGTCAACAAACAGATTTCTTAACAGATACTCCTCCATAACCATTCAGCTTGTCAAGGTTCATTCTTAGCTTTAGTGCTTTTAGTTTTAGGCTTAACAGAATCCTGCCAGTTTAAAAATTAATATCCCATTGTCTGCCCAGATTTCCATTTTCTGTGTCTTTTCCTGTACCAACTCGTCCTTTGTGTCTGTGTCCTGTACTTTGGACAGGCCAGCCTTTCCATGCTTGTCAGATTTGTTTCTCTTTGCTCTCCTTCCAGAAGGGTCATATAATTAATTGTTAATAGTAATGAGGTATATATCCTTTAAGCTTAGCCAGATGTACTAACACTGCATACTAAACCACAATGTATATTTGGCAGGAAGTTCTGATCCTTTCCATGTTGACTTTATTTACATTGTTACTTTTATGTATATACACATTCTTTGTCCTTAGTTTTCTTCACTCTGCTTCATTTCCTTTAAATAATTCCATGTTTCTCTGAATTCTTCATATTTCTCATTCCTTAAAGCATAGTTGTATTCCAACATATTCATATAGCATAATGTGCAGTCATTCTTCTCTTTGGGGTACATATTTCATTTCTAAATAATGCTACAATTAACATTTTGTAATGGATTTTTCTGACTTTCTATAACCAACTTGAAACAGTCGTGGGATTCTAAAGGTGAAATATATTAACCATTTATTGTTTTTACATATTTTAAATCATATTACAAAATAATTCAATTCACCATTCCAACTGCTGTGAATTAATATACTTGTCTTCTTACAGACCATCCAGTGATGACTTTCCCCATCTTTTAGCAACCTTTGTAGCTTAATATGAATGAGATAGTATTTAAAGATAATTTTAATTTGATTCTTTAATCATTTGTTATTTTAAACATTTTAGATGCTAACCATTCATGTCTTTGGATCACTTAAGTATTGGAGAATAGCTCTTAATCACGTATTCATGTTGATTTCTGGTTGGTTTCAGATGTTTGGCTTCTAGCATAGATAACCCACATCCCCACCAATAAAAACAATCATTTTATTTGTGGAAAAAATTATAAATCAAGATTTTTCCATTTTGTTTATATCTTGTCAAATTATTAATTTGTTCTCTATCCATGACTGTAAGTTTTATATAACCTTCCATCTTTCTCTAACATTTATAGTGTTTTTAAATGCTGACCATTTAGACATTTGGAATTCATTGTGCCTATAAGTATGAGATACTGAATTAAATACACTTTTCACCAGTATCCTTTCCAGTTTTCCCAGTTTTTGTCAAATAAGCATTTTCCCCCAGTTCCTTTGTGTTCTTGAATTCATTGAACACTATACTGCTATGCATACTTGCTTCTGAAATAACTTTCTGGTCTAATCTAACAATCATCTACTCTATTGTCTTACCTAATACCAAATAATTTTGGTAATTATCATTTCATAATATAATTTGAGATCTGATAATGCCAATACACCCTGCTTCCTATTTTATTTCATTATATTTCTTAATACTCTTTATTGTTTTATTTATTGTTTTTTTTATTTTAAACCCTTAACTTCTATGTATTGGCTCCTAGTTAGAAGAGTGGTAAGGGTGGGCAATGGGGGTCAAGTGACTTGCCCAGGGTCACACAGCTGGGAAGTGTCTGAGGCCAGATTTGAACCTAGGACCTCCCGTCTCTAGGCCTGACTCTCAATCCACTGAGCTACCCAGCTGCCCCCTCTTTATTCTTTATTTTACTACGTGACTTATTTCATCCTACTTGATAACTTTATTGAGCATCCCTTTGGTCCTGGAATATCACTAAATTTGTAGGTTTTTAGAAAGCATCATTACTTTTACCATGATGACATTGCTTAGCCTTGAATATTGAATCTCTCTCCAATTATTGTATTCTATTATTTCTATAAAATTGTTTAGTAGTCATATTTCTAAAGTCCCATATGTGTCCTGGTAAGTTTATTCCTTTAGATTTAATATATTATATTGTTTTCTTAAATGCAATTTCTCTTCTTAAATCTTCCTCCTGGGTTTTACTGGTAAAAAAAAGAAAGGTTTGTGATTTTATTTTTTTTCGTGCTCTATTTTACTGAAATTATTGTCTCAATTAATTTTCTTTTCTTTTATAAATAACTCTTACTTTCTGTTTTAGAGTAGAGAAAAAGAATTGGTTCCAAGGCAGAAGAAGAGTAAGGGCTAGGCAGCTAGAGTTAAGTGGCTTGCCCAGGGTTACACAACTAGGAAGTGTCTAAGGCCAAATTTGAATTCAGAACTTCCTATCTCCCTGCCTGGCTCTCTAGCCACTGAGCCACTTCATGGCCCCTCAATTTACTTTCCCCTGGGGTCTCTGGCTGTCTCTCAATAAGCAAAAAATTGTCTGCAACTAGAGATAATAATACCATCTGTACCTATTGGTCCCTGTTTCTTTTTTTCTTGTGTGTGTTCTATTGTCGTCAGATAATTCTTGTAAAGCATTTTGCAAACCTTAAAAGGCTACTAATTATTGTTATCATTATCACTTTGATTGTGATGATGATAATGATGTCAAAAAGAAATGAAGACAATTGGCATCCATCTTCTACCCTAATCTGATGAGGGAAAGCTTTCTTGGTTGGATGAATCACTTCACCTGCCTGCTTCATGTTCCTTATCTATAAAATGAGGGTAATAATAGCACTACAGGGTTTTGTAAAGAAAAAACGAGATAGTATTTGTAAAGTATCCTACAAACCTATGAAGTGCTACATAAACACTAGCTATTCTAATTAATTTTACATAGATACTTTGGGTCACAATGAAGGTTATTTTCTAGCTAAATGCTTTTAATGTTTCTAACATACACAAGTATTTTATTTTCCTAAAGGCTTCA
Organism: Gracilinanus agilis; assembly: GCF_016433145.1. NCBI lineage: Eukaryota > Metazoa > Chordata > Mammalia > Didelphimorphia > Didelphidae > Gracilinanus > Gracilinanus agilis. The sequence continues at coordinate 243,892,532 of NC_058135.1, forward strand.
AGGGAACAAAAATCTAAAATAGCAAAAGAAATAATTTAAAAAGTAATAGCTAGAAAGTTTCTATGAGACTAGAAGTTTTAGAAAACAAATTGTATTATAAATCAGCAATCTTGGGGTTTTGGCTACAAAAGATCACTCTAATGTAGATAAGAATAATATGGGAATAAGTTTTGAACAATGATACATGTATAATCCAGTTGAACTGCTTGTTAGCTCCGGGAGGGAAGAGGGAAGAGGGATGGGGAAAATCATGAATCATGTAACCAAGGAAAAATATTCTTAATTGACCAATTAAAATAAAAAAATAAATCAGCAATCTTTAAAACTATTTGTAGAAGGGGCAGGAGTACAATTAGGTGACTCAGTGGATTGAGAGCCAGGCCTAGAGATGGGAGGTCCTGAATTTAAATCTGGTCTCAGACCCTTCCTAGCTGTGTGACCCTGGGCAAGTCACTTAACCCCCATTGCCTAGCCCATATGGCTCTTTTGCCTTGGAACTAATACATAGTATTGATTCTAAGATGGAAGGTAAGAGTTATATTTTTTCATAAAAAGAAAACTATTTGGTACTGGTTAAAAATTGAAAAGTAGACCAATGAAACAGACTAGATAAGGAAGAGTTAGAAGTAATTGAACTCAAATAACTCAGTTTAGAGTAAATTAGGAAACAAAACTTACATGGGAAAGGACACCCTATTTGATGGGAATTACTAAGAAAACTGGAAAGCATCCTTCAGAAATTAGATTTAGACCAACATATTAGATCCCTCACTTCTATAAACTTAAAATGGATATGCCAAGGGGCAGCTGGGTAGCTCAGTGGATTGAGAGCCAGGCCTAGAGACGGGAGGTCCTAGGTTCAAATCCGGCCTCAGACACTTCCCAGCTGTGTGACCCTGGGCAAGTCACTTGATCCCCATTGCCTACCCTTACCACTCTTCCACCTATAAATCAATACACAGAAGTTAAGGGTTTAAAATTTAAAAAAAAAATCAAATAAATAAATAAAGAAGTAATACTATAATAGCTAACATTTAAAAAAAAATGGATATGCCAACTCAATATTAACTATCATACAGAAAAAAAATTAGAAGAGAATCAGAACAGGTACCTTTCACAACTTTGGGCAGAGGTTGAATTCTTAAACAAACAGGAAATAGAGGAGGATAAAATGGGTAATTTTGGTTATATAAAATTGAAAATTTTTATATAATTTATATATAAGTATATATATATATATATATATATAACCACTTTTATATGGACAAGATTAATGCAGCCAGGATAAAAAGGGAAAGAGCTGAGTATGAAAACATTTTTTATCAAATATCTCAGATAATAGCCCAACATATAAGATATATAAGCAAGTGACAGAAATATATTAAATCAAAAGTCATTTCTTAATAGACAAGTGGTCAAAAGAAAGGAACAAAGTTTTCCCCAAATTAAGAACTATTAAAAAAAACATATCAAAGAGTGCTCCAACTCATTAATAATAGAAATACAAATAAAAAACTCTGAAGTTTTACCTTACCCAACAATTTGTCAGAGATGACAAAAGATGGAAATTATCAGTGCTGGAGGGAGTCACTGAAAGATGGGTCAAATAATGCACTCTTGTTGGAGCCATGAATTGTTCTTTCCATTCTGAAATGCAACTTGGAAAATTCCATTACATTCACATGTGTTCAGCCAATCCCCATTTATTGAACGTAATGTTTTTCTGTTTCTTCTTTCTTCACTTTCCATTAGTCCATATAAGATATCTTCTATGTCTCTGGTCATAGTATTTACTATTTCTTACAGCACAATGATCCACTGCATTTACCTATCAAAACTTGTTTGGCCATTCCTCCAAACAATGGGCATCTACTTTGTTTCTAATGCTTTGCTACCACAAAAGTACTGCCATAAATGTTTTGAAGTCTGTCAGGCCTCTCTTCTAGTCATTGAGTTCATTGAGGTACTGACCTAGCAGTAGGATGTCTGGATCAAAGAAATATGGACATTTGAATCACTTTGTCAGCATAATTCCAAATTAAAATCGAATTGACTGAAGCTCAGAAATACAAGTCACTGCCAAAGTGGGATTCATGAGCCATAGGACATTAGAACTACTGATAACTTCAGTCATATTGGAATTCTTATATGGTGCTATAATAGTAGAGGGTATAAAAATATTAGTCATACTGGCTCCAATGAGAATTTATGAAAAGAGCTTCCTAAATTTTAAAGCATTCTAAAAGTTAGCTGTTATTATTATTTGCTATCTATACCTTCTGTTCACCTTATCTGCCACGGTCACCTCTGAATCTTTTTCCATTAGGATGCTTATGTGTACTTTCCTAGGGCCATGTAAAAATTTTTGATCCCCTCTATAGAAAGCCACAATGGATGTGGAGAAATTAAAGCAACATATGTGATCAAGATCACGTCAGGGCATGAAGACAGAGGAGTACACTGGACTTAGGCTTAGCAGCCTTGGGTTTCTGTGTGATCTCAGTTACTTACTAGTTTTCTGACCTTAGTGAAGGTATTTAACTTCTTTGAGCTATAGTCTTCATTTATGAAATATAGAACATGTGATGTATTTTACTTGCGTTATAGTATGGTTGTGAAGATTAAATGAAATCAGATATGTGGAATGCTTTTTAACAATAAAAAACACTCTATAAATGTAAGCTAGTGATGTTGTTGTTAAAAGAGCATAAAGAGTAAGAGTCCTCATTCTGGAAAGTTGCAATCTGAGAGAGGTTGATTGATAACTCATAAAATCATTGATTTACATGGATTTGTTCTCCCATTAGAATGTGGGAGCCTTCTTCCATTTTGAAGACTGATAGAGTCCCTTAGAAGACATTAAAAGCTAATGAGAATCAGAGGAAGGCACTTATAATGAAGACTGAAAAGCATGGCATTTAGGGATTCTGACAGGAGAAGAGGAGTCTTGGGGAGAGGGGTTCTGGAAAGTCATTTCCAAATAGTTGAAGAGTTGTCATGTACTGACATTTAAGGCTCTTTGTGATCTAGTGCCAATCTACCTTTTCCATCCTTACATTTCATAGAGTCCATGTTCCAGCCAAACACATCATGCCCTCTTCCACCACTTTGGGAGGCTCGGAATGTACTACTTATCTCCACCCACCAAAAATCCTTCCCTTTCTTCAAGACTCAGCTCAAGCAGCAACACTTCCACAAAATCTTCCTTAATCATGCTTTTCCCCAAAACTGTTCATAGGATTATAGATTTGTCCTACTTGGCCTGAGAGAGCAAAACTAATAATAATCACTAAATCTATCATTCAAATATTTATTAAGCTTACCAGTGTCAGGCACTGGCAGGAGTGCTGGGGTTAGAAAAATAAAAATGAACCAATCTCTGCCCTCAAGGGGCACAGGAAAATAATCTAGACAGAAGTATACCTAGCAAAAGCACAGAATAAAAAGTATGACTTATAGATAATCAAATTTTTAGCTGAATATAAAGAAAAACCTCCAAACAATTTTTGCATTCCCCCAAATGCCCTGCTCGACAGTGAGCTTTCTTTCTTTAAAGGTCTTTAAATAGAGACTTGATGATCAATTGTTGGGAGGAATCACATAGACTTAGAGCAGTGATTCCCAAAGTGGGCGCCACAGCACCCTGGGGGGGGGGGTGCTGCAACGATCCAGGAGGCGGTGATGGCCACAGGTGCATTTATCTTTCCTATTAATTGCTATTAAAATTTTTAAAAATTAATTTCTAGGAGCGCTAACTAATATTTTTTCTGGAAAGGGGGTAGTAGGCCAAAAAAGTTTGGGAACCATTGACTTAGAGCTAGATAGGATGCCAGAGGTCATCTAATCCCAGTGATTTGTCCAAGGTAACTCATACTGTGTTGCCATGCTGGATTCCAAAGCCAGATCCCACACCACACTATCGTAGAAAGTATTCCTTTCCCCATCTATTTCATGGACTACCTGACCTTCGAGATTCCTTCCAATTCTGAGAACCTTTGATTCTAAGTTTACAACAAATTTAGACAACTTTAGACAAGTCATTTAGTGTCTCTAGCCTCCAATTCCCCCATTCCTGTAAAAGTATAGTGTTAGACCAGTGGTTCCCAAACTTTTTTGGCCTACCGCACCCTTTCCAGAAAAAATATTACTTACAGCCCCTGAAAACTTAATTTTTTTTAAATTTTAATAGCAATTAATAGGAAAGATAAATGTACCTGTGGCCATCACCGCTTCCCTGGATGGCTGCAGCACCCACCAGGGGGCGAGAGCACCCACTTTGGGAACACAGAGAGCAATCAGGATCCATTAGAAAGAGCACTGAATTTAGAATTATATTGGCCCTTTGTTCAACTTGTACTTCTACTACTTACCACCTATATGATCTTGGGTAAATCATTTAACTTTCTTGAGTCTTAATTTCCTCATCTATAAAATGAGATAATTGGATTAGGTGGCCTCTAAGGCTCTTTCCAGCTCTTAATCTGAGATGCCATGATTCTACTCAGGAAACTTAGGATGTCTGGAGGAATGCCCCTTATAATTGAGACTCTCTGACTGGAAAAATAATCACATTTCCCAGTGTATCAAAGACAGAACTTTGCGCTGGACAAGCATGAGTGTAACCCACATGGCAGTTCATATAGTCTTTTTTTTTTTAAACCCTTAACTTCTGCATATTGACTTATAGGTGGAAGAGTAGTAAGGGTAGGCAATGGGGGTCAAGTGACTTGCCCAGGGTCACACAGCTGGGAAGTGTCTGAGGCCCGATTTGAACCTAGGACCTCTCGTCTCTAGGCCTGGCTCTCAATCCACTGAGCTACCCAGCTGCCCCCAGTTCATATAGTCTTAAGATAGTTTACCCAGAAGTCTTCATTCTTCACTTTTCTGCCTTTGTCAATTGACAGCCTCATTTGCTTCAGAAGATGAGGATGAGTCATAGTTTTACCTTGTTTGACCCACTCATTTATCTCCTTGCCTGGCCCATCAAGCAGCTTTATTTACATTACATTTGAATAAATGAGACTTGTCTTGAATAATTAGCACTTGTGACTCTTCTGTGATGGGAAGCTGGTGTTATTCTTTTCCAGAACTCCCAGCCTCCTTTACCACTGGAAAGAATCAGCAGCATTTGTCAGCAGTGTTAGGAGCAAGGATGATGGCTGTTTGTCCTGCTTACATCACCAATTATCAAGTCACAGCTTGGTCAAGCAGCTAGAGCCCTTTGTACCCAAAGCTCCTTTCAACTGCCTTCCCCCAAGCACTTGGGAGTGTGTGGGCATTTCTCTTTGTCCCAGATCTCTCTGCTCATACATACAGTCTCAGCATTTCTCCTTTATCAGTCTTCTGGACTCTAATTAACACATGCCACTGGCCTGTTGGCTGTGGAGAATGCTGTTGATGGAGCACAAAGCAAGCAGGTGGCTTTGGAAAGATGCTAGACAGTGAAAATTAGTCATTGGTTCTCTAATCAAATGTTTTAAGAAATGCTCGAGTTTTAAATTGAACTAATAAATTTTCTCAAGTACTTGGGAAACTTTGAAAACAGAAATTCATTAAAGGCCAATATGTTATGAATATTTTTAGACTTTTTTATATGAGAAGACTAAATGATGTGAAATCTTTTAATTCTTTTAAGAAAATAAGCGTAAACTATAGAAAGGGTCTAGTTAGTACAACCTTGGAAAAATGCCATATGAAGATGACTTAAGGAAATTGGAGATAGTTAGGCGAGTTTAGAGAAGCCATGTTAGCTATTTTCAAATATTTGAAGGGTCATCGGTGTGGAAAAGAGATTTGCTTTAGGGAAGGACTAAGACAAGTAGGTGAAAGTTATGGAATATACGTTTTGGACTCAATGTATTGTCCCCTTTGCCCATATTTCTTCCCCCATGATGCCTTATTTTCAGGTGTGAGTTTTTTATATGCCGTAATGAAGATGATTGCTTTTGACATCATTGCCCTATCTGATTCTCTCCTGGGATGACCCTTAAGAACGAGAGCTGTCGTGATGGGTTGAGATAAACAGATGATATTATTCTCACTTTATTGATGAAGAAATTGAACCACAGATTGGCCAAGGGATTCTCCAGGAAGTCTCATAGTGAATTACTGGCAACCTGGAGAACTGATTTCCAGTTCTCTGATTCCCTAATTCCCAGCTTTTCCATAACATGAATATGCCTGGTTGCCATACTGCACTGAGGCTGGTCATGGTTGGGGGTAAGCAAACTTTCATTCAGTAGTCACTTAGCCTTAGAGGAGCACTGCTGCTCTTACATCTTTTAGACAGCTCTAAATTCTCTATCAAGCCCATAGTCTGCACATAATTAAAGATGCTGGTGATCATAGAACAAAATTACATGAGTTTTTATTTTTTTGACAAATATTTACTAAGTGCCTACTGTGCGCCTTGTGTAGACACTACATTGAACTCTAGAGATACAGAGGCAGAACTAAAATAGTATTCCAGCAGGAATATGACATTTCCTCCATCCTACAGCCTATTCCCAGTAATTGTGCTTATTTACCAGATGTCTGAGCTAGAATAGACTTTGGGGATAATTTACTTCAATGCCTCATTTTACTGATGAGAAAACTGAGGATGCTGAAAAAGCTAAATAGGATGATTCAATGCATATTTTCTCCCAAAGATCTCTCCTGTTTTCTTCTGTTCTTCTGGTCTAGTTTAGGAAAGAGTGCTCAGTGAAGCACATTTCCTCCTGCCTTACAGGGTGGTGGGCATCCATATTGAATGAGAACATGGGTCAGCCATCAAACCTTCTCCCTAAGGGCTATGAGACAGTCTGCAAGAAGCATCTGCTTCACTTACTGAGGCTAATTCACTCTGAGTGACCATGTTTACAAAATCTCTAGGGTCACTTTTTTCAGCTTGAATTGGTTGGGGTTTGTGGTTACATCTTATGCTTCGGTGATAAGTCTAAAGGACACCAGGTCAACAGAGGCAAAGAACAAAAGGTTTGCTCCTTTCTTGGCCAGTGCTGTATATGCCACTTTCATAATTTAGAGGGAAGATTCCTCCAAAGACCAAGCAATGTTTAATTATAGACTCGTACGTTGTCGTTTTGGCAGCTCCTTAGTTGGGAATAAGTCTCTGGTCTGTCAAAAGGACTTCCTTATGTTTTCTGGGAAAGTTATAGGGGAAAGACCTGGACTGAAAAAGCAGAAAAACAGGACTTCATTTTACGCCTTCTACAGCCTATCTTAGGACAGCTAGGTGACATAGTGGATAGGGTACACAGACTTGAAGTGAGAAAGATTCATCTTCCTAAGTTCAAATCCAGCCTCAGGCACTTACTAGCTGTGTGACCCAAGGCAAGCCACTTAGACCTATTTGCCTCAGTTTTCTCCTCTGTAAAATGAGCTGGAGAAGGAAACGGCAAACAATTCCAATATCTCTGCTAGGAAGACCCAAATGAGATTATGAAGAATCAGATATGACTGAAAATGACAAAATAACAATAATACAACCTATCTAATATTCTTCAAATTGAGCAATTGGCCTCCAAATACTTATTAAGCACCTATCTTATAAAAAGAGGAATATGTTAGGCACAGGAGATACAAAGATAAAAATGAAGCAATTCCTTATTTCAAGCAGTTTATATTTAATGATAGAGACCACAGTACACCTATGTAAGTATATACAAAATATATGCCTAATAATTTTGGGAGGGAGAATATTAACACTTGTGGAAATCCAGGAAAGCCTCGTGTAAAAGGTAGTTTTGGGGAGAAGCTTTGAATGAAGCTAGGTATTCTAAAAGGTAAAGGTTAAAAGAGGAATCTAGGTATGGAGGATATCTAGTACAAGTGCATCAACAATGGAAATGGAATGTCAGGTGCAAAGAGCAAAAAGACGGCTGATTTAGTGGAACTATAGATTGTGTAAATGGAATTTTTGTGTAATTGAGGCTGGAAATGTAGACTAGAGCTAGGTATGAAAAACTTTAAATGCCAAATAGAAGTAACAAGTGAAAAAAGCGTAAGTCATACTATCCCACATCTAGAATTGAAAGAAACCCTAGGGACCAATTAGTCTATTTATTCCTCATTTTACAACTGAGAAACTTTTTTTAAATCTTATATTGAAAACTTTAAACAATACATTATAATCTAAGGCAAAAAAGGATCATTGAAGTTATTAGAATGTTTGACTTCTCTAACATACATATAACTCATAATGTTAGCATGAGGAAAGTGACTTTTAAAACTAACTTTTAAAAACTATTATTTCATTTGAATGGAATAAATAATAATAATTATATATGTAGCAGTGTTAAAGTGATAAGAGAGGCTGTTCAATCACTCTTATTTGCCCATCATCCTACTATTTACTTGTTGTCCAGAAAGTTTTCCCAGTATAGACACTTCTTCTCCACTCTGGAAAATGCTTAATAGTTTCAAAGAATCTATTATATTTGTTAGCTTTGAGCCCCCAGCCAGATACAGTGATTTCAGCAAAATACATTGCTGTTAGATCTATCTCTATCTCTTCTAATGGTATCTTGTCTTCTCAGTTACTGTCTCTCAATTGTACTCCTAATAAGTATACTCCAGCTAGAAAATGTCAGTGTTTAACACTATTTATTAAGAAAAAGTAAACATTTAGGATGAGGGTAAAAAGACACTATCATAGGTTTAGAGAAGTTTCAGAGTTCCATAAAAGAACTCAAGGAGATGAAGATATAGAATAATAGTATTGAAATCTGTAATCTGGGATGGGAATAAATCCCAACAACAAAGTTTCTTTACTAAACATATTCCCAAAGTCCTAGTCCTTTTTTAATGTGGTTGTTTCTTATTGTTCTACTCTCCCAGTAACACATGGACCTCATTTGTCTCAGTTTCCTCATCTGTAAAATGAATTGAGGAAGGGAATTGCAAATCAATCTAGTATCTTTGCCAAGAAAACCCCAAATGCGGTCACAAAGAACCAGACCCAACTGAAAATGACCAAAAAAAAACAAATGCTTTTTTCCGCTCTAGCTCTATGCATCTTATGTTTGAAGTGTGTCCTTGGATACATCTAGTTTCCTTCCTTTTAAAGGTAACTAGATGTGGCTTCATAATCACAATGTAACTTTTTTCCCCTTTCTGATTCACAAGGAATTAATTCCTACCTCATAAAGAGATCACCTGGGATTATCCATCTCTTACCATTAGTTTCACGCCTTTTTCTAAGACTCCTTTTCTCTCATTAGTTTGTGACATTTTAGGGACTACCCTCTTGCACACACATTACATTGTTTGTGGTTCCTAGAAGAAGTTATCACAAAGAACTTGAAGATGTACAAACCCAATATACCCAAAGGAAAAGAAAGGAGATTATACCTCTCCACCTTCTTTGAAGAGTTAGGAGACTCTGGATGTGGAAAATTGCAGGCAATGTTGAACTTGGCCAATGTGTCGATTAGTTTTGCAGAATTATTTTCAATCGATTTCTCTTTTATTCTTGGCTCTCTGGGGAGTTACATGTTGGGGACTGAAGATAATAGAAAAAGCAATGATGTCAATAAAAGGCTAATTTTTTAAAGGAATGAAATAATGCCAGTACAGTTAGAAAAATGCTAAAGGTCATTACATAATGTCTTCTCCTTTTCCTTAATTATTTCTGCAGGTATTCAGATATTCTTTACTAGGTTCCCATACCACCCACTACAAAGCAGCCATAAGTTCCACCTGTCGTTTTGTCAACAGTTCAGAATTTCTCCCTCTTTCCCCAACTCTAACCCAAAGAAGACCTAGAAAACCAAAACATTGGCCTCTCATTCTGTGTTCTCCCCATGATGTTTATTTTTTTAAATTCTCATCTTTATCTGGCAGCCCACACATACTGACACTGTTCCAGAGAACAACACTGTACAAGCTAGAGCACAGTGGAAACATCTGTAGAATCTTTCCAAAATATAGCAGCATGCATCCAGTGTGAATGCATGGCTGTGGCTGTGTGTATGAACACACCTCCCCATATCAGAAAAAGCAGTGCTACATTTTTCACTTAAGCTGTTGAGACTTTCCAAGGACATTTTGGACTGGAGGATTTGGAGAGAAGGAAAGAGAATGTTTAGTCTAGATAGCAGGCAGCTGTGGGCTCCTAGGTGTTGGGAGCATCCAGATCACAGTTTGCTATGCTCTTTGGGCAAGCATGCCCCATTCTGACTGACAAAGGGAGAGATTTCCCAATATGCCTTGAATCTTTGTGCAGTCTACTCTAGTTAGGGAGTTATCGACTAAAAGGACTGACTCCTCTGGCTCTGGGCAGTCAGCCCATTTTATCCTTGATTGAGATTGTTTCCTGTTTTGGAAAAAGTATGGCTCTTTTCTCCCCTTGGATCCTTTTGATCAGAGCTGTCACACTACAGAAGTTCATGAACTGGGTCTCAGAACATTGTGGAATCCTCTAGTTTAGAAGACCCAGAAACTGCTTTGGTCTGGGGCATGAATAGAGTTCTTATTGTTTTAGAAACAGTCCTTTGTTTTTGGTCATGACAGTGTACTTAAAAAAAAACCTATCATTATTCCTTTGGACTATTTTAAGAGGATTTAAAAAATTCATTTAGAATATCAATTTGTATTATTATATCAAGAATAAAGTTCATAGTAAGAGAGATTGTAGAGGCACAGGCACAAAAGGAATGAGGTTCATTATGTCCATTTTCACCTACCATGCAAATAGAGGACAGCATATTTACAAGCCCATAACTATTTACTAGTCCAAGGTCTGCACAGGAGGTACATGTGTGGCCAAGTCAGTGAAATCATCTGGTCCCAATCCTTTAATTTTAGAGAGAAGAGAGTGAGACTGAGATAGATTAAGTGATTTGCCCAATATAACCCAGATAATAATAATAATAATAATAATAGCAATAATCATAAATTAGACATCATGTTATACTCAATAAATGGTCTGGTTTTGGAGCTGGAAAAACCTGAGTTCAATTCCTGCTTCAGACGTTTACTGGCTGAGTGATCATGGGTAAGTGACTTCATTTAATGCCTTCTCTCTGTTATTATTTCCAGTTTATCCTGAAGATAGCCTGTCTGTACATAGTTGTTTGCATGCTGTTTCCCCCTGTTAGATTTTGAACTTCTTGAAAATAGGGACTATAATTGACCCCTTATTATATTCCCTAGTACTTAGCACAGTGCCTGGTACATAGTAGGCACTTAAATGTTTACAGTTGGACTAGTTTTCAGGAAATCTCAATTATAGAGTGTCCAATCCATTTTGTTGGGAAGAGTTTCAACACCAGGAGTAACTCTGCATGGATGAATCACATGTGTAGACTCAAATGAACAATTAAAAGCTGACATTTTTTAAAAAACAGAGTTATATTTACAAAACTCTTAATTAATTTATTGAATCTCATAAATGATAGAGCAGAGACTTGAAATCAGAACTTCCGCTCCTTTGTCTTTTGCACACACCAAGTAATTGCATATAACCTTTAGATGAAAAGTTATATCCACTGAGGCAGCACAGTGGATAAAGCACCAGTCCTGGAATCAGGAGGACCTGACTCAAATCCCGGCTTCTGACACTTCCTAGCAATGTGATCCTGGGAAAGTCACTTAATCCTGATTGCCCAGTCATCTTAGAATTGTTACTAAGACAGAAAGTAAGGGTTGTTGTTTTTTAAAAACTATCTACTGCCCCACTTGGTACAAGCACACAGTTCACTGCCTCTAGAATACAGAGCCGATATTGACCCACTATCCCTGGAAAATCTCAAATCTTGAGGGATTTTTTCCTTTGTGGAGGTAATAAAAATAATAATAATTGCTCATGTTTATATAATACTTCAAGGGTTGGTGAAATGTCCATGTTACACCATTTGATCCCCATGATTTATGTTGTAAGGGCTATTGCTGTCATTCCCATTTATTAGATGAGGAAATGAGGCTTAAAGAGGTTAAGTGATTTGTCCAGGGTCATAAAACTAGTCAGGCAGTGTCCTACACAGAATTCAGACTCCTAACTCTTGGGTCCAGCTTCCTCTCTACTCTATACCACCTACCACTTACTATTGCAGGTCAAACTCCAACAAATGACAAGAATCTGGACTAATTCCTCTGGATATTATTCAGAGCAGGCTATTAGTCGAAGCTCCGAGAGTTTGTATATGAGTATGTTTTGTTTTTATGTTTTCTTCTGTGATGCTGAGCCATCTGTCCTTTCATTTGGTTCTCTGGGTGACATGTATTGGCATTCTGTGAAGTCAACAAGTATTTATTGAGCATTTCCTAGACACCAAGCCCCTGTTCAAGGCATTTGGAGTTACTAAAGAAAAAGACATCATCTTCATCCTTGAAAACTCCAGAAAACATGGCCAACACATACGATACTGCCTGATCAATTTAGATAGTAATGCATAATGGCATATATCCAGGAACTAAGCCATCCTACTGGAATTCAGAGAAGAGACGTCAGAGAGGGCTGGAGCAGATGAGAAGGAGCGGGGCTTGTGTGTGACTCAGAGACGATTAATAATAAAAATAGCTAACATTTGTACAGCATCTACTATGTACTAGGTTCTGTGCTAAGTGCTTTATAAATAAAATTATTTTAATTAATCCTTACAACAATTCTTGGAAATAGGTGTTATTAATATCCCTATTTTACAGATGAGAAAACAGAGGCAAATAGAGGTTAAGCGATTTGCCCAGAGTCACACAGCTAGTAAGTGTCTGGGACCAAATTTGAACTCAAGTCTTCCTGACTCTAGGTCTGACACTCTATCCACTGCACCCCCTAGCAAATATAAACATGAATGGAGTGAACTGTAACAAAGTTGTATTTCTATTGACTCCATTCTCTTACATATTATTGGGGGGTTGAGGGGTAAATAACCTGAAAGCATTGATGGCATACTTTTATAATTTGTAAATGATATAAAGCTGGGAGGGATATCAGTCCACTGAGTTACAAAATTGGAATAGAGAAAGTTCTCCAAAAGATCAAGTGGAAGACCAAATTAGTGATTTTGATAGAGATTTAAGAGTGGGTAACCTAGTTGTTCATTTGAGGGCATGAGAGTAAATGATATTACCAACAGAGAATACAGAAAGTGTCAAGAAGAAAGACCACCATTAAAAATTGGAAAAGAGAACAGAGACCACAGAGGCAAGTTTATAGGGTCAAGAAGAGAACCAGGAGAGTGGGGTATCTTGAAAGGCAAAGGATTGAGAACAGAAAGGGATGACTAATTGTACCAGATACTAGAGTGAAATAAAACAGAATGAAGAATGAGAAACGACCACTTGATTTAGTGATAACGTTACCATTGGTTACCTTGGAGAGGACAATTTCAGAAGAGTGGTCAGTAAAGATGGAAGCCTGGTTTCAAGAGACTTGAGTTGTTGAGAAAGTAGAGAAAATCAGACATCCATTACTCTTTGAAAAAGAATATTCAATGGGTAGAATCAGGAGAGACATGGGTTTGTGTGACTGTGGGCAAGTCCTTCATAATCTCTGTGCCTCAGTTTTCTCTTCTGAAAAATGGGGACAATCTCTTTTTAGCATTTACTTCACAGGTTGTTTATTTGATTCTAATGAGATTGTAAAGTGCCTTGTAAACTTTCATAGGCAATATAAATGTCAGCTACTTTTTATTAGATGAAGTGATGAAATAAAGAATGTGAAGCATATATCAAATGAGGTTGAGGGTCCAGGAAAGGTGTGTTTGGTATTGAGAGAGCCAGGGCATTTTGTAGGTCACTAGGAATGAATATGGGAAGGAGAGATTAGAGATGCCTGATTAAGGACCTAGAGGAGGTTGGAAAGAGAGTTTTTGGATCAAGGGCAAATGAAAATGGCTTAGCCTAGAGAAGAGGGGGTAATTTTCCCCCCTCAAAAATAGGAAGAAAGAAAATAGGACCATAGATTTAGGGGTAGAATGGACCCTAAAAGCCATTAAGTTAACTCTCTTCCCTTATAAGTGAGAAAACTGAGGACCAGAAAGGTTGTGATTCTCCCCAGCGTCATTCAGCTAGTGTCTGAGGCAATAATTGGAATGAGGTCTTTCTTTCTGACTCAGTGGTTAGCACTCTATCCACTGCACCAAAGACAGAAAACTTGAAGAATGGATGAAAAATGAGATTTGAATAAACTCATATGGCTGGCCTAGATCTTCCTGAAAATGAATTTGGTCTATATCCAATACAGGAAAGAGACCCCTGTGACTAGGTCAGAGGATGATGTGGAGGAAGCATGGGAGTTCAGGAATTATGGAATCAGTAAATTGGGACCAGTTTATAGAGGGCTTTGATGTCAGACTGGGGAGTTTGGAATTCATCTTCGTGGACACTAAGTGTTCCATTGTGGGCTTTTGAACAGAGAAATGATACTGTCTGTAATGGATTATGGATTCCGAGCTGGAAGAAGCCTTGGAAGTAAATTAGTACAACCTGCTCATTTTCCAGGTGAGGAAACCTGAATGCAGAGATGAAGTGCCTTGCCCGAAGTCACACAGTGAATAAGTAGCACAGTGAGTAGTACCTTAGGCAGAACTCAAATTTCTGACTTCAGTCCAGCACTCAATCCATTCAAACCTGGATCTTCTCACTCCCTAGCCACATTTTTTACATTTATACCATGACATAAGTGGCACCTTCGTAAGGTTCATCTGGCAGAAATTGAGGGAGGAAGCTTTCAAGGCAGGCTGGGATTAGGTGGTCAGTCTCTGTTTGGTTTTAGCAGAATTAAATCGAATCCCTCTTCTGCATAGCTTCTTTCTCAAGGGTTCCTGGAGCTGTGAAACAGGGCTTTCCTCTGTCAAAGCTTCCTGAACCATGAAGGATCAAACATGCCCAGCCTTGACTTTATTATGACCATCCTTTCATTCACCTCACTGGGCTAAGAGGAACAGCAATCTGCAGCTTGTCTTTTATTAGGTCTGGCTCTTTGGTTCTTTTTGCCCTGTTTATTTGGAATTGCTTTTGCAGGCCTGTGGTGGAGCCTTTTCCTCATACCTGCATCCAATGGACAACGTGTTCCTTTTCTGGGAAATGGAAGCCGAGCAATGTTCAGACTCCTCACTCGGCAAACAGCGGTGCACACAGAGGCAGGAGGCTTCTAGTGGAAACCGGCTCTGTTTTGCCAGGAGAAAGTCTTAAATCGTGGGAGAGACAGCTATATGACTTGAGGTATCCGACACAACCTAGAGCACTGTCAGCATCACCCTGTATCCCACTGGAAGCAGAGCATTCGTTTCCTAGAGCCACTATTCCTCTTTCCCTCCCTGTCACAACCCTAGATTGCCACTGCAAAGAAAAGAAACTAGAGTCAACTAGAAAAAGGAGGAGTTTTGTGGGTTTTTTCTGGAGGGGGGCAGAGGAGTTACAAGGAGCCAAAAAAGGGAGTTTGGAAGGAGGAAGTGATGTTTGGAGGGTGTGGGACATTAAGTACTCTCAATGTGGAGAGGCACCAAAGTGTTTTTCTTGGACTGTGCAAAAAGGCAGCATTGAAAATGGAGAAGTAGTTGTTTTAGGGAGCCTGGCAGAGAAGTGGCTGCCTCTCTCACCTCCTCTTGGGCTGGTTTTACATGTTCCCATTTGAAAGTACAGTTCTGGTTTTTAATTTTTTCAATGTGATTTCATGATAGTCTGTCCTCACTCTTGACACAGGGTAGGAGTCCTGAACCTTCTTTTGCCATGGTCATTCTTAGACAATGAAGGCTCCCTCCTGGATCCCTTCTCATAGCAATATTATTAAGTGCAAAAAAAAAGACATGGACTACAAAGGAAAACAATTATACTGAACTATGGTTATCCCTTCTTATAGTAATATTATTAAGTATAAAAAAGACATGGATTACAAAGGAAAACAATTATATTGGACTATGGTTATCCCTTCTCATAGTAATATTATTAAGTATAAACAAAGACATGGACTACAAAGGAAAACAATTATATTGAACTATGTTTATAAAAATATTAAAAAGACAAATTGATGGACCCCATATTAAGAGCCGAGGTCAAGATGGCGACTCAGTAGTAACGAAAGCAGGAACTGCTCTGAGAATCCTTCCAAAGAACCTAGGTCATAAGACCTGTGCTTATTCCATATTTCCCCTACCCTCCATTGTCCTAACATCAAGGAAGATGGTAGTGCTTTTTGTTTTGTTTTAAAGATGAATTTGAGGCCACAGTGAGGAAAAAATAGTTTTTGATCCAATGAAAAGGAACGTGATATAAAAGACACTGGCTTTGGAATCAGATAATCCTGGTTCAAAGCTCAATTCTTCAATGAACTACCCATATACCCATACCTTAGGTAAATCATGTTTAGCCTCAGTTCCTCATCTGCAAAATGGCAAGGTTGGATTAGGTAAAGTCCAAAGTCTTTTCTAGTCCAAATCTCTTATGAATTTTTTTAAAAAAGCATTTTTACAGATATTGTGGGTACAAAGCCAAGAATGAAGCAGTATTTGCCCTCAAGGAGCTTAAAATCTACTAGGAGTAAATAATATGTATTCAAACAGGTAAATAATGAGTAATTTCAAGGGCCTGCATGCTAACATTGAAAGTCCTATCATTTGTGTCTGTTATAGCCTCTTCACATCTAGGCATGCTAAAATGCCTTTTTCAGCTCCAGGGCTCAGACCAGAGAGATAGGTGATGGTGTAATGGGCTGCTTTGTCAAGAAGTTTGGGGAACCATTACTGTTGCCAAGGCCCCTGAGGATAGGGGGACAGAGGGTTGTAGTTGGAGGTCTAGTGAGATCTATTGCCAAAAGTTTACTTTCTGGCTTGTGTCTTGACTAGTTTTTGCAATTTATGGGAAGAGATCTCTGCATGATAAAAAGTACATTTATGCTGCAAGACTCTTAATTAGCTATCTTCTTGCATAATTTTTTTCCATCCTTTACATACTATCTGTCACTGGGAAAGATCAATTGTAATTGTCTATCTCTCTCCTTGTGTGCTTAATTTAAAATTGTGCCAGTGGGTCTACCCCTCCTTCTCCTACCCTTCTTTCTCCTTTTCCTGGGTCTCATATCTACCAGGGTGAATACTAGCTAAAAAAGATTTTTTTTTCATTTTCCCCTTCTCCCAAAAAAATCTATGATGGCAAACTGAGAGTGCTTTTATTAGGTTCAGTACTTGCCAGACTGACTGGTGACCTCAATACTTGAATGTGGTTTTCTGCTCGTTTAGTTTGCCCATAGTTACTCAAGGACTCATAAACAATTTTTAGATGACCTAGGACCTAGCCTTACCTTTTATTTTGCCTTCATGCTTTTTGGTTTCTTCCATTGCTGGGTAAAAATCTATGCCCCAAAATGATGTAAGCAAACAAGGCTTATAAAAATCTATGAAGTTAATTTCATTTCCTGTCATAATTCTATAGCATATAATTAAAGAGATGGTAAATGAACCTCTAGAGAAGGAAGCAGTGATTTTAAAGGGCCAATATAGCATCAACAAAGCTGGTCATACTTTATTTCCTTCTTTGACAAGGTAAATTTAAACTGGTAAATCAGAGGAATTTCATAGCTTTCATTTACCTGAGAATAAATTCTTTAACATTTAAAATTCTAAAACATTTAAAATTCTTTAACAAAGAATTTGTGAAAAAAATCACATGCCATTCTTATGCAAGATTGGAAAGATAGGGGGTAGGTGATGATACAAAATATTTTAAATGGCAGGACCAAAAAAGTAGTCACTAATTGTCACTTCTGACTTGAAAGTATCTCTCCAAGTGAAGTGCTATGCGTAGGCTTGTGTTATTTAATATTCGTATCAATGATTTGGATAATCATTGGATAAATGGTTGAATAAAAATATTTAGTTGTAGTTGGATAAGGGCACAGATACCATGCCTATCAAACATGCAGGTGCCACAGAATTAAGAGGGACAACTAAAGCACCTGATGACAAAATCCAGACATTCTTGACAGGCTTGAATATTGGCCTAAACCAAATAAGATGAAATTCAATAGAAATAAATGTAATATCTCATACTTTAGCCAAAATATTCTACTTTCCAAGTACAGGAAAGAAGATGCATAGCTAGAAAGCAATTTGTCTGAAAAAGATTTATGAGTTTTAATGAATTATGAACCTACCAATGTCAGTCAATTGTCTGGTATGTCTGCCAAAAAAAGCTAATGTCATTTTGAGTTAGGTTAAGAGGATAGATTCCAAAAAGAAGTGATTGCTCTTTTGTCCTCTGCTCTTTTCAGACACTGGTATGATGTTAGTTCTTGATGCTACCATTTAAGAAGGGTGTTGATAAGCTGGAGAGTAGCCAGAAGAAGGCAACTAGAATAGCGAAGGGTCTCAAGATTGTGTCCTATTGGGATCATTTGAACAATCTAAGACTATTTAGACTAGAAAAGAAGAGACTCTAGGGAACACAAAAGGTGTATGTGAAGGACTAATATGAAAGGGACATACTGCATTTGCTTTATTTGACCCCAGAGGGGATAATCAGGAGAAATGGGCAGGAGATACAGAAATAATTTATAGACTTGAGAAGAGGGAAAGCTTTTCAACAATTAGAGTTGCTCTAAAGTTGAATAATGGGCTACCTTGAGAAGTGGTTGTCACCGTTGCTCAGGTATGTTCTTTATCTATGGGTTGGACTAGATGGTGATCTCTGCTGAGTTCTCTTCTAGCTATGAAGTTCTCTGATTCTGTGAAAGAAAAGGGAATATGAACTCTGCATCTGATGCAAGTTAGAGCAAAGAGGACAGTGAAGTGTTTTGCTACAGTGAGGAAGTTGGCTCTCTCTAGATTTCTCCATTACTTTATGACAAAAGATTTGGTTATATTTTCCTGGAGAGTACTCATAGTGTCCAAGAAACCAAATACATATGAAATCTCAGTCACGGTGGCAGTCAAATATTAGAGAACATCTGGATGTTGTAAACAAGGTTTTCCCAGAAAAGAAAAAATTCTCAGTGATCTACCCATTTGTGGTAAACTAAGTCATAATATCACTTATGGTGATTGGAGTTTTGCTTGAAATTTGGTTTATTAAAGTATCTATTTTTAGAGGATTTTTGCCTGAGAAAGGACAGTCCGATGGGAATGCTAGGTATCAAATTAAATCCATTAGTCGAGTAGTCAGATGTAATTATTAATACCGAATTCCATCCCCAAGCAATAGAATCTCACCAGTGTCTCTTCAAGTACTCAGACCTTCCAGGAGATCTGTGATCACACTGATCTAAGTGCTCCCTTCAAAGATGCAAGAACATACATCATTCATTTCTACCCATCTGCTGTAACGCTTGTCCTTGTTTTACCTCCACATTCTGGGAGACTTCCTGACTGAAGGAGATTTATTTTTTAATTATATTTTATTTTTTTATTGATTAAGAAAAATTTTCCATGGTTACATGATTCATATTTTTCCCTCCCATCCTTCCATCCCCCTCCCCAAGCCAACAATTCCACTGGGTTTTACAAGTGTCCCTGATCAACACCTATTTCCATATTATTGATATTTGCACTAGGGTGATCGTTTAGAGTCTATATCCCCATTCACATCCCCATTGAACCATGTGATCAAGCAGTTGTTTTTCTTCTGTGTTTCTACTCCCACAGTTCTTTCTCTGAATGTGGATAGTTTTCTTTCTAATAAGTCTCTCAGAATTGTCCTGGGTCATTGCATTGCTGCCAGTACAGAAGT
Organism: Gracilinanus agilis; assembly: GCF_016433145.1. Taxonomy (NCBI): domain Eukaryota; kingdom Metazoa; phylum Chordata; class Mammalia; order Didelphimorphia; family Didelphidae; genus Gracilinanus; species Gracilinanus agilis. The sequence goes on from NC_058135.1 coordinate 243,912,194, forward strand.
CCATTACATTGGATTGTGCCATAGTGTATCCATCTCTGTGTACAATGTTCTCCTGGTTCTGCTCCTTTCACTCTGCATCAATTCCTGGAAGTCATTCCAGTTGACATGGAATTCCTCCAGTTTATTATTCCTTTGAGCACAATAGTATTCCATCACCAACATATACCACAATTTGTCCAGCCATTCCCCAATCGAAGGGCATCCCATCATTTTCCATTTTTTTGCCACCACAAAGAGCGTGGCTATTAATATTTTTGTACAAGTCTTTCTGAAGGAGATTTAACAACTTATTACAAGAAGTATAAAACCTTACCCAAGAAATGGACTTCTTGAAAATGACAATGGACCAAATAGAAGTTAATAACCCCATGACACAAGAAATACCAAAATGAAGTAACAAAGGTTAACCCCAGCATAGAACTACCACTGAGAATCAGCGATATTCATGGATATTGCATTCACCATCCCTTGCTAGGGAAACTAGAAAACCTATTGAGAGAAACAAAGCCATCCCACCAATACCTGTTACCTTGATGGAGCCTATGACTAACTAGGGTCTGTAGACTTGACCTCCATCTTTCTTCTCATTTTCTTTCCCATCCACAGATCAAAGATGGCTGATACTTTCTCCTCAAAGAATATTCTTGGGCCCGTACAGGGAGGGCAGACTTGTTTTTGAGGCAAGTGATGACTTGACTAAACCCTCAGGGCTTCTGGCAGGGAATGTTGGATTATGTCTTTGCAGACAAAGAGAAGAGGTCATTGGTGTTTGTATTCCAGGGTCTTGAGCCCTGCCAGCAAAGGCCTGTGGTAGCACCCACAGGCCTGCCAAATTGCTTTTCCCCCTTCTTCTTGCCAGCAGAAGGCAGAGCCTGACAACCAGGGCTGGTCAGCAGTTCCTTGTGGTTTTGGAAAAGTTTTTGTCTGCTCTGGTCACGGTTTCTCTGAGGAAAACCTGACCTGACTGTAGAATGTTTATTTGTGAATAGTCTAAGGTAGCCTTGAGAACCATCTCTGACTGACAGGGCTTGGACCACAAAGAAACTTAATAAGCTCTTTTCTCCCCTTCCCTTGGGCCCCTGTCTGTAGGAGGAATCCTGAATGAGCTTGCTAAGGGGCAAGTAATTAAGGTTACTAGATTTCAGATATGTCAGCCTAGTGAATCTTGGGAGCTTAGGGGTGTCAGAGTCCCTGCATCCAGTCTAAGAAATGTCGATGGAGGCAGATAAGAGGACTATAGCCAATGACTGCATTTATGGCCGTGGGCAACTCATTTAGCTTCTCTGGCCTCAGCTTCCTCATCTGTCAAGAGGAGTGGGTTGAGAGAGATCTCAAAGATCCATTCTGTCTGTATCTAAATCCTCTAATTTATTCTGACTGAAGTCCTTTCAAGCTCTAAATCCTACAAATTCTGGACTAAAAAGAGAATCAATTAGGAGATCTCGATGGGACAAACCAAAAAATTCCTCTGGAAAATAGAAATAATGGAATGATCTAGGTTATGGGCTTATTAGGGAAATAGGATTTCCTGGAACAAGGAAAGAAATGCATTGGAAATGGGAATCAGTCAACAGACATTTATTAAAAATTTACTATGTGCCAGGCATAATGCTATATATTAGGGAAACATATATAAAATTAACATAGTCCCTGACCTCTGGAAGCTTACATTCTACTAGTGATGAATATGTATGAAAATCACTTATTAAATACTGTATAAATGGTGGTGGAAAAGATTCATGAGACCCATGTAATTTTCAAAGACTAAATTGAATTTTTGCAGGTCTATTTAAAAGGAAAAAAAACTCATTTCATCGGCAACCTTTAAAGTTCTTTTTACTCTTGATCATCATGAAGACTTTTATTCATTTATATTGCTCAGGATTTCATGTACATAGGACAGAGTTCTCAGTTTCACTTCAAAAGACTAAATTTAAAAGTTTGAATCTGAGATATTACAGATTTTGTGATTGTTGTTCAGACATTTCAAGTCATGTCCAGTTCTTCATGACTCCATTTAGGATCTTTGCTAAGAAAAGCTTAAATAATGTCACAAAGAGTTGGACACAACTTAAATGCCAGAATAACAGTGATGTAGGACAACAGCAGGGCAAGTATCAGGCTTCTTTTGCCTTTTGCACAAATGAAAATGGGTTACATTGATTCATCCACTAGGTCCCTCTTGCAGCCAATGGCGTGCATTTGTGAAATAGAGTACAGTCCATCACCAAAGAACAAATTACTTAAAAATTGGTGAATATTAAATTAAAATTAGCATTACTCAGCTGGAGGAAAGCTGGAAGATTTGAGGTAAGGAGGTAATATTCTCTATTTTATTTTGTAACATTATATACAAATAGTGATTAAAATATTCTCAAGTTTAGCCAATAAGTGCGTCGTCTGACTTTAGAAATACAGCCTAACAGAGAAATTTGGCTGAGAAGTCTGTTTTCTCAAACCCCTCGAAATGCTTGCTTTGGAGAATGGTTGACTGATGTGTTGCTTGGTAATGAGATGCAGATTTCTGAGTTACTTATCAGTTAGATTTTTCTATCCATCTGTCTGCCTTGCTTTTTCCTCTCACTGTCTTGTTCCTCCCCTCTGGAAAATCTTAGAATTGCCCTCAGGAACTTGTGAGGAGAGAAGAGGGAGAAATTGTTTCATTCTTGGAAACCATGGGGGCCTGTTGATGTCTCTCTTCACCAAAGATGGCCCTCTGTCAGGAATGTTTCATGTCTGTAACTTGGGGGCACCAAAACATTACCCAACAAAGAACCTTTTTGGCAGCTGGCCCAGCTATTCAAGAGGCTGCCCACTTCAGTCAGTCAGATGGGGAGGTAGCCCCTAGGCTTCAGCACACTATCCTGCCTTTGGAATCCTGGGGAGTAGGCACTGAAATCCCCCTGCCAAGGTCAGTGCTGACCACAAAATTCTCCAAACTGGGGTAGCCAGGTTGTTCATTGGATAGAGAGCCAAGCTCAAGATGGGAGATCCCAGGTTCAAATATGGCCTCAGACTCTTCTTATCTGTGTGACCCTGAACAAGTCAACCAACCTCTATTGCCTGGCCATTCCAAGTCTCTTCTGACATGGAATCAACAAACGGTATTGATTATCAGATGGAAGGTAAGGGTTAAAAAAATTCGCCATACTGTGTAGATAAGCAGTGGCCACCAAAGCTTGTTTGTGACCGTTGGCCATTTTGAAACCAATCCAATGGATGGTTTGAGGCAGTAGCAGCTCAGAAGCATCCTGGTATACACAGGGAAGGCAGCCCTAGCCATGACACAAACAGAATGCAGGGACTCTATTGGCTGCCTGTTGGATGTCTACTCCCAGCAGGTGAAGAAGACCTCCAGTGGAATGGTTGAAGGAAAACAATTTGTTCCAGTGGACATAAAGAATGCTGAAGCAGATGTTGCAGAGCACTTAGAGCTTGGTCAGACAATAAAGAAGCCAATATCATCTACCATATCCCCAGCATCCCCAGCATCCCCAGCCATCTTGATTTTTGTCTTCTCACTGGACTTTGATGATTCTGGAAGAGAGTGAGACGGATGGTGACTTTGTGAAACTCTGTCTTCTTAAAATCCAATTTATACACCAATCCAGACATCATGCCATGATGTCTGTCATTGGTCCTCTTCAAAAATGAGAGACAAACTTCAGCCTCCAGGTTGTTTAGTTCAAACGTCTCATTTTACCAATGAGGAAACTAAAGCTAAGAGAATTTAAGAGATTTCTCTAAAATTATAGAAGTTGTAAGTTGTAGACACAGGATTTAGTCACTAGGTAATTTGTGGGGAGGCGTGGGTTTGGGAGGGTGGGCAGGACAAGTGGAAAGCAATTCATGAAGATAGCCATGTAAGGCACAAAAATATAATCTTTATGGATGGGGAATGTATATACATTGAAGAAATCCCAGATTTTGGAAATAGGGGTCTTCAAAGAGAATCTGAATGACCTCATTTTAGAGATTTTGTAGAGGAAATTCATTCTTTTGTGTAAGATTAGAAGACCTTTGAGGTCACCTGTAGGTTTGAGGTTCTTTAATTTTGAGAATCAACTGGCCAAAGTTAACTAGTGATCCTGTGTTGGGCAGCTGTCCTGATATGCCTTGGTCTGGGTCTCATGCTTTCCATTCCATTCAGGTTAACCAACTTAGCATTTCCTTAATGTGGCTCACTTGCTCCAACCTGTAGACTTTGGGATGGCCACATCCGGAATTTGGTTTTGGCATGTAAAATTGGAATTGGCAAAATACAAATGAAAGATTCTCTGGCTAAAGAAGAAGTTGTCAGAGTTTCAAGGTTTCCTTGTCTCCCATGTCTTGTATTTGATTTGATTCAATTAAAAAAATACTTCTTGGGAATTTAAAATTAGCTCCACGCAATGCTAGCCTTACAGAGTTAGGTTCTCTTTTAGAATTCAGTTTTCAAGACAAATCCTAGCCTCACAAAGCTTATAATGTACTAGGGAAAAACTACACATATCTGTATAATTAAACTACTATTTTATAAAATGGTAAACCCCATAGGGGAACTATAAAAATGTTCTAAGGGTCTTCAGAGGAGAACATTTGGTTGGGTAATACTAGGGAGTATAAGGCATCTGGGCTGTACTTGGAAACATAGGTAAGATCAGTGACTATGAAGTAAGAAAGATAATTACATAATGTGTGCAGGGGAATAGTGTGGAGAATGTCTGGTGCATTTGGGGAATAACTGTTAAGGGAGAAACCAGGGAAAGGTGCCTTGAACCGTAAATATGGGTCCAGGTGGGTGTGAGAGACAGGAACGACAGGAAGGGGCCCAACAAGTAGGGAGAATAAAATTTAACAGCAAAGGGGTGTCTGTTACTGAATTGGCTATTAGGTCCAACTGCCACTCTGAAGCACCAAGACTAGGCTTATGGTAATCAGCAAAGTAAAGGCAGGAGTTTATAAATTAAGGCAACACATTTAATCAAGGACAAACTAAGATTAAGGATGGGAATAGGGTTGACTACCCTTAAAAACTAAGGGCAAACCACAGGGGCAGGGGAAGGACTTGACTACACTCTCCTATGATCTAAGTAAGACAAAGAAAGCTGTACTGGAGTCACAAGGGAAAAGTTCCTCCCAACCTGGTTCCAGCCAGGTTTGGTCAGCTTAGCTGAGGACCTGAGGGTGGCTTTACTTGGGATCTCACGGCTAATCCAGGGATGGTTTCAGGATGCCAGGAGTCAACTCCACCAGACCAGGTGATCCAAGGTATCCAGGTAGGGAGAGAAAGTTTGTAATGCTGTCCACCAGATCACAAACCACTTCCCTACTTGGTGCAGCTCTGCAGGTCTGATGTCCTCTGCTTTTAGCCGTCACCACTCTCAGGATCCCAGGGAATCTGGATACAACTTCCCCAGCTCTGAGATCTCTCAGGGTCAGCAACAGTTTGTGCCAACCACCATGAAGTCCTTCTCAGGCACAAGCCACTTCCTCCTTCCCCTGCATTCCATTCAGAATGTCCATGACCTCCAGCCAAGGCTTTTCCTAGTCTGCTTACACACCTACTTTTAAACTTATGCCTCTTACATATCCAAATATTTGAATTTAAATTATTTCATTTCAAGATAGAGTGTAATGATTTTTCAGGCTCACTCTCTTAAGCCCACTGAAGTTTTTTTGTCCATTCATTCTCATTCAATTTTTCTTATATAGTAATAATATATATTCTTTTAATTTTGCTTTTTTCAGTTTGTATTATTTCATAAAGCCCTGCTCATTGTATTATTCACACATGATAATTTTAACTGCTTTATAGTATTCCATTCCATTATTGTTTATATAACCATTCCCTTATTATTGAATATGTAGGTTATTTCTCATATCCTTAATTACATACAATGCTGCTATGGAAACCTTTGAATAGATCTTTTTTATTGTTTTTTTTTTATTATCTATTCAGAATCTATCCCCAGGAATTGAACAATTTGGTTAAAGGGTATATTTGCATAACTTTCATTATATAGTGACAAAAATATTATATTATTTTGAAATTCTACAAGAAATGAATAATTGTACCTGTTTTGTCACAACTCCACCAGGATTTAGTTTCGTTATTCTGTTTTGTTTTGTTTTTTAGTGAGAACTGGCATCTTAAATTTATTCCAATTTTATCTCAGTGAAGTTGAGCATTTATTACAATTTTTTGATGTTCAAATTGTTTGTTTGATGCATTTGTTTGAACTTTAACAATTTGTTTTTACTATTTAGAAAATATCCTGTTTATAAATTTTGACTATCCATTGCGAATGAACTGAGAGTTACCCCCTAGTGATGTTTTGAAAGATATTTTGTTGATATATTTTGTTTTTATGTCACCTATATTTCCTAATTATCCCTCCTCTATTCCTTTCCCAGAGAGCTAATAAATAATAAAAAAGAGTCATAAAATTCAGAGAAACTAAGATATAACAATGTTACTTTATCTTAACAGTTCTTATTTTAAATGTCAATTTTTTACCTTCATTATTTAATAGAACTGCTTTTTTTTTAATGAGTAGAGCATTAGAGTAGGTCACTGAGGAGGTCATTTCAGACACAAATGTCTTTACATGAGTGTTGTTTGTGAGCAACATATGTAATCCATTTTGGCTGAGTATAGACTAGATGGTGGGTTAATCTAAGATACAATTAGAAAAGTGGAGTGATATGAAAAGTCTTCAATCCCAGACAGAATAATTTGAACCCTTAAGCAACAAGGAGCTATTGAAGATGTCTGAATAGAGGAGTGAAATTGGTACTAAATGACTTTGAGGAGAGGAATAACATGATTAGAGGTGTGGAATTAGAAAAATTAATCTAGCAGATGTTCCAATTATTAGAAAAGTTTGAGAAGAAAAAGTGGTTGGTAGCAGGAAGACAAAGGTAACTAGTCCTAGTGAGAGATAATAAGCACTCAAAATGGCAGTCGAACTGAAAAGGACAGGATAGGGGAAAGATATTGGAAAGAGAGAATTAGTAGCATATGCCCACTAATTGGACATAAGAGTGATGGAAATAGAGAATTCAAAGATGATTCTAGGATTTAAGGCTTGAGTGTCTGGGAGAATGAAGTTACGATGATGAAAAATGGAAAAATCAGGAAGAACTGAATTTTGAGGTTGATGAACTTGATTTTGGACAGGATGAGTTGGAAAGCTGGTGTGATATCCAGATTAAGTTTATGTTAAAGAGCTAGAATATGGAACTAGAAATTTCTTTTCAGGAAATTGCAATAAGACAGTGGCTCTCTACATTCTCATCTATGCTCTTCTCTTTCTCCCTCTACCCTTTATATATTTATTTCAATGCATATTTCTCAATTACATATAAAAACTTTAATGCTTATTTTTTTTAATTTGAGTTCTAAATTCTTTCCTTCCCTTTTCCTCTTATTGAGAAAGCAAGCAATTTGACATCAATTATACAGGTGGAGTCATGTAAACATTTCCATATTAACTATATTGCAAAAGAAAACAGATACCCCCAAAAAAAAGAAAAAGAAAAAATTTTAAAGTATGCTTCAATCTTCATTTAGACTCCATCAGTTTTTTCTTTTGAGGTAGACAGCATTTTTCATCATATGTCCTAAAGAACTGCCCCTTTAGACCATTATTACTTTGATAAGTAATCTATTTATTCTCATTGTACTCATTTCATTCTCAATTTTTGATTTGCCAAGGAGTTCTGTTCAATTCAAAACTATTTTCCTTTATTCTAAGGTTCACATTGACCATCTCTAGCATTTCTAAAACTAATGAATAGCTTAATGTGAATAAGAGATTTGTGGCTGAATTTCATTCTTAATGATATATTCCTTTCTAAAATGTTAAATGTGATATTTTGAGAGTCTCTAATATAAGTGCTCTTCAGACAGAAGATGGATGTTCACTTGTCCAATATACTATATAGAAGGGAATACTATATACTATATAGAATATACTATATAGG